>NC_142607.1:37578462-37894250 GCF_041222555.1 Hakea prostrata
GGGCAGTCAATTGGGGGTGGGTTGTCAGTATCCGACCGGTTCCGACCAACCGGCCCCTTTTTAGGTAAGGTGAATTTGATTCCTATGATGCTTAGTCTTGTCCCCAACTTAAACCTAGTTTAATCTATATGTTTTCTAGGGTTCTTGTAGCTCATCTTTAAATTGTTGATTCTTGGACTCTTGGAGATCGTTTTGTCATTAACAAGTGAGGAAATACATTGCCATATCTTGTGTATCTTATTTATTCTAAATTCTAATTTATATTGGTGTTGTATAATTATTATGAAATGAGTGAAACTTTGCATGAACGGAAGATTAAATCCTGGTTCCCGCCCCGACTATGTCCTATGTGCATCAAACAAGCTCATTGTCATCATGTGATGATAGAGTTACATATGCTAGGGCTGAGCTCATGGGGTGTCCAAAAGACGACTTGAGTGTCATAAGGAAACACGAGAGGCATCCACCCCAACATATGTGGATGACCATAGGGTTAAGGAATGTGGTCCAGCAAACGCCTTTGATTGAGGATATCATTCCTAGGTGAAGAAGAATATTGGACAAAAAGGGCACTAGGCATGAGGGAAAGTATCTAGACCACATGTAGTACGATACTTTATGACTTTACGTTGGCCTTGGGTTATCCCTGATACACACCAGTTCTCAAACCAATTGTGATGTGAGAGAATGGTGGCCTAAAGTCCTTATCTAACAAACACTTGGAAGCAATGGCAACATGGAGGAAAGTCCTATAAGGTCCTTGTCTAACAAACACTTGCTTTTCTAGAACGGTGCCGTAGTCAATTTTCATGACCTCTGAGTTTCAATTAAGTGAAAACAACTTCAAAGAAATGAAAGATTGAAATTCAAAAATGTGACATTACATATGATAGTTTCCCAAATTGTTGACTTGTGAGTTGAGGATGTATAGAGTCTTAATGTTTTCTTCTTAGATGGGGACAAAAAAAAATCTGAATAGAGTTTAAATGTTGTTTTCTAGAAGGGCAAGCACCCCCCCCCCCCCCCCAAAAAAAAATTTAAAAAATCACCAAATGCGTCTGCCGGGAGTCGAACCCGGGTCTATTGCTTGGAAGGCAATTATCCTAACCGTTGGACTACAAACGCTGGATAATGAAGTATGTCTTTAATTAATTATAAATATGTTTTTTAATTAAATAAAATAATTAAAATTTTCTGTATAATTTAGGAATATTTTTCTATTAATGATGAAATTTATCAAAAAGTGATGTTATTTGGTCAAGGTAGAAATCTCGTCAAGGAAATGCTTATGCAGTGTTAAAATCTGAAACATGCAAAAATATAAAGTCTGAGACTATGACTCTGAGAGTAGGTTTTATTCTGAAGGATATGAAAGTGTAGATAGTTCTTCTAAAACCAAAACACTAGATGTTCAATATACTTTACTGTGAGGGATCCTAACTAACGATGCCTATGGTAACTTTGTAGATAAAAAGAGACACAAGCTTCCCATATAATGGATCCATGCATGCATGGATGCTCATCCAATTTAACTTTTTTACTCAATAGATGAACCTGTAAAGGATAAACCACCTGTATATATAGTAGCTTAGTCCCCAACTGTATCGTATATTGTATTTCTATTGTGTTCTTGATTTGTATTCTTATATTCTTAAACACAATAGTCTATGTGTGCACCTATATATATATATAAGTGTATCTCTACTCAATGCATTAATATATCAGAATCACATTTCTTTAGAACCCACATAGTATGATGATAAATCGAAGAAATTTCCAAACGACATGCCATTTGTGAGAACTAGACAGGGTCATGCCAAACTTGAGGATTGCAATTAATTTGGGGTCTCAGTTGAACAAGAATTGCTACCCAACTCAGTGCTTAAGACACATTCATAAGAACATAGAAGAAAACCAGTCTCGATTTGTTCTACACACAGAGATAGAAGATTGTGTTTCCCTTACATCCCTTTACCACACGAAGAGTCTATTTCTGAGCATTAACAAAGTGAATTTGCTTCTTAAATATGGGGTGGAGATCAAGTGTGAGGAGATTACAGTCCTCTATCTATGAGGGTAGAGAATTCCAACTCGAAAATATTGATTCTAATCTAAACTCATTTAACTCAAGGTTAAGTTTTTATATCTTAGAAAACGAAGCAAAAATACAGATGGTTATATGGTTCACCCGAAGGCTATGTCCAAAGCCGAATAGATTTGATGTTTTACAATGAGGAAGAAGAGCAGACTTACAACTTAGCCATTTCTCTATCCCTCTCAATCCTATTCAGAGACCATGCATTGTTACAAGAGAAAAACATTATCTCAACAAAATGACCAAAATGCCCCTATACCCAAAAAACACGCGAGAAAAAAGAATACATGACCTCCGAATAGTTAAAGCCCCACAACTAGTCATCTCGAAGAACTCGAAATTCTGAACAAGACCCAATGTCAACAAATGGCCATCTAGACACATTAGGCCCTTAAGGATATATCGGGAAATTTACATGATGCATAATCACAGAGAATTATAATTTTTGCCTTAAAACATCTATCCTAGTAACTCTAAAATTAAATAAAGTTTGGAAGATTGCTTGTATTGGTTGCAGAACACACTGTATCTCTATTTTGGCTTCTTGATTCAAACATGTCCAATTCAATCTTCACATTCATAACTCTAAAATTTAACCTTGAATAGTCCAGTAAATCATGGTTATAGAGCCAAATCAATTAGGATTTGGGTTTACAAGATGTGGGATTGGATGATAAATTGATTCAAGATTAAGGATTAATGGAACTCGTGTGGAAAAATAGTGTGTTCAATGCCACTCCAGTAACTAAGGCAAATCTAGGGTTTGGTTAGGGTTATATGGATCAGTTATGTCAAAGTACCTTGTCAATTGTCATCAACCACAGTTGAAAAAAAAAACCCTATCATCTAGCATTGAAGTAAACTCATTGTCCATAAGTTTAATTATGATTATACCAACGCAAAGATTCAAACCAATGTGATGTGCTACGTCTATGAAGGAAGAAGAAGAACTTTTCCCATATGTGAAAAAAGATTAAAATAGAGATCTCTCACTAATCGCCAGAATGACGTCACAAAACTCTCACCCGAAACCATAAGGCAAAAATTCTCAATTCTCATAATGACCCTCTAAGAGAACAAATTGTACATATTTATAAAATTTAAATCAAATAAATGGGTCAACCCAGTGGCTCAAGCCCTCTGCTTGCGTTACAAATCTTAGAAAATGAATCATTCGGATCGCCCACTAAAATATGTGGATGGGAATCATTCTTCTAACATCCAGTAAAAAAAGTTGGGTATACTTATACATAGCAATCATCAACTTCTGAGAGTTATTGGATCCTTCATAGTGGTAGTTAGTACTATTAAGTTGCCTTGTAGAGTGTCATACAAGTGTAAAGGCCAGAGAATGAATAGTCAGATCAACCATAATTAATATAGAAACATATCCATGACCCACCCACCAACCTATCTCAAATGCTTTCTTTCTTCTGAAACTTTTTTCATTGGATGCCCTATGGCAGAGAAAGCTGTTGTAGATGATTTGCCAAAACAATTCTTCATGGAAAAACCAGTAAAAATCATCCAGAATCAACTAAAAATTACCATAAATATTGATGTCATACATTAATACTATTTGAATTTAGATGTGTCTTCAATCTCACAGAATTTGATCTTTGCTTAACAAGAGAAACAAGATAAGAGCAGTGATTGAAGAAGGAAGGTCATTGAAGAAGATGAAGAGGACCATGGTATTGAAACTCTGAGGAACCCTTATCAAAATAAACACTGCTATCACTCTTGATCCCTTCCAAGATTAGAAACTGATCTGGTGGAGGAGGAAGAGGAGGAAGGTAGTGAGTATAGAGAGCAAGACGAGCTCTAGCAATGGCAAGGTCATGCTGGAGTTGAAGCATTTGATTCTGTAAGATAGCAATTGCACCAATGCAACCATAGACAGGATCTTTAATCCTCAATTCTGCTTCATATACCAGAGAATTCACAGTATCAGCACGGTGTTGCTCCGGCACCTCTGCAAGTATTTTGCTGACGTTGCTTGCTCCAAAGACCTTGTGAACCTTGGCAAACTTATGTGAATCATCGGCCCTGAAGTAGGGAGCAAAGATACAATTAGAACTGCACTTCCTCTTCAGTAACTTGCAGGCTGCACATGAAGAAGTTGATCTCAACTCACCCTTCATATGTTCTTCAGTTTTCTTTTCCCAAACCTCACACCGGTCACCACTTACTGCCCACCACACAGCTTTCTTTAATTTATTAGTGCTAACATCACAAGTCTAATATCATCTCTCCCTCCATATTGTCATTGCATTCTTAAAAAGTATTTATAAGTTTCAACTACATCTGGCCCATTAGCTCAGTTGGTTAGAGCGTCGTGCTAATAACGCGAAGGTCGCAGGTTCGAGACCTGCATGGGCCATTTTGAATTATTATATATATATTTTTTTTCTATTTTTATTTTTATTTTTATTTTTATTTTTATTTTTATTTTATTTTTATTTTTATATATATATATATATTTATATATTTTTATATTTTTATATTTTTATATTTTTATTTTTTATTTTTTATTTTTTATTTTTTATTTTTTTGTACAAAATGGGCTTTATTAAGTCGGGAATGGTGATATCAATATGCCTCAGCAAGAGTCGAACCCACTACTAGAACAGCTCTCCGTTGGCTGTTTATTTTATTTTCACTTTTAAAGACTCAAGACTTCCTCTTTCAAGTAATACTCAAATAATTCAAAGTTGTGATTTGGGATATTAAGTATTTGGCTGGGAACCTTTTTTCTAAGAGAGACTAACAACGTAACTGACTCTCTGACATGGAAGGTTGTCTCCTTACCAAGGAGGTTTGATTGACCTATTTCCACAACCTAGATTACTAGGCTTTGTATCTCAGATATCTCTCTTGTTGCTTCTGTTGAATGAATTGTGGTTTACCAAAAAAATAATAATAATTCAAAATGATTTTTTTCTATTTGGAATCATGTTAGATCTAATTCTTCAATGGGAAAAAGAGCACCTAAATAATGTATCTTCACATACTAAAAGCTACGAGAACACCCCTTTTATTCTAGGGAGACGAAGGGATTGTACTATTCGAGCCTCTCTTGTTTTTCTTATGCTTTTTCTGAAGTTTGAAGAAAGCTGCAATCAGTAGATCAACGAGTCTCCCTTTCCGAAAGGAACAGAACGAAATTTTTTTCCTTTCTACATACTACTTCAGTATGATTAGTTATTTTTGCATATTTAGCATATAAATAAATGTTAGTGCTACTTGATGCATTCCAATGAAATGACAGTTGTGTAATTGGATTTGAATTTGAAATTCTAACATATGAAATCCAAATCATTTCCAAGAAAAACTCCTCAAGCACAATCCAATAATCCTTTTAACCTAGCAAAAAACTTGAAGAGATTTTGATTTGTTTTACTAATTAAACAAAAAACTCAAAAGGGTAATAAAGATTGAAAAAGAGGAAAAGAGAAAGCAAAATGGTAAACTTAGGTTTTAGACAAGATGTGGTGGAAGAATCTATGAGGAATCCAAAGAAGAACCCACTTGAGAGGGAAGAAGTGGCTGGGAGAAGAGGGACCAATGGGTGGTGGTGTCATTTTCAAAATAGCCAAGCAAAAAGATAAGAGGTAAGGAAGAAGCAAGGCATGATTACAAAGCTATCACATAACACTTCACCTTAAACAGAGATGGCTCCTCTTTCTTTGCTTTTGGTCAATGTGTGGGCAATGAGCAATAAAACTTGTCAATGGTGCCCTAAACTGTACCTTTACCACTTGACTTTCGGTGGAACAGTATCAACTTTGGCTTTTCTCATCTATAGCCAATCAGTTCATGCATTCTCCTTTCTCAGTACAGTTTTAGCTTTATTTTGTGAGACAAACTGTTTCAGAACTGTTTATAAATGACCATTAATTTGTTTGGTAGAAAAAGTTGGTTTCTTCATGTGCCTTCAAAGGTGGTTTATTAATTTTTAGCCCCTGTAGAAAAACCTATATTAATCATAGCTGATCTTGATTCTGGGGTGATACCATATTGGTGGATCAGCATTGGCCGACAATAAAATATTTGAGGAAAAAAAAATTTAGATGAGATTGGGCATGCCTATACCAAGTTTTGAGTTGTTTGAATCACATCAAATCTTCTTACCTAGTAGGGTTTTCAGTTGCAATGTAACACTCCATTTGTGGGATTGGTGCCCAACATTATCCAACCAAGTTGAGTTGCAGGTCACCTTAGTTGCTTGTTGTTTGTGACTGAATGTGATGGATATCAGATTATTGATAGTCTATTATGAATTTTAGAGGTTTTTCTATTATTTTAAATAAAAATAAAATTGATAATAGATGCCAAACAATTTAAAATAATAAAAAATATGTTTTTTCTATTTTTGTATCAATTATCATTTTTAATTATGGGAATTTTTATTATTTTAAATTGTTTGGTATCTATTATCAATTTTGTTTTTATTCAAAATAATAGAAAAGTCTCCAAAATCCATAATAGACCTTTTGTCTATTATGGATTATGGTGAAAATTTCTTTCTCTTCATTTATACAAAGGTTTACTTTTAAAATTGTATAGTTAAGGTGTGAGTAAAATAATCAATACACATTTTTTCATAAAAAACTATAATTTTTTTTTCTCTTTCTCTTTTCTCACTTGTTAACTATCATTTTCTAACAATTTTTTATTTTGACATACCAAACTTATTTTTCATTCCATAATTTATTTTTTACAAAACCATTTTTCATTATTGACCAATAATAAATTCTTGTACTTATTTCTTTTAAATAAGCATAATAGAGAATGAAAATTGATACCAAAAAGAGCCTAAGCTATGAGGAAGTTCTATTTTTCCACCCTTTTTGTTTATTGGTGCGAAGATTCCTGATTATTTTCTCTCTCCTATGGAGCTATAATTTTCTGCTCTAACCATAGTGACCTTACGAAAATGGCACTATTCTCAGCACTGCCATTGACTTGGCTTGCAGAATCTCCCCACACTCAATATCCGATAAGCCGGTGCCTCAATCTTTCTATAGATATCACAACATTAGAAAAGAGGAACTCTAAGTGAACTCCAAACTTTCACCCAAAAGTTACAGAAAGAATTCATATCTCCTCCAGTCTTACCCACAAGAAATACTCTTCGATATCATGTAAGTTCAGAGAATGCATGTTAATATACTCCTTGAGATAAATGAATGACCAAAGCTTGGAATAAGTTATGTTCTCACCATAGAAAAAAAATTCGAGAGAAACTCAAGTTTCGACTATGTGAAAATGGGAAACCTAAGTGGGAAACTCAAGTTCAGGTTTTAAGGAGTAGTTTAGGGTGGGACTTTGTATTTAAGCCAATTAGAGTATAAAAAACACATTGGCTATATTTTACTAAAAACATCAATGTAAATATGTCATTCAATGTACATAACATCAATGTAGAGTTGTGCAAAAAGTACACTATAAACTTGACTACTGAAGTGCATAACATTCAATATATAATTTTTAACTTCAAAATACATGACAATAAAAGGAAAGTACAACTTAGTGCCAAAAGGAGTGCCAAAAATAGATCCATCCTGTGAGATGAATAGTACTATGCTTATAACATCCACTTGTCTAACCAACAAACATAGACATCTCATGACATTTTATACCTATTGTTGTCAAGGTAATTGACAACTGTAACTTTATGAGTCTGGTCATCAACATGCTTAAGATAACCAATCTGAAGGAATAGGAAATTTGGATAAGGAAGTCCTAATAGATGGGGTATTTGTTGTGGTATTTGGGAAAACATGAAATAAACAAAAGAAATTAAAAATTTGGAAAAACTACAAAATTTACAAGAATAAGTCTTAGATTTCCACGAAATTTTCCAATTTTCCAAGAAATTTCCCATGTTTCCCATGAAATTAGAGAATTTTTTTCTTCTCATGAACTAGCTGGTCCAATTGGGTTGAACCAAGTTTTGACAGGTTTCGAAGTTTCGACAAGTTTCAACGAAATTTTGACAGTTTCGATTGAAACTGAGGACTTTTTTTTCGGTCCTCATGAGTTTCGTTTCGACCGAAATTTGTACCATGATTCTCACATGCTCTACTGAGGGTAGATTTGAAGGTTCTCATTCTGTCCATTCTTGTAAAAAGTGACCCTGTGAAAGACCCTGTTCCAAAAGGAGGAGCTGTTTTAATGAGTAGATTCGTTTTAAGGGGAGAGAGAGAGAGAGGTGATCAACATTTTGATGCTTCACCACAACAAAAAGACAGTTAAATATGGCACTTTCCCAAACTCTATTCTCCAAATCTACTTTGAACAATTAGCTTTTTCAGCAACTAATCTAACGGATGACTGTAATAGACTATTATCCTATGGCTGTAGGTGTGTTCTGGACGTTTAATTAATAGTAACTTTTTTTCTTCGATCAAAAAAAAAAAAAAAAAAGATTTTGATGCTTCACCATGCCCTACATCAGGTGAAAGATAACAATAATTGGTCTAGGGGAACGGTGGGGACTGATGTTTACAGGAGCCTGACCAAAGTGGCAGCTTAATTACTTTAGTACATCCTCTCTTTTTTCTTTTGGTAGAATTACTTTTAGTACATCCTGATGCATGATGATTTTGGAATCAAGGACAATTTCTTTCATAGAAAATTCTAACCACCCTAGCTGATATAGTGACACAGGAATATGTTTTGTCAAGAATATGTTTTAAAAACACATAAGAATTGGGAGTACTCCATTCAATGGATCAAACTCCAATTTTCCCAGCTCCAGGCATTAAAATATAAGGCTTCCAATAAATATTGAAGTTAAAGGGACTGTGAGGTTGTCATCAAGCTCTGAACTAATTGGAAGTGATTCCACTACTGCTGTTAGCAGAGACACGACGAGAAAGCCAAAAACCATTTCCCAACCTTCCTGAATTAATCCAAACAGGGAAAAGTAGTGCATATACCTGTAGCAAAGTTTACCAAACAATGCAACCATCAGATAGTCACCATATGGGAATTGAAGGAACGGAGTTGTAGAAAAGTGTAATCAAACAATTAGCAAATTACATGATAGAGGCTATGAAACCAGCAATTCCCATTGCAATGCTCCCAGCATAGGACTTGCTTCTGTTGTAGGGAAGCTTCAGGTTTCCAAACCGCCTACCTACTATGTCAGCTAAACCTGAAATGAATATACCAATACCAATACCAATAGTAACCCAAAATGGTGGACAAATCCAAAGAATTTTGCATTAACTCAACACACGTATGAGCAAAGTGTTTCATTTTTGTTTTGACAGTCACAAAAGTAGTTATAGAAATGGAAAGACAGGTGCAAGAGGTGACAAAGAATAAGAAGACCAAAAATGAAAGGAAATGAGGGACGGAAATAGACGGTTAGAACTTGGAACTCAAGAAAGCAGTGATCATAGGATATCTAGCTGAAAAGGAGAGACAACTCATAAAGGGAAAATCACCACTAAATGGTCCAACTAGAAAAACTTTCTTTGTCAGGCCATGTAATTCTACAATGTATGGCAAGATGATGTAGTAGTTCCAACTGTTGGGTAGAGGGGGAAACATTAAGTGTGGTACATTACTGTATCGAGTAACGATACTACTGGTAATTGAGGGGTGAAAAAGACTTTTCTATGTCGGCACTTCCAAATAAATGATTTCAGTGTTTTTGATTACTTTCTTGTTGCTGAAATTCCTTGAAAGAAAGTAATCAACTTATGGCCTGAACAGAAATATGTTTCAAATCTTTTTAACTAGAAGTGGTATGCTACCCTGTTAGCCAGTTGTTACACCCATACACCGACATCAAAAGTTTGGAACTAATGCTGGTGATCTGTTTGATGATCTTTACTGATACTAGGGATTAGTTGTCCAACTTATTTAACCATTATCAGCCCTGATATTTCTTTTTGGTGCACACAGTTATCATTAAGGCAGGGATACCAAGGCTTTAAAGGCCTTCAAAAGCACCCTTGGGAACAGGGCAGCTGCAATGCGTTGCCACAGCAAACAAAACATTTTAGTTTTCCTTATCATATTATAGTTTCCTTTGGCATAAATAAGATAATAAAAATTATATAAGAAAAAAATTCAACAAGAGTGTCTAGCAATATAGCATATAAATATGTTTAAGTTTGACCGGTCAGTTGCTTTAACTTTTCATGAGACCTTTTTGTATTAGATAGAACACAAAAACAACTTTTCGACATATCCACGACTGCCTAATTTCAATTCATATTGAAGAAGCTATGGCCTGACAAACCTTATTTCGTTTACATGAATGCTGTCAAAACTCAAAATTAGCCAAATTGAAATTACTTTTTTCAGTTATCAAAATAAATGAATATTTTACAGAACTTATAGTTTTTAGCTAATTTACCAAACTAAACTTTTATGCAATTTTTAGTCTTAAGAAAAAAACCCAGTACTAAAGAGTTGAAAATTTCATCTACCGATGGAATCCAATTTTGTTCTTGAACTGGGTGCCCATTTTTTCCCTCCTTTTTGAAATCTGATTTATTTAACTACTTTTATCAGACTCAGATGGGGGTATTTGCTTATTTTTATGACTAATATTTTGGGTAAATGATACTACAAATAGGAAATCATTTAGTTGAAGAATATTTGGTGTAAATTACGACCAACAGACCAATAAAAACCAGTTCAACGCACCTTGCAATAAGATGCCAGTTAACTAGGTGTTATGGTCATCATGGTTCAAGCCAATGAACCAGAGCAAATCATTTGGACCAAGCAAAGGGTTCAAATCTGGCCCAACTTGATTCATCTGGTGTTTATCAGACTTGGCACTCCTCGGAAGAGATACTAGCTAAGAAGCTGCAAAGAAGACCAAGTAGTGACACACAGACACAGTTGTCCTCGTGCGACTTCCTGGCAAAAGTAGCGTAGATAGGGATTCGGCGTATCCTTATCCAGACGTCAATCACAACATTTAATTCAGCATTGAATGCACTGAGAATCATTAAATGCTCATTGCTAGTGAGGAAGCTTCTCATTCGTCCAAAGCCTGCCTCGAGTATTGCATCTACACCTTTTGTCCCCCCAACTGTAGGTTGGTGTCACATCAAGATCAACCTGATGCTGACCACTTGATTCACCAACAAGAACTCCAGCTGTCGTGAAAATCACACAGTTCAACTTGCTGAGCAAGCCTCTCCAAGAAGCCACCTCCACCCTTCATCTCATCAGACGAACATCGTAGGGTTAAGAAGCATCCACTATCTCTTTAGGTATGGACCAGCTATATAAATCATCACTATGCATGAACAACGGTAAGACTTGAATGCTCCAGCCATTACTCTCCTACAATTACTCCTGAAGAACATTCTCTTCCCCATCTCCTTGAGCATTTATTCATCAAGGGAGAAACTCTGGTTTTCTTACCTGAATTGACTTAATCATTGGAGGTGGCTTTCCATCCCCAGAGGCGGCCCACGTCCACCATTGTTTTGGTCTCAAGAACCGGACCCGGATCAGGAACAAACCAGGGAGCTCCAAGTACATTTTCACTACAACACTAGGCAACAATAAAAAGCATGGGCACTGGCGCCTAAGCAATGCCTTGACAATTGTGGCTGTGGGTGTCATTAGTCAATTCATGCAAACACCGAGGAAGGTTCATTTAGAAACAGCTTATTCATATTGTTGAAGTTCTGCAATATTCAGGACTCCTAGTCCTGTTGGCAACTGCAAGGGCAAATCTGTCCTTGCCATCTCCTTATTAGTTTAGGTTTATTCAAATTGTTTCATTATTGTATTTCTGCCATCACTTAAGTAAGGGCAGAACGGACTTTTAACAGTAATTGATAATATAAATTGAGGGCCTGTGATAGAAAGATCAGTGAATCACAGGCTACCCCTTTTTCTTGTGATAGCTTGTTCCTTCTTCTTCTTCTCTGCTCTTAATCTAATCACATGTACTTGAATCCTGGAATGGCAGAGCTCCAAGAGGGGGGCTCATTTATCATCCACACCACAACATTAATCTGGTAGGGCACTCTGGTGCTGATTGTAGTAGGGGATCAACCATGGGCTATAGCACCTTCATCGGCAGCAATCTAGTTAGTAATTTTTCCCCCCAGGAGAAAGCAGCAACCTAGTTCTCAGCGCGGTAAGCATCAGACTATTGTGGCTCGATCAAGTGCTAAGGCTGAGTATTGCCCATACTATAACTGAATTATGTGGTTGTAGTCACTTCTTTATGGGTTCAATAATGAGTTGAGGTTTCCCATTACTCTACCCATGAAGATGTCTTGTGGCAGTCAGATGCTATATTTAACAAGAACAAGCCTTATCCCAACAAAATTCACTCAGATACATGGATCCGTGCCTTCTAATCAGCTCTACTTGAGACAATACTAGATATAAGGCCAAATAGTGAATATCCTTTCCCACAACGTCTCCAAAGGTTATTCTAGGTTTGCCCCTAGCTCTTCTAGTTCCTTTGATTTGGATTAAAGAACATGGTCATGCCAGTGATGCCACCTCAATTGACTTTCTCGTAGCTTATCACTTTTGAGAACTATTTCAGACCAGCTCCAATATGATCATTCCTTACTTTAGCCCTCCTCTTTTGCCACGCATCCACCTTAGCATCCTTTCCCACGACGTCTCCTAATGTTATTATAGGTCTGCCCCAACTCTTCTAGTTACTTTGATATGGATTAAATCAACTCTCCGTACTAGAGCACTTAAAGGCCTTCGTTGAACATGGTCATGCCAGTGATGTCACCTCAATCGCTTTTCTCATAGTTTATCATTTTTTAGAGCTACTCCAAACTAGCTCTAATATGATCTCCTTACCTTATCCTTCCTATTTTTCCACTTTAGGATCATCAATTTGTTACACAAAGTTTATCTATATGATGATGCTTCTTACCAACCAACATTCATCACCACACACCATAGCTGCTCATACAAAAGTCCTATAGAATTTTCCTTCTGAGTGTTAAAGGAATATGTTGATCACCACAAACCCTAAACGTACCTCTCCACTTCATCCACCCAATTTTGATTGGTTGGGGAACATCTATGACCTTATTTGCTTATGATTGAACCAAGGTATCTAAAATAACCACATTATGGAATCTCTTTCTCATCAAGTTTCACCATCTCATCATCCATCTGACCACAACCAAAGTTACACACTAGATATTCCATCTTCATTCTACTTACTTTAAAGTTTTTTTATTCCGAAGTTCTTCTTTGTGATTCTAACTTGGTATCAATCCTTGCTTGTGTCTCATCTATCAAAACAATATCATTAGCAAAAAGCAAGCACCAAGGAACCTAATCTTCAGTGTCTTTGGTTAAATCATCCATTATAACTGCAAATAAATATGAGATTAAAGTTAAAGATGATTCTTGATGTAGGCTAACACTAAACGAAAATTCACCACTTCATCTCCCCACCATTCTTACACTTGTTGTTGAATCATCATAGATATCTTTAAGTATGTGCACATATTTACTTGCAACATTTCTCTTCTCTAGTACTTGCCAAATTAACTCTCTAGGGACTCTATCATAAGCTTTTTCAAGGTCAACAAAGAGCATATGAAGATCTTTCTTACACTCATTACACTTTTCCATAAGTCTCCTAATAAAGTAAAAAAACTTCCGTTGGTACATCTTCCTAGCATAAAACTGAAGACATAATACAGTGTTTCATGAGCCCACCACACACATTGAGACTAATTGTCACTTTTTGGGGGATGCTGTAATAAAGAATTTGATTCACTCCATTTGTTTCATCTAATCAAGTATCATTCTAATCCAGTTTGTTGGTGGTTTTGTTTCAACCTAGGCATGGATGATTTATATGCAACTTGAAGGGGAGCATAGAAGCTAGTCGTAACTTGTGGTAGACCTTTCTATGAAGGGGTATCATGGAATGCCTTCTTTAGTTATCATATGTATTCTTCATTCTTATTGGTAGTGTCCTAGTCTAAGCCCGAATCCTTGTAACATAATATTGTTTTCTTATAAATATAAGTTGAAGACCAGTGAGATATATACACATTGGTTCCACAGCTGAACAGTTTATTTTCTCTGGTTCTAGTTCATCCAAAGTGGACTTGAACAAGCCAACTAAAAGCTTGCTCATGAAAAAGATAGTGAATTGATGTAGATCCACCAACAAATTAGGCTTCACTTCTTAAGCATAGGCCTAGAGTTGCAATATATGTGTGTTGGGCAGCTTTACATTGTAATAGACCATTTTTAAGAGCCTATAGTCGAGTACCAAGATTTGAGTGCAAAATCCGTTCTATACTAAGACTCAAGGTGGAAATATGGGTATTGGTCAGATGTTGCTAATAGGAATACAGTCAGATGCAGTTTGTGCAACAGAAACTTTAAAGGAGGAATTGAAGCAACATCTAGTGGGTGGATATGGGGATGTTGTGAAGTGCACCAAGACCACTGCAGCAATTGCCCAAGAGATGAATGTAGTGTTGGTGAAAAATAAAAAGAGGGCTGTTGTTACTGATTTGGATAATGAGGAGTATGATGACATTCAAATTGGAGAAGAACATCTTACTCCTGCCTCTAGGCCCTCTAGTGGAGGAAGTACATTACCTAGTGTAGGGTCTGAGGTTGAGGTGTGCTCCAAGATACCAAGCTCTGGGACTGCATCAAAGAGACTGAAAAGTGCCCTTAATAAGGCACCAGGAAGGGGTCCCATGGATATGCATGTTAGACACACTCCTGAAGAACTTGTTGAAGAAAGGAAGGCTAAGGGTGCCACTTAAAGAACCATCTTGAATAGAATGGGATCTCATGAAGAAAAGAAGCGAGTGGATAACCACATTGCTGATTAGATGTATCAGTGTGGCATTCCATTCAATGCAGTTAAAGCTAAAAGCTTTGAGGTGATGGTCGAGTCTATTGCACAATATGGTTCTGGGTATAAGCCCCCAAGTTACCATGAAGTCAAGGTGCCTTTGTTGAAGAGTGCAAAAGAAAGAACAATGGAGATGAGGAAAAATTATGAAAAGTATTGGAGGAAGTATGGATGCACACTCATGTCTGATGGGTGGACTGACAAAAAGGGTAGGCATCTCATCAATTTTGTTGTCAATTGTCCAGAGGGAACATTCTTCCTTGGTTCTGTGATGCATCTAGCCAGGTGCAAGATGCAAACATGCTCTTTCAGTTATTGGATAGCAAAGTTGAAGAAATTGGGGAAGAGCATGTACTTCAAGTGGTGACTGATAATGCCTCAAATTACAAAGCAACAGGGGCATTATTAATGGAGAAGAGGACTAAATTATATTGGACTCCTTGTGCAACCTACTGTCTTGATTTGATGCTAGAGGACATTGGGAATTTGAAATAATATAAGAAAATGATAATTCAGGGGAAGAGAATTACCACTTTCATTTATAGGCACACAAGATTGTTGGAGGCCTTGAGACAGAAGACAAATGGCAAGGATCTTGTGAGGGCTGCAGTGACTAGGTTTGCCACTTCATTCTTGACATTGCAAAGCTTATTGAAACACAAGGATGATTTAAGGCACTTATTCATTTCTAAGGAGTGGACAAATTTCAATTTGTCCAAGACAAGCAGGGAAGAAAGTAGCTGAAACAACTTTTTCTACGGCATTTTGGCATGGTGTGGAGGATTGTATTAGAGCATCACAACCTCTTATGATTGTATTGAGGATTGTGGATGCTAATGAAAGACCCGCATTGCCTGAAGTGTTTGTAGCCATGCAAGAGGCTAAGAGAAGAATAAAGGACAATTTTGGAGGCAAAGAACGACTCTGGAAGAAAGTCGTACAAATCATTGATAGGCAATGGGAGTGTCAGATGGAGAGACCTCTATATGGTGCAGCCTTTTTTTTAATCCTGGGAAGTTCTACAACTTAGATGATGTAGATGATTATGAGTTGATCACTTCTCTCCAAACTTCTTTCAATGAAGTTGTTGGAAGACTAGCGCCTGATGCACATCAACAAGATAAGATATTGTCTTGGGTAAGTGACTACAAGGAAGGTAGAGGTCCTTTGTCCACAGCTATAGCTATCAGACAGCGTACAACTATGAGTCCTCATAAGTTTTTTCTTGTATATATTATTTTTAGTTATACTTATTTGGTTTGTAACTCCACCTATTATGTTAATCTTTTTTTTTTTAATACTATAGTTACATGGTGGGATACATATGGAGGAATTGCTTTTGAGCTTACAAAGGTTGCACGGAGGATACTAGGCCTTTGTTGTTCTTCCTCTGGTTGTGAACGGAATTGGAGCACATTTGAGTTTGTAAGTATTAAGTGATTCAAGTATTTAAGACACTTTTAAATTTAAACTTAGAAGAATGACTTGGGATTCTTTTCAATTGCTTATGAATTCAGATTCACACCAAGAAGAGGAATAGGCTAGAACATGAAAGGTTGAATGATCTAGCTTTTGTTCAGTACAATTGTCGTCTTCAAGAAAGGTTTGATGAAAGGCGATTAAAGAGTAGAAATTATGATCCACTACTCCTTGATGAGCTTGACTGGAGCAGTGAGTGGATGGTTAATCAGCCTAATGATTTAGTCCATCCTGAGGGTGATCTTACTTGGAGCACTATTGATAGAGCTATAGGGGCATCTTCATCACTTGAGGGCTAGACTAGACCGAGGAGATGTCAACCAAGTGGATCAACATCTGGTGGAGTCAATATATGTTACTCACGTCGCAGGTCTTTGGAGAGGGTGGTTGAGGAACATGACTCTGAGTCTGATGGAGACATGGAAGAAGAGGAAGATTTGCATGATGATGAGAACATTGCAAATGATTTTGGTTTGAGGTCTACCTCTTTAGAGCAACAAGAAGTTCGAGAAGATCTCCCACTTGCTACCAATTTGCTTGATGATGATTATGACTAGCTGACTTATACTTTTCTATTGGGAATTTTGGATATGGATTGTGGATTTTTATTGGGAATTTTGGATATGAGTGTGTTAGTATATTTGGGATTTGGACTTTAGAGTTTAGATATAAGTGGGACTGTTTGCTTAAATATTTAAAATTTTATATTTAGATATAATATGCTTTGTTTCATTTTCTTCTTTTACTTGTGAAGATATTTGGCTACAGCTCAACAATGTAGAAGAGGTGGAGTTCTAGGTGCTGGTGGAGGTGGAGCCGTGGAGTTGTAGGTGGTGCTAGTGTTGGTGACATTTAATGAAGGTATGTTGTCTAGTGTTTATTTGTTTTGCTCATGCATCTATGTGTTTACTATTTAGTTACATTTTATCGTATCTTGATTCTTGTTAATGATAGTATGATACTTGAAATTTATTTAGGACCTACTATGTTGGATGACTTGAGGTAGGCTAAATGGCTAATATTAGTTTTTTTATTATATATAAGATATGTTTATAATGAATTAGTGTATGAGATGTACACTAAAAAGTAAAAATTTCACTTAAAACGCCTCGACCGCCTCAAAAGCGTCTCGGAGGGCGCCTCGTCGACTCATCACCCCAACTAGCTAAAACCGCCTCGCATCGCCTCGTCACCGTGACCTATGCACTTATCTTGACAATTTTTCCCTTACCTTTGGAGATTGTCCCTTGGCAAATTTTCCCTTTAGAGATCTAACATTGCTACAAATCTAACGTTTCACTTTTGCTGTTGTACTTTAGCAGTTGTTACCCCACTGTTTTAGCCAAGTTGGACATGTGTGATATCCATGCCTTAACTTGAGGGGGAATGTTGGAAGTATAATTAAGGTTTCCTAATTGGAGTAGACTCCTCTTTTAGTTACATCTTTTGTTTTCTTATATTCTTTATATTGATTTCATATTTTGTGTTAGACTAGGTTTTCTAATATCTAGGATTGGTTTTTCCATTCTATTTGCTTTGTATTTCCTTATCCTACTCAAAATATGATTTACTCAGATTTTAACTATAAATATCCCATTGGGGACTATGAATGAAGATAACCTTCTGATCAATAATTTCTTCAAATAACAACATAAACTAATCATTTAGATAATTTGAATAAGTCAATCATCACACCTAATGATATGAACCACTTAAAAATCATATCAATTTTTATTTTCAGCAGAAAATGGGAAGATGAAAGCAAAACCCCATGATCTAGAATTGAAAAACAAGGATTAAAATAATAGCTTCAATGCAATGTAGACCCTTAAATCAAAGAAAAAGGAAAAGGAGAGAAGAGAGAACTTATATGGTGAAGAAGTAAACGACTATGATAAGAAGCTGAGAACAGAAGTTGCATCGGTATATATCGCGACGTATCGGTATGTACCACCCCGTATCGGTGTGTATTAGCCGATAAATTGAGATACGCAAGAGATGATTCGGAAAAACAAAATTTTAGATATGTATCGTATTGCAACCCTACAATATGATGCGTATCGGCCGATACAATTGGATATGGGCTGATACTTTAAGCCTTGCTCACAACTGACCATGGACATTTGCCTACCAAAACACCATTCCGAAACATTAAAATAAAAAAATAATAATAAAAAATTTTAAAATTTTAAAAATTTTAAAAATTTTAAAAATAAAATAAAAAAGAAAAAAGGAGCACTATCTCACTGAGATCTCAGCAAGATCCCACTGACATCTCAGCAAGATCTCAAAATATCTATAACCTTGACCAGGTCAGGATGGCAGTTCAAGACAAGTTTCGAACCTTGCTTAAAAGTCACATGACTTTGCAGCATGTCTTTAGCAACCTAAAACTCTCCCACGATTTGATTAAGCGAGTGTTGCTATACTTAAGCTAATTAGTTAAGTTGTTGCTGCAGATCAAAAGACTACATCCGCAAGAAGGTCCATGAAGAAGCCCTAAAAGCCCTTCATCAGTATCTACACCGGCAAGAAGTCCAAGAAGAACTCCCTTATCCATTATCTATAAAAAGCCCTAAGATTCTCCGAAGCAGGACATCATTTTCCTACCACAGAAATCACTGGAACTTGGTTGAAACCCTCCACCAGTCTCCCTACCACTCAATCCTAATTTCAGCCGTTAACCATCAATCATCACAGAGTTCCATCAAACCCTAGAAATCTCCTTAAAGCCTAAAACAGGACCTAAACTTGCTTCACTGTTTTAGCCCAAACTTGGACTAAAACTTCAATCCACTAGAGGCATACACTCGAATATTGTTACCCCTCATTCCCGCCTTCAAAACATTAAACTAGTTATAATTAACTTACTGATGGTTCCATCCCACATTCCTTCACAGCACACTGATCCTCAGTTAAACCTCTTTAATCCAAGGCTCAGCTGTTATTCACGTTTCAGCTTTAGTTGGTTTTCCATTTCAATAAGTAAGTGTGAAGGGCTGCTAAGTCAAACCCACCCCCTCCTGCCCCCCAGAATAAATTCCCTCCTCATGTGAAAACTAAAGCGAGTCCTCCGTCCCAGATTCCATCGCCGCGGCCATCTGGTTCACCGGTACTACCAAAAAGTCTCATGCTTACGTTACTGTTACTGATGTAAGCTGTTGCTGCTGCCTCCTCCTCCTCTCCTGAGTAGAAGTCTCTAGTTTGTTTGGCATTTAAAGTCTAAGCTTATGGTCTTTGTTTTAAAGTCAAAGCTGCTGTGGGGATTGGTTGGAGCAATTGACTCCTTGCTGGTGAGAAGCCTGGCAGGTTCTAATCAAGCTTCCCTTCAACAAGGTTGAAAATTGACTTCCTCCAGCAAGGCTTCTTCATGTTTCAGTCTCATTGAAGCTGCTGCCATTGAAGGGCTGCAACTACAGTGCATTCAAGTTTGAGTCTGTGTTTCAAATCCCTAACCCTAACCCATTTCCCCCTTTGATTTCTGTTTTCCCCTTGAACCCTAATCATTTGCAAAGCCTAGTCAACCCCCTCCCCACCCCATCCCAAACCAAACCCCCAACCCACCCGCCAAAAAAAAGGAAGGTTTCCTGAGCCCTGAATTAGAATAGTCCCAAATCACCATTGGAGGATGTCCTTACCCCTGCTGCAAAGTCGAACCAGAGAATCCCCTTCATCCATCCATTAAAACCCCAAGAAATCATGAAGTACCTGAATTTGAGTTTCCGCGAAAGTAGAAACTTCAACCCCCAAATCCAGCCAACCGAGCCACCAGTTTTCTTCATAACTTCAACTACAAATTATCCACCCCCCCCCCCCAAAAAAAAAAAAAAAAAAAAAAAAAAGGGGAAAAACACCCACACACAAAAATAGATAAATAAGTGTGTTACACTTGATCTCAGTTTCAGTACCAATCAAACATTAGAAACCTAACATCCATTCAGCCCAAGATTCCCTCCAAAAGCCTGAGAGCTGAGGTTCTAAATACCAGATATCTAATCATCAGAATTCATTCATATTGGACAGCATCCCCTCAAAAGAATTCCCCAACTTGATCTGCATTGCAACCTCAAACTCCCCTGAAAAAGGCTAGGGTTTGACCAGTTCCTAATTCTATACATAAATTTTGACGTTCTGACTTGCTAGAAGTCTACAATTCCTAATGTGATGATAATTAACTGCTTAATCCCTCTCCTAAATAAACAAAATACTAATAAAAAAGATAAGGCAACCAATTTAGGTAGACTTTGAAATACCCATCACAAATAGACACTAAATTAAAATGTTAGAAATGTCACGGAAACTTAAAAACCTTTTAAAACAACACCAAGATCACAGTGAGAGAATTAGCTTTGACCTTCCAAAATATTCCTAAAGAAAAGTGACAGTAAATAATTTTCTGTGATGCAATATTCCCAATCACCAAAATTAACCCAATTTTCGTTAAGTATATCTAAGGAACTGATTTTTCATTAGGAGATTTCTCCAATCATGCACAATTTTTTGGTGGGCTATAATCTGTATTAGCCACATATGCTGATGCTTTCTTCCTATTCGTGGAATGGCAAGTAATTGTTGACTTAGTACATTGGTTGGCAGATTACTAGGTAGCTTACTTAATGCATAAAAGTTGAACAACTTTGGTTTTGGTGCAGAAAGTATCAGTGTTCCAATAATTCTAACAACTCAGCCTTATCCTTCGTTATTTCATAAAGGTGCTAAAACTAACTGAAATCCGAGCCAAGATGAGTTAATATACTTAAGCTTACAAAGAGTTGAAGTTGATAGTAGTACCATCTCCCGCACAGAGATTGCAAACTGCCGCAATTGATATGGGGGAAGTTCGCCAATAAATTGCACAAGCCAATGTTATTGTAGCAGCATAGTATAGCGGTCCCTTCAGAAGTTCCCTAAGGCACTCAAAAAGAAAAATGGAATTACAATATGAGAACTTTAAATTATTGTCAGTCAGAAAACCTGAGAAATTGACAAAATTCTGAAAAGGTTGACCTTTGTCCAGACCATTATTTACAGAGCACACTTGGCACAGTAAGGTGTTAGAAGTCACCATCTAATGGCAACCTAAGAGGGGGGGGAACAATGAAGAAAACCAACCTGATCATCGAATCTTTAGCATTTCATTCCACAGGATGAAGATTAATCAATAGAACTAGAGAAAAATTCTATCAAAAGATTCAACAACAACAACAATAAGCCCTATCCCAACTAAATGGGGTCGGCTACATGGATTCTTGCCTTTCAATCAGTTATGTTTGAGGCCATGCTAGATACAAGGCCTAAGCTATGCATATCCTTTCTCACCACTTCTCTTAAGGTTATCTTAGGTCTACCCCTAGCTCTTCTAGTCCCTTCAATCTGGATTATATCCTTTTCCGTACAGGGGCCTTTATAGGTCTCCGTTGAATGTGGTTGTGCCACCTCAAACGACTTTCTCGAAGCTTATCACTTATAGGAGCAACTCCCAAACCAACTCTAATATGATCATTCATTATCTTATCCTTCCTAGTTTTGCCACTCATCCATCTTAGCATCCTCATTTCTGCTTCACTAAGTTCATCTATATGATTCTTTTTAACAGCCCAACACTGCACCGTACATCATAGGAAGTCAAACAACGGTCCTATAAAATTTTCCTTTAAGCTTTAATAGAATACGCCAATCACACAAGACCCTAGATGCACCTCTCCACTTCATCCACCCTATTTTAATTCTTTGGGAAACATCATCCTCTATATCACCTCTTTTATTTATAATTGAACCTAGGTACCTAAAACAATCACTATGAGGAATATCCTTATTGTCAAGTATCACCACCTCATCGTCTGTCCGATCATGACTGAAGTTACAAACTATATATTTTGTCTTCATTCTACTTAGTTTAAAACCTCTTGATTCCAAAGCTGCTCTTCATGATTCTAATTTGGTATAAATCCCCACTTAAGTCTCATCTATTAGTACAATATCATTAGCAAAAAACATACATCAGGGGACCTCATGTTGAATGTCTTTGTTTAATTCATCCATTACAAGTGCAAATAGATATGGGCTAAAAGTTTATCCTTAATGTAGCCTAACTATAATTGGGAATTCATTACTTTGTCCCCCCCCCCACTATTCTTACACTTGTCACTAAACCATCATACATATCCTTAACTAGGTCTACATATTTACTTGCAACACTTATTTTCTCTAGTACTTGCCAAATTAACGCCCTAGGAACTCTATCATAAGCCTTTTTTAGGTCAATAAATACCATATGAAGGTCTTTCCTACATTCTCTATACCTTTCCATAAGTCTCCTAATTAGGTAAATAGCCTCTGTTGTAGATCTTCCCGGCATAAACCCAAACTGATTCTCCGTAATTGTAGTTAAGTGTCTTAAATGGGTTTCAGTTACTCTTTCCTATAATTTCATAGTATGGCTCATTAGTTTAATACCCCTATAGTTATTACAACTTTGAATATCTCCTTTATTTTTGTAAATTGAAACCACGACGCTTCTCCTCCATTCATCTAGCATTTTTCCTATGCTCATAATCTTATTAAACAACTTAGTCAACCAAACTAGTCCATGGGTTCCTAAGCTCTTCCATACTTCTATTAGGATTCATCAGGACCTTGTGTTTGCCGAGTTTCATCCTCCCTAGTGCTTCTTTACTTTAGACATCAAAATTCTCCATATATAAGTTCAAAATTTGGTGCCTTGGTGAATGGTGTAATCATTTGAATCATAGGTGCTTAAAGTATGCTTGTTTAATAGACTAGAGAAATAGATTTTCCATCTTTTCTTAATGTCCTCATCACATACTAGTACTTTACCATCCCCATTTTTAATACATCTAACATGGTCAATATCCCTATTCTTCCTATCTTTAAACTTAACTATCTTATAAATAGATTTTTCCCCTTCCTTCGTGCCCAACTTATTGTATAACTCTTCATACTTCTTTTCCCCTTGTTTTTCCCACAATTTTCTTAGCTTCATTTCTATCCAACCTATACCTTTGAAGATCCTCAACATCCTTAGTTCTTTCTCATGTCTTAAAACTAGATTTCTTATTCTTAACGGCAGCTTGAACCTCACTATCCCACCACCAAGTCTCTTTATAGAAATGGAGTTTTCCTTTTGATTCACCTAGGACATCTTTAGCCACCTTCTTGATACACATAGCCATCTCATTCCACATTGCATTAGTATCCCCCTTAAAATTCCACTTTCCTTGTTTGACTACTTTATTAGCTACAGATTTTAAGCAGTCTCCTTTCAAGTTGCACCATCTTATCCTAAGATAGTTAACCTTGCACCTTATATGAGTTTTTGGGGTTAGGCACATATCCAAGACCATAAGTCTATGTTGTGCGGTTAAGCTTTCCCCTGGTGTCACCTTGCAATCCTTGCACAACAATCTATCCATCCTTCTAGTTATGAGGAAATCTATTTGGCTTCTATGATGTCCACTTTTGAAGTTAATTAAATTATCCTCTCTGTCTTTTAAGTAAGTATTTACAATAGATAGATCAAAAGCAACAACAAAATCTAAAATTGAGATCCACTCCCCATTCCTCTCTCCAAAACCATATCATCCATGTACACTCTCATAGCCTCTTTGATCTTTTCCAATATGTCCATTTAGATCACCTCCTATGATAATCTTTTTTCCTTGACAAATTCCTTGCATTAATCCATCAATATTCTTCCAAAATTCTAGCTTTAGACTTTCATCCAATCCTACTTGAGGTGCATATGCACAAATTATATTTACGAACTCTTTCTCCATTACAAGTATGATAACAATAATCCTATCACCTACTCTTTTAACATCCACCACATCATTTTTGAAATCTTTATCCACTATTATACCTACTCCATTTTTATTAGATTAATCTCTAGTAAACCGAAGTTTAAAGTCATCCAACTCTTTAGCTTTTTTACCCTTCCATCTAGTCTCTTGAATGCAAGCTATATTAATCCTTCTTTTCCTCATAATATCTATCAATTTTAAGCTCTTACCTGTTAAAGATCCTATGTTCCAAGATGCCAACCTAATCCTACATTTTTGGATTAGCTTCTTTACCCACACTCGTCCACAACCCTTGCCTAATTATCACCGCATCTAAGCGCCGATGCAACACATTGATAGGGGCTTGTGGTTCCCAATTAAGCCAATTCCCGGTACACAGATCCTAGTTTGTTGCATAGAACTGTAGGACCAGAAGACTTCTTGACCATGCACTTGAGCAGCAAGTATAGGTAGGTAAAATTAACAACACTTGGCATGCAGACATCCTGACATAAAATATCGCTCATAAATTGTTACCTGTAGTCTCCATATCTGCTCATGGACTTGACAGTGGCCTCATCTTTCCATAATCCAAGTCCTATCAAAAGCATTTTTATAATATTTACACCAGGTACAAGAGCTGCTAGAACTGCTGCCTGGTTTCCAGAACTGTAGCGAAAGGATATAGCTGATTTATCAGGAAGATACATGAGAAAATTATGGGGAAATTTCTCTTCAGCAGTTAGCCTACCTGAACAGTGGCCAGAAAAGCATGAAGACCAGACCTACGCTTATATGCACAAGTTTCCGTGACATTTTCTATAGAAAATAAAAAAGAGTGAGAAACTTCAGATAGCATAAAACAAACAAATGAGAAAATAAACCTACAGTTCTCATATAAGAAAAAAAAATGTACTGATAAAAGCCTTCTTTTCATCTCTCCCACTCTCTTCCCTCCACACACACACCCCCCCCCCCCCTTTTCCCTCTAAAATTTAATTGCCTAGCCCCTGTCCATCACATACATATAGAGAAGTTCCTTTTGGGGCATGTAAACTGGTACTTAGAAGTTAGATCTCAACAAATTAACCAAAATTGATACACCTCTACAGAAATCTAACAATAGTAGGTAACATTAGAGACCTAGGAATATGCAAATGTTTTTCCTTGAACACTACAATCTTATAGTCCATCAAAAAATAAAACCATAAGAAAAGGTTAGCACCATCACATTTGTGATGGTTGGATTTTTTTTATGTTTTTTGGTCTCTTAGAAAACAACATATGTTGTTGTACAACAAGGAAAAGATCTTAATAATTACAAAAACCCCATCCCCCCCCCCCCCCAAAAAAAAAAAATTGGGCCTGAAAATCCAGACCCAAAGAAGCTTCCTAAAACTGGCTGAATTACCCCAGGGGTTGGTCATTTTCCAAGCCCCCATGTTAGGGCTCAATATGGGTCTTAACTGAATCACCTCGATCCAAGGGTCCTGGATCTACTCTTGATTTTCTATTTGAGTTTGTAGTTTGAGGGTTATAGTCCTTTTTAAGTTATGTTGAGTTAATTAGTTGTGGATAAGATAAATATCTTTATCCAAAGGGGATCTTATCCTTTAAAGTTTGTTTCTATTTAGAAGTCAGTTATTTGAGTCTCTTATCTCTTAGAGTTAGTTCTGAAATTTGTGTCCTTATTCAATAAGAATCTTTTAACCTAAAGTCCAAGTAAGAAGTTGTTGGATCCCAATTAAATAGGGAATCTCAAGTTGAGTCAAAGTGTCTAATAATTGGCTATTAATAGCCTCTTTATTTCTGAATAAAGCAGATTGGATATCTTGAGTTAAACAGAGGCTTGGATCGTGGGGAACGAAACCCTTATGGCCTGGGCTGGAGAGTAATTCAGAAATTCAACAAGTCCAGCAGCATCTTTATTCTTTTCAAGTCATTCACAGCAGTGCACACACAAGACATAACAGCCCCAAGTAAGTTGAAGCCCCCCTCCACCATCGCAGCCTTCCCTCACCCTCTTCCCCCACTTGCAAGACTCCCCTGCCCTCTTCCCTGTTTTTCACAGAGTAAAACCCACACTCCCTCACTCCCGCAAGCCCTAGAGCCCTTCCCCTTTTCTGTTTCAGCTCCCTGGGTTTCCCCTCCACCTTCCTGCAACCCTACATACCCTTCCTCAACCCATCCAGTCCTTGTGCATCCCCCCCCCCCCCAAAAAAAAAAAACCCTCACTCCATTCGATCCCCTATTTTGGGGGCAGAATTCTGAGAAACAGAAAATCCCAGAATTTCTTCAACTTCATACCTTGAAGCCTGAAAATCCTTAGAATAAGACCTGAATCCTCAAGGGCAGCAAGCTTAAGCCCCTGTTCTACCCTAGCCGAAACACCGAGAAAACCTAGTTTTGGGCTGGTTCCTATCTAGAAGATCCTGAAGACCTAACCCAGACCCTGGGTTACATTAGTCATTCTGCATGAAACCCTGTCTGCATTGTAGTAATTAGTAAAATCAATATTCTTGCAGTTCAGTCATGTATTGTTAAATGGGTAGCCCATCAAGTTAGTCAACAAGAGAATATATGGCTAAAATTAAGCCAATCCTTGTTTGTTCTAGTGGGAGCCAAGGTCCAAAAATGGATATGAGTAGATGTTGGTCGAAAACGTCTCTCATTCACAATGGAACAGAATGGTCTCGCTCGATGCGTCATTTGATTTGGTGTCACTGGTAGCCAGGCATGAATTACCAGAGCAGAAATAGATTGTGTTATGTTTCTGTTTCTGGATTGGGGTTTTCTAATAAATCTATGACTTGGGCCTAGGGATTCTTTCAGTTATACATTTCCCACACAGCAGTGAAATTTCAGTTATTTGTCAACAAAATATTTTTTTTCTTTGGAATTCATTTTGCAATCCATGAAGCCGACCCCATTTAATGGGACAAAAGACTTCTTGTTGTTGTTGTAGGTGTAATAATGAGAAAATAATCTATCGACAATCAAAAATATGTCTTCACCTAGCAGCATCTCCTACTCTCTCTTAGCTTCCAAGACAAAAGACAGAAAAGAAGATATCACATCCAGAACCTTGCTACGTTCATCCTCGTGTAATTGCATAAAATGAAGTAGCCACCTGTTACCAAAACTAGGAAAGGAAACGACACCAAAGACAATAATGAAACTATATCCACCAAGAAGAGAATTCAAATTGCTGTTTCTTACTAATCCTTCCTAATCAATTCCTCAATACAGGTGGAGTAACTATTTGTTTTATAACGCAAGAGGATTCTGCAGCAAAAAATCTGGAAGTAGGAGAGTAATCAGGTGGAGTTACTAGTTGTTTTAAAAGAACTGATTTAGCACATTCAGACAAGAACAGCGAAGCTCTTAACACCAACATCAATCAATGAAGTCAACCACAAGTCCAACAACAGGGAAATGAAATCTTAAAATCCAACTTCATAAATTTCAGTACCTCACAGTCTTAAACCCCAATTTAAACCTCATTCACTAAAATTGAGCTAGTGTTTCAATTTTGAAAAACAGAGGTAAGAAATAAGAACCTGCTCAAGGATCCCGTTCTTCGCCAATTCCCCCCAAAATCGAAGCAGGGAGAGAGCAGCGCAGCCCGTTAGGGTTGCAACGCAGAGGTCTCTTGTGACCGGATTTTCCGGCAACATAGATACCGCAACTGAAGTTCGACACCGGCGAACCCTTCGGATGGCTGTGGTGTAGGATTGTAATCTGAGATTGTTGCAGATAATGCAGGAAGGAATGGCGGAAGCAGAGGGTTTATTCGGCTTCAGAAGAATGAAGTTAACTGAGCTGACGTTCGATTGGTAGAACTGAACGGGGAAGAACTGAACGAGGAAGAACCGAACTTGGGGAATTAATATGTTACTGAACTTGGCAGCCATTAAAAGAGTGGATTAGTTTGTCTACACCCTAGATATCCGGGAAATGGTGATTTTTTTCAATCCAGCAGAGGAACCTCGATCCATGTGATGTTTCCAGATGTCTCCCTCATGAAATTAGTTGAAAATAAATGTGCAGACAGTTTGGTTGTCGGACCTATACCGAAAAAAAAAACAAGACTTACTGTGTGACCTGTACCAAATCCAGGAAAACGCCACAACTATTTAAAATGGGAATTTAAATAAAATATGGAGGGTATTATATGATAGGTGGGGCTGCCGCTATGCTCCAACCTCGGATTTAAACTCTGATCTCTTACTTGGAAGACTTGATTTTTTATCATCGGGACTCCAAAGTGTGATGTAATAAAGTTCGGTGGTACGCATTTTAGCGAACGCATCGAATTTTGCTCAATCGCTAATATTTAGGGATGGTTTCGTTCAAAGAGAGCCAGAGAGGTTTGCCGTTTAGGTCGCTGCAACCACAACCGATTCTTCACCTCTAGAGATTAACACCACCGACAATATTGCAGCTGTCGGGAAGCCTTCCAAGCTCAACTTCTTTGGGATCACCACCGATTTCGATTCTCCGCCTGCAATAGTCAAAAAAAAAATGCCGACAGAGAGAAACTAACCCCTAAAGCCATTGATAAGTATGCCTCTTTTGTTTACAAATGAACTGCCAAAGCACAATCAGTAGATTGCTGATGTGCAAGAGTATGAGAGTGCTGCCTCTTCTCCGTTCTCTTTCAAATCTGGCAAGTCTGATGTCTAGCAGAGCCTTGTGAATGGTTCAGACTTCAAAGGCCAGGGGCGAGTTAAGAATCTTTAACACTTGCGAATTGGTTCATCATCACAGGGTCAACAGGAGTTGAAAGTTGCAGCGGCAACGTTGTTGGCGAGGTGAAAGATGGGGTATCTGCTGGAAGGATGAGGTAATGAAGCATTGAAGCGTTGATACGAGGATTTGAACAAAAGAGAGAGATACCGGCGAAATTCTGCAAAGTTTCGGCGATTTTTGCCATTATTTCACTGATTTTCTGACGAGATTTGGCCTGTATAGATTTTGCCCTATTTTCGATTTCGATCCTTGTCGAACTCGACGAATTTCACCATATTTCAAGTAAAATTCACCGATATGCTTTTCCTTAGACTAGACCACCCCTTCAGATTAAATTTTTTTATTTTTTATTTTTTGATCTGTAAAACCCTAGCTTCACATGGTCAAATTCCTTATATCCTTTCGTGTTATAATAATATATGTTTTTTATTTCAATTATGTTTTAAATTTCAAGAAAAGCTTGTCTAATTAGCAAATAAAATTTCCTAATTATACCGGTAGAATTAGCAGTTATCAGTGCAAAAAAAAAAAAAATTACATGAATAAGTACTTTGAAAATTTTCTTTACAAAAATAATCACTCAATGTTTTAATCAACAAAAGTAAGTAAAATCAAATTAGCTTCCCTTTAGATTTTTTACCCCTAAAGCTCTCTATACCATCACACAGGTGATGGGGTGGGAAAATTCTTGAAAAACGTGTAAATTTCTTACTTTTCCTTTAAATCCCAAAATAGTATATTATTTGGTTGTTTGGGTGGGAAAGTGGGAGACAAGTTTCCTTGAATCAAGGAAACTTGTTTGCTGACGTGGCAGCCTAACTTTCCCACCCAATGCTATTTTAAAACCCCACATATTTTGTGGGACTTTGTGGGAAAGTTGGGAAAAATAAAAAGTAGGACCCACCCCTATCACTTTTCTACAAAACCCTTTCATTTCATTTCCTTCTCCCTCACCCCACTACACATGGGACCCACATGTTTTTTTTTCCCACCCATTTTTTCCCACCCTACCTTTGCAAACAAACGCAGCCTTTATATTCTTCTCAAATTTCTCCTCTTTATTCCCCTTCATTTCCTTTGCTTCTTCATCTTTTCTTGCCCTCATTATTTAATTTCTCTCATGACGAAGAGAACAGAATCATCTAATCTTCCCAATGTTTTTGATATATTATGATAATTTGATAATCAAATTCGACGATGGAAAATGAAGGAGATGGTGATATAATTCTAATAAATGTTTTTTTTTTTTTTTTGGTATGAAACTCTTTCATTCAAGGAACCGAGACAAACACGTGGGGATGTTCACAGAGTCATCCAGCCACGGAGTGGTATTAGGCCATGATGTCGAGCTCGGAATCGACAAAGCCACCTTTGCTAGTTTATCGGCCATACTATTGGTCATCCTAGGAATATAAGTAAAACTACAACTCACAAAATGAGATGCCAAGAAGAGAACATCAGAAATCAGTGGTTGTGTAGATAGAGGACCAGTCTTGGCAATATCCCTCAATAGTGAAATCAGTTCCTTGCTATCAGCTTCGATTACCACATTAATAAAGTGCCTATCTTTTGCTTCTTTAAGTGCTTCACGCATCGCTAGTGCTTCTCCATCAAGAATGTCAAGAAAAGAGGAGGGAATCGATTTGGCAAGTAAATGTTGACCACCATCATTTCTAATGATAAAACCAAGACTAGCTTTACCTGAAGATTTGTTGAAGGTTGTATCTATGTTTATTTTAGAAAAGCCAAGTGCAACCCGAATGGCCAATGAATTTTTGGAAAGTAACAAGAGGGTGGAAGTTGTCAGAAGTATGGAACAACATGGGGCAGCACTTCCCCAATGGTCCCCCACCCTAAACCCTAAATTCTAATAAATGTTACAAAAGCCTAAAGAGAAGCCTATTGAACGTGGAGGGCTAGAAAAGATGAGGGCAGCTAGCTTCTGTGATGTAATATTTTCTGGTTTTTCTATGAAATTTCATTGACTTATTTTTAGATATGTTCCAAGGACGGAAAATAATGTCGCAGATTTTCCTTCTTTGTTTTTTTTTTTTTTTTTTTGGTAAACAACACTTCATTCAGAAAACTAAAAAAAAGTACAAACACACCTGCATGAGTACACAAGGCTCAAACCGAACCAAGGAGTGGAAAAAGACCAAATTGTCGTACATGCAATAGACAAGGTCAGCCAGGGTAAGGATCGGGTCAAGCCCAAAATGGATCACGTTCACAAAACCCTTAGAACAGAAACACCAAAAAATCACCAACACCCACATAGGGGGACAGACATACAACACCCACATAAGGGGACATACAATACGCCTCAAGGGTGAACACAAAACTCCTACAATTGTAGCAATGGTAGCAACGAAAGTGCGGAGAAGGTTCGGACCTACCATCCGGCCCTGCCGTATAGGCGTACCTGTCAAGCTCGATGTAGAAGAACTTGTACACAGAGTTGGAGTTATTCTGCTGTGTGCACCAAAGAACCGCTGCAACCAAAGGAACTGTTATGTGAAAAACGAAAAAAGAAACTAAGGGGAAACCCTAGATCTGGTTATTGAAGCGAAGATGGGGAAGAGGGAAACGGAGACGGGAAAGAGGGAAACAAGCAATTAGAGGAGAGGAAAAGACAAACAATAGAGAGGGAAGCGGGAGAGAGGTGAGGCGGAGATGGGAGAGGCAGAGACAAGAGAGAGAGAAGCGGGGGAGGCAAGGCGAAGATGGGAAAGCAGAGACTGGAGATGGAAGCGTGGGAGGCGAGACAGAGACAGAGATGGGAGATGAGATGGAGATGGGAGCGGTAGATACAGGAGAGATGGAGGTGGGAGAGAGGAGGCGGAGCCGAGAAAAAGGAACAGGAGAAATAGACAGGGAGGGAGAGAAGAGGCGGATCTGAGAGGCAGAGAGACTACCAAGCGAGCCTCTCCACCTCAGACAATCGAGCGTTGGGGGCGGCGAGCGGGTTTTGCCAGAGACGGAGGTTAAGTCAGGTGTGGTGGACCCCCCGCACAATCCAAGGGACTTCTCCTGAAGAGTAGTTGTTTCACTTGAGTAGCATCATATGCGCATGGCAAAGAGGGGATGGTGTGACCTTTGGTCTCATGGAATCATCTTTATTGGTCTTCTCCAACCTAACAATAAATCTTCTTTCTACAAGAGACACTTTAGAGCAACACACATAGAATCTAGTATATATGAAATCGGAATACAATAGATTGCATGTGAATAGAGGAATTCAGATCCTCTCTACTCACGTAGCCTGTCCTCCCATCCGCCGACCTTCACACATTGCCTACCCATGGTCATCAAGGGCAGAACCAAGATTGAACATTGGGGGGGGCAAAAAATGAAAGTCCAGATCACCTTCCTGTTGGAGAAGCAATAATATTTTTTCACCACATATATTGTGTAGGCCCTTATAAAACCCACTAGGAGTCCCACCTCTGAATTATTTTATTATATTAGGGCATAAGCTCACATATATTTTGTGGGGTCAACACATATTTGAAAAAAAAAAAAAAAAAAAAAGGTAAATTATTGATAATGATATTTTTTTTCTGACAAAATATAGATAATTAAAACAACAATACAAAAAAAAAAAAAAAAAAAAAAGACACATGACTTCAACCCTACAAAGTTAAATGCAAACCAAAATTTTCTTTGTGGGAGATGCAAACCATTTTTTTTGGGGGGGGGGGGGGATTAGGAGATACAAACCAATGGTAGTTACCTTATTAACTATAGAAATTTCATTCAAAATATAAAATAAAAAAACAAAAATTGAAGAAGAAATAAATTAAGTAACAAAGAATATAAAATCAAATAAAAAGAATAACAAAAAAAAAAAAGAGAAAAAGAGAAAAGATAAATAAATTGAGAAAGAGAAAGAGTACCTAATTGTGGAGAAGAATTTTTTTCAAAATTTTCTTAAACCACCTCTATGAAAAGGAAAAAGAATAAATAGGAAGAAAAGAGGAGAGACGAGAGAATAAATAGAAATTGAGGAGTTAGTTTCTAATTAGAAATGACATTTTGAATACCTAATAAGATTTTCTTTTTAAAATTTTTTCTTAACCAATGTTTATAGAAAGAGAAGAGAAAAAATAGGAAGAAAAGTTGATAGAGAAGAGAGGCGGATTAAATAGGGATTGATGAGTTAGTGTTTAATTAGGAATGACATTTATACCATTATTTTTACTTTTAAAAATTGTTCTCAATATTGAAAAGGTCAAATAATAATATTCCACATGTGGGAAGAGAAAACTTAGGAAAGATTAAAGAAATTAATCGAAATTTTGTAAAATATAGGGGGTGGCTCCTCCAGCCCCAATGTAGGTCCGCCTCTGCCCATGGTACATAGAGCTCGTTTGGAAGCTATAAATGGAAATTCTCCAATAAATTAGGGTAGGGTTGGACAACTCAGATTATGTCGGTTGGGAATTATCGATATGCCCAAGGGCAGTTTTGGAAATTGCTAATTAGGTGGTTACAATAAAATGAGATACCGGTATGATGGAGGTAATTCATTGTGTGTGAAAATAGTGTCGGTTGGTCTTTCTCTGTCTCTCTCCGACATGAAAAACACAAGAAGAAAGAGAAAATAAAATAAAAAAATGCAGGTTTTTTCTTGGTCTCTCATCTTCTTGCTCGATCTTATCATTTGACCATTTGACCATTCATCCACAACAGTTCTTGAGTTGTGAATCTTATTTTCTTTCCACGTGATTGAAAATTCATCGGTATCTGATTCCGTTGAACAACAATACGAGGATTCGATCCCTTTATCTTTCCTGCAAATTTATCGTGAAACTTGTATCCATGTAAGATCATTATCTTCTTAATTTTATATTAATATATGAATCTAATTCGTGGTGCATTCAATTCATCATATAGCTTATCCCATATCAAAGCCAGCAATGTCCTTGTCCAATGATGTTAAGAGCACTCTAAGGGTGGGAGGATGAATTCGGATCATCTTCCCGTCGAGAGTGCTCCCCCATGGCTTCCTGACCACAAAAATCAGTGGGTCCCACTGGTGGAAAAAAAAGTTTTTTATTTTTATTTTTTTTAAAAGGTGTTTTTCACCGTGGGCCCCACTGATCTTTGTGGTCAGGAAGCGTCGGGGAGCACAAAGTGCTCCCCGTTGGAATCGCTGATCCGGACTCTGGGAGGATGGGGTGGAGGCTTGCTCAGATGAAGAGGATTTGGACTAGGCTCTTAATATCATTGGACGAGGACATAATCTGAGTTGTCCAACCCTAGAGAATTTTCATATATAGCTTCTTAATGATGTAATTAATAGTCAAATATATTGAGTTTCATCTTTCATGTGAAAATGATGGAAAAAGAGGTAGCCATGGTTATCTAAACGTTTTAGTCATAGAAAGCCAAAACCTGATTAATTAAAAGAATCAATTATGTAGTTATCCATGAATAAGAACAAGGGTCAACCTCCAACCCATATATATAGGGACCTAGGCCGGCTATGATTGTTAGCTCAGACGGTGGAAGACTCTAGAAATATTATTGGTGGTTGGCATGTGGTTGTTAAGAATAAGAACAAAACCAAGCAAAGGATAATATACCTGTGTTCCTACTGCATATCTTTCCTACTTACCATGCATGAATGCTTTGAATTAATAAGAACACATATGGTTGTAAAATCTCTTGGAACATAAATGTCACAAATCCCTAAAATTCTTAAACTTGTGACCTTGAGTTAATGGTAAGGGATTAAAGCTAGCTTTGCTTGTGTGAAAATGTTTAATACCTTATTTATTGTTCTTTTCCATTGAAGTATTTATCCTAAAAAAGATCTCAACTTTAGAGCCCTTTGACCCTCTAATTGTATGATTTCTATTCAAAGCAAAAGAAAAATGAAGAAAATTATTACAAGGAACTAAGCAAATCAACAAGCCTATTCCATTGCTTTGTAGGGACGACTACAATGCATGTAAAAGGGAGAGTTGTTCTTTCACCACATCATTAATTAGGGTTCACAAACCCTTCAAAAGTTTTCTATGTTCTTCAAAAGACACTTCTGCTAGACCTGCAATTAAGATGAACGGATTCCTAAATCTGCCACAACCAATGAATGCCTTCTTTCTCTATGATTTTAACTGTATTTTTATGAATTTTACCCTCAGAAAAACCTTTGTGAAGCCCAGTGAAAAGATTGAAAGGGGGTTTTGTAATAAGTACCTCATAATGTCCAGGATACACATAAAATGATCTATGGTTCCATATGAGCCCTAACAGTTCAGGTACCTGCAGCACCTCACTAGAATGCTTTCATGGATAATGTCAGATCCAGGGTTCTTGATTTCGTCCTGCTTTGCTCTTCTCCTTCCAGCATATTTGATGGAGAAGGTAACAAAAACAAAGATCCACTTCTATCTTCTCCTTCTTCTTTTTCTTCATTCTGGGTTCTTCTATAGTCCACTCTTTGTCTTGGCATGACATTGAGTGACAAGTTCAAATCAAGATCACAGTAGTGAGCTTTCCTTTTTACAGTGTTCCTCTTTTCTTTTCTGGTGCCTCTACTAGTTGCATCTTGGTGGTTTTCTCCACCCATGCCACCCCATCTCTCTTCATCATCAGTTCCTCGTGATTCGCAATCGTATAAGTTGGGTTTCGCCATGGTTGTTCTGGATTGGTTCTGATATGATTGATGATCAAAACTCAGATCTTGATTGAGTTTTTGATTTCTCTTAGTCGTTTGTTCACTACTTCCATCTGTATAACCATTTAGTGAACTATAATATCTGGGTCCGTGTATCAAACCCACACCATTGCTTTCATCGAACCAGTTACCATATGCATTCCATGAATCACTAAATCTGGAGAGAATGAATATACAAAACGAAGTAAAAAAAAAAAAAAAAAACTTCAAATTTCTATATTTGTGGCTGACGAAGATGTGTATACAATTCAGAATCTTTCAATTTGATTACCTGAAATTTGAAAAAATTCCTTCATGACCATGACTCTGTATAATGGGAAGTAATTGATAATGGCTGTGGATTTGGTGATCTTTAGCATTCACATGATTCTCTTCTTGGGTCATACCTGTCATGAATAAAGTAAGATTTCATACAAGAAGATGTAATATAGAACCATGCCATGAACTCTTAATTACCTCTACTCTGATTGCCTGATGTCTTCCTGCTTCTATACATCTGTTGCACAATTTCGACATTGCCGAGAATTAAAGATAGTTAACAAATCTATAGTAAAGCAGTACTTCCATGAATCCAAACTTTGGAGGTTCTTGGAGAATTCTAATATGAATTTAATTACCTGTAAATGACTCTTCACATGAGTGATGCTGAGGCCTTTGATGTTCATCAGCTGAAGTACTAGCTTAGGAGTTGCTTCTGCATCAAACAGTGAAGATCGATCATGATATATAAACAAAAATAATGGTCTCCTTGAGCTTGGTTGCCATGGTTTTCTGTTAATATAATCTGCAAATAACTTACTCTCTTGTCCCCCTAGTCTTTCCACAGCATGAACAAAACAAAGATGGAGATCAGGAGTCCAACGTAGCCTTGGAACCTTAGATCGACAGTATTGTCTTACACTGTTGGAGCTTCCCTTATTTTCACTCTCATCTCCACCACTGCTGTTATTGCTTGAACTCACACTGCTTCTAGTTCTCCCAGTACTCTCCTCATCTTGATTCTTATTGGAAGGTTTTCTTTTCAAATCATCACTACCAGGGCTAGTTTCACTTCTGTCCATCTTCTTTTTGTTCCCCTTGAAGCCCCCAAAATCTGAAGCTTTACTGAAGAAAATGAGAGAGAAGAAGCAAGACTGATATCAATCTTCACAGAACTTCAAAAACTAATCAAACTCTTCCTTCTTTCATCATGCACAATCATATATGGCCTGTATAGATCAAATTAATGTCAAACTTCACTGGTTAACTCCTTCAACCAAACATTTTATCAAAAAAAAAGGAAAACTCCTTCAACCAAACAAATGAACAGAAACGATGGTGATAGGTTGAGAAGATGAGAAAGGAAATATTCCTACTCCTTCCTCCTTGTTCTTCTTGACTTTGTTTCCCCTTTCCGTACGTCATTAAATAATAGAGAATATTCTTAAATATTTATGGCCGCATTGTAAATGTCTCATCATGCATGCAAGAATAGGTGTGCATTCATGGGTGAAAAACACATGATTGGTACAACTCGTTCCATTAATTTCGATGCTTTTATGTACTGATCAAGAGACTAACAAGGTAATCTACTCCAATTTTTGGATGGTGAAAATTGGGGTGGTGGAGAATATCTCTAGTCTTAACTGGGTAGGCAGAGAAAGAAAGGGTTGAGAAGTTAGTGCGAGAAAGGGTGATCAAGTTTTCTGGAGCTTTGGTGCTTGCTGTTGGTGATCATAGAATCGTATCTCCAATCCATATTGATTCTCTTCTGAGACAACCGCAAGAACAGGATAGCTAGGGAAAAAAGAGAATAAAGACAAAGAATCAAAGAGAAAAAAATAATAGATGACATAATTAGGGTTTTCTAGGAGATTCCTAGCTAGAGTTTCAAAATCAAGAACATATATGTATATTGTTTTATTCTGACAGCCCACATAGTTGTTGATCTTTGGAAATCATATGGGGCTACGGTTGATTACAGATTTCATCTCCTGATGATCTCATGGTGACGAAGTTCAAGAAGGGGCTCTCGATGTAGTGACTTTTTCTTTTCTGTTTTTCTTGAGAAGGGAGGTGGGGAAAGGTGGGGAAGGAAGAACGCTTGAATTAGAGACCTCTTTAGTCTTATCACCTCTACCTAAGATCCTGCCACCATTATGCTAAAAGTACATAGGGGAGAAGTTATACATGTTAAACGGATTGGATTCGGCTAGGATAGACCAATATCCAAATCCGAATCTGATTAGCAAAACAGATACCTGAATACGAAGTCGAATCCTGCAAAAATTTAAAGAATGCATCCGAATTCAAATCCAGAACTTTATCGGATATCCAATAATAATCCAATCCGGATAAACTATCGGAATATTGATTGGTGATTGTCATTTTTTTATCTCCGATTTTCAATTTTCGGTTACCCTTGCCGGTTTTTGAATCTAATTATCAATCCTTTTTAAGAGAAAAGAATGTTTGATACTTTACTCTAACTAGATAATTTTCGATTTTCGATTATTTGGTTTCTGAATCCGATTACCATCCCTTTTCAGACAAAAATGTTGAATACTTTATCCGGATATTATTCAATCCAATAAACAATTATCCGAATATGAATCCAGTTGCTTAACGAACGAATACATATATTTTTTCGGTAAAAAAATTTTTTTTGGATACGAACACTCTTAAAAGAATGCGAATGCAAATTCGGAGGTAAATTTTAGCTATCCATTTATAAGTCTAGGTAGAGCCAAGGTTTAACATCGATGGGGGGGGCCAAATAATGCAAAATTTTGTGCGCCTTGGTTTCTACAAATTTGTCAAATACCCTAAAAACAAGGTGGGAAGTTTCGGCGAATTTCGGCTAGTTTGGAAGGTAGCGAATTGAAATTGGGGGCAAAAACGATATTTACCAATTTTCCAGAGAACCGGCGAAAAACAAGCCAAAATTGCTGAAATTTCACCGAGTATCTCTTTCTTTCATTCGAACCATCTCCATCTCTGAAATCTACATGAAAAAATCCCTAATTTCTGTTACCTAACATATTATAGAAGAACTTATTTTTGTTTCTCAATTTTTTGATCAAGAAGAAGAAGAAGAAGAATAAGAAAATGGCTCTGGTGCGACAAAGCCCTAAAAAAAATCGAGAAGATCGAAGTAGATTACAAGAAGAAACCCCTTCTTGTTTCTCAATTTTTTTGATCAAGAGAAAGAAGACAAAAAATGGCTTTGATCACACCAAAGCCCTAAATCGCTGCTTTCTGATCATTGGCTTTTTGTTATCTTCTTCTCCTCCCTTGTCTTGCTTTGTTTCACTAATAGTTTACCGGATTAAAACTGGTCTACCGTCAACCCATCGATGAACTCTTCTTGCTTAGCTCCACCATCAACGATGAACTTCCTCTCTTTTGCGATTGGACTTTGCTTCAAGAGTTTTCTTTAAGCCGATGAACTTCCTCTCTACAGTGGCTCAAAAATCAGAATTTTGGGTTTCACGTTGAATTGATTATTTTAAAGTTTTAAACCCTGTTTACACAAAATGCCAAATACATCACGCAACCTATTTTAGTGATGTGCTCAGTGACGTGACCAAATGGTTCCACTGAGAAGAAGCCTCGTGAAGGCTCCTAAGAGTCGAGATAACGATCGATATACCCTGAAATGTCGGCGAAATCATCGCCGACTTTTTCGGGGTTTTACTTGTTTTGCCACCCAACCAACTATCGAACTGAAACGATATTTTTTACCTTGCCTAAAAACAAAATATTGACAATGACCTTTCTATCCATTGTTTTTACTGTTAAAAATTTTCTCCAATTGGGGGAGAAGGGGAAAATGTTAATATTTTACTCATGAAAAGAGGGCCCGGGGGTAGCTCTAGGGAAATATTAAAAAATTGGGAAGAGGGGTGCCAAGTGTTGGTATTTCACATATGGAAAAAGGACCAAAGAGGTATCCATAAAGAAATTTTATAAAATTGGGTGGAGCCATGGCCCCTTGGCCCCTAGGAAGTTCTGCTCCGGGAATTACATCCACGAATGAGAATCCTTTGGCTTTTATCAACAACAATGCAGTGTACAGAACATCCATCTTGCATGAGTGACGCCAACATTTGACTTTCATCGTAACAATGCAATGTACAAAACATCCATTCTGTGTGAGTGACAACACCATGGGTATAAAATAATGAGTTGAAGTGATCAATATATATCCCAAATATAATTGAACTCATTACTTCTTACTAAGACATGTTGGGCTTTGCCATCTGAGCCAACCCCTTAATGGTCGTTATTGATGTTTCTAGATGGGGTGGTTCTATGTTTTAACATATAACCATAAGATATTTACTATTCTCAAATTAACCCCTTCTTTTGTTAGAAATCACATTGGCAACATCTAATATGGTTTTTCATCATTTTAAGTCCCCCACACTCTTGGAATATTTTACTAAGCTAGCGTTAGATGCCTCCTGTAATGCAACCTAGTATGAAACTTTAGGGATTTAGTTTGGCAGCAGCCTTGATGTGGCAGGCTTGATCATGGTGATGAGGTGGGCTAACTTGATGGTGTTAGATTCAACTCTTGGCCTAGATTTAAATCTCAACCGTTTAGTTAACCTAAATGCAAATTGTTAAAACTTAAATGAGTGAATTAATTAAATGGTTCAGATTTAACTCTAGACACAACAGTGAATCCAAGCCGTCGGCTGCCCGAATCATACATTAATTATGCTGCTCCCAAGCAAAATTCAAACTTCAATACATTTTCTACACTCTGTAATTGCAATTTTCATATTTAATACTAAGAGTTCAGTTTTCTCATAAAAATATAATAATAATAATAATAATAATAATAATAAATATTTGTATAATATATAAAAAGTCAAGTTTATCATTTCAAGAAATACATGATTTTCTAATCTTTTAGCTAGTAAACTCATGTTTCTTCACGTAAAGTAAATGTTAGGTAATGTTGTTCCATGGTTGACAAATGATGCAGCACTTCTAACCAATATTTGTTCTCTTCTGGTAAATAGCCATAACTAAGAGTAGTAGTATATATATGACTTTATATGAACTGAACAATAGAAAACCCTAAAATTTCATTGTAGTCAAACATAAAGAGTGGCTCCTTCTATGAATTTTTTTTTTTTAAGAACTTTCTTCTATCAGTTCACATTTATTTTATTATTATTATTATTTTTTTTTTTTTTTTTATAAAATGCTGTTGTATCGGTTCACATGTTATATATAGTGAATTAGGTCATAATGCTACCCTAATGCCTCCTCCAAGTTCCATCACATATTAAGGGCAATGACTCACTTCACTTGTGGGGTCATGTACCTTGGCTCCTCCAAGTTCCATCCTTTGGCGTGGCTCACTTCGACATTGTAGGGGGTCACGGGGGTTTGGGGTGGTTTTGGGTTGAAAAACACCTAGCCCAAACCCGGTCCATTAGCAAAATAACGGTTTTAGGCCAATTTCAATTTTGTGCGGTTTGGGTTCGGGCTAACTAACGGTTTAGACTCTAGTTGACTAACAATTTAGAATTGGGTTGACTAACGGTTTATGGTGTGCAAGAAAAATAACAAAAAGAAACAATTGAGCACCCTACAACAAAAACGAAAATTCTATAGAAAGCAAAGTTGCTATTGGTCAATTTCCATTAAAAAAACCCACCCATTCTATAGTAATCAAGAACTTAGATATTAAGTAGTAAAATGACTATTCAATCTTTGAATTCATGCTTAATTTTTTTAATTGTCTATATTCCCAACTACTTAGTGGTAATATAATTATTCAAATAATATTTAATGTAAAATTACAAAACATGTTGTGGTTCGGTTTCAGGTTGGTGGGGGCTCTACCACCCTGAGCCCAAATATGGCCCATTAAGGTTTGGTTTGGACGGTTCGGGCTATAACAGGCTGGTGCGGTTGGTTTTAACGGTTCGGACTACAAATTGACACCCCTAGAACATTGGCAAGGTAGATCTACTCCCTGAATGCATGGTGATATTTAAAGAGTCAGGGGAGGGTTATCCTGTACCCTCAAGGATAGAGAGAAACCACGCGCAATTGGGTGATGCGGATGAGATGAGAGGGCAAATGGGTAGATGCCAAATGGCAGCATCTAGTTGGTCCAATTTGCAAGGTTATCATGCTTGTGTATCTAGATGAAAACCAGTTTTTTCAATTAAAATTTCACCTATTAATATGTAATGGTCTAATGGACTTTTCCCCAAAAATAAATTATATGTCATGGACTCAAAAATCGACCAATGATATAAAAGCCCAATAATGAACCCAAACCAGTGGTGATTTAGCCCAATAGTGTATATGGGCTTTGTAGGGACTTTAGTCCACTTTCTTCACACCAACAAAAAGTTCATAATTCCCAGTGATTCTTAATTCTGATGTAAATCGTTTAGTAAAAGTAATCAAACCATTATTAAAAAGCAGATTCAGAGACTCAACGAATTTAAAATCCAAAAAAGTCCAAGAGAATCAGGGTGTTTTATACTTAGATTTCTTTTTAGGGTTTAGGGTTCCATACTAGATAAGTGCCTAGGATACTATTTTGCCACTTTTCTTTTCCTTTTTTTTCCTTTCTTAATTCCCAAACAGAGCCGTTGGAGAACTCAGTTTCTACCTTTTTTTTTTCGATTTATTATTTTCCCTATTTGTGGTCCAATGGACCCAATCAAGGACATGTCAAGCACTACTTTAACCCAAGCATTGAATATCTAGTACCTTTAGGGTTTTTCTTTTTCTAAGAAATAACTTGAGTTTTACATTTTTAATGAATGATTTTGACTGAATTAATTATGCAGTCAACCTCACATTATTAAGTCATACCCCAAAAGGAAGAAGAAGAAAAAAAAAACAACTTACATTTTAAGTCTTTATTGTTAAGGTTTTTTTTTTTCCCTATCAAACAAGTCTTTATTGTTAAGTTGATCAAAACTAAGGTTTGACTGAAAAAATTACTCCTTTTCAAATAATGAATACTAAGTGACAAGCATTTTTGAAAACTTTGAAGATTTGAAATTTTTTTTTTTACCCGGCATCTCTTCAGAGACAAACCTGTGAAGTTTGTTAGGCAAACCGTTTGTGTCCAACCGAATCTCTATAGGCATAGATATCATACTAGCCAAAAGGTTAGCAAACTGATTAGTTTCCCAGACTTGGTGAATCACTCGCAAATGCAGCAATGAATCTTGTGACTTTCAAATGTCCTCTACAACCCCCATAACATACCATGGGATCCCCAATTCACCCTTCACAACCTAGACAACATTGAGAGAGCCCAAATGTAACTATACTTTGCTAAACCCACATCGAATCACCTCTTGTAGCCCTACGCGCATCCTACGCAACTCACAAATAAGGATATTATCTTCCAAGGAACTGGCAGCATCCTTCAGGGTCACAACCAATCGCCCCGTACCCACCCTTTCCACCAACTATCGAGCCATCACTGCCGATGGTCTCAACCAATGGTGAACTGAAGCTGTAGGCACAAGCTAGATTCCATCTATCAAAGAAAGCTCTATTAGGCGCGAAGTCATTCACTATAGGACGCTCCTCCAAAAATCGAAGCTGGACCAACCTCACAATCCGGCAAGTCAATTGCTCTTCCAACTGCTTCCCACCATTATGAAGACGATCGTTTCTTTCCTTCCATAAACAATAGAGCTTGGTATTAAAATTAAGGCACTTTACTGCCTTCAAAACATAATCACCTAAGAAGTGGGAAACAACCACTCTCATGAGAAAAGCTTGATTCCATGAATGTAATAAGTGATCATTTCTGCCACACTCCAAATGTGCCTCATGAGAAAAGCTTGAATCCATGAATGTAGATGATAGAGACCCAACCCACCCTCCTCCTTTGGGGAACAAACAACCCTCCAAGCTACCTTGTATGACACTCTTTTAGTAATTCCAATCCATATTTTTTTTCTTTTTGATAAATCTTCTCAAGATGGAGGAGTCTTGATTAATTATGGCTAGTATTGATTTTTGAGTTTACCATCAAAACTAAATGCCCTAAAAATACAAGATCACTTATGATTTGATTCCTTCAATTAATTCTCTATTACTGAGTTGTGATGCATTATCTATTAGGGTAGAGGATTGTACTATTTTATATTTTTTTTAATACACATTTAGGAGAGAGGGTTCACCTCTAAGCATTAATAAAGTGGATCATAAATGTCGAGAGATAGACCCCTTCGGAAATGTGCAGCGGAAAAGTGTGAGAGAAGCACAATCCTGTGGATTTGGGCTCTTAGTAACTTTTTACTTTTGACATGAGCTCATTTTAAAAGAATTATGTCATCCTTGGAAGAAGTTTATTCAATCTAATCTATTTATTTGAATCATCTATCATTGAAGGTGGAGGATATCACTCTCCCGACATCCTTTCCATCACATATTCAAGAAGCGGGTGTATCTCGTTAGTATTCAGAGGTGATCAATCTCCTTGAATGTATGGTGATGAGAGGGGGGGGGGTCAAGGTAATATTGTCGAAACTAAACTCTTTGTTTTTTTATACTTTTACTTATGAAATGTTGGTCTTTATCTACTAAACTAGGGATGTCAACAATGCGGTTTGGAGTGATTTCGGGTTTGGCTTAACGGTTTCGGGCTCAAATACACTAGCCCAAACACGGCCCGTTAGCAAAATAACGGTTTCAGGACGGTTTCGGTTTGGTGCGGTTTGGGTTCGGGCTAACTAACGGTTTGGGCAAACAATTTATGACTATCGGGGCAAGTAACAATTATGATATTTAAGAAAAGGAACAAAAAGAAATAGTTGAGCACCTTGCAACAAGAGCCAAAATTCTATGGAAAACAAAATTATTATTGATCAATTCCCCTTAAAAAATGAAAAGTCATTCCACATTACTTAATTTAACTTGAAATGCAAAGACATACCTCTGGATTGGATAAATATTTACTTAATTTAAATAAATTTGGTACATTCAATTGGACATTTATACTTGATCCTTCTAATTGTCATTTACAAGTAGTAGAAGACTATTTGATCTTTGAATTCATAGTTGATTTTTTTGATAGTTTATACCAACTACCTAGTGGTGATACAATGATTCAAACAATATTTAATGTAAAACTATAAAACGAGTTGTAAAACGGTTTATAACGGGTTGCGGTTTGGGTTCGGGTTGGTGCGGGCTTTGTCACCCTCAGCCCAAATATTGCCCATTAAGATCCGTTCTGGGTCGGTTCGGACTATAATGGACCGGTGTAGTTTGGTTTTAACGGCTTGAACTGCAATTTGACATCCCTATACTAAACCAACCCCAATTCAACCTTCATTTCAATATTCTAATTCATTTGTGATTAAGCATTAGCCAAGCAAAGAGGGTGGCAGGCAGTTCAAATGCATCATCACATGGACAAAATGCTTAATCAAAAGATAATCAATTTAATTAGGGAGAGAATATACTTGTAGACTAAACAAAACATACTTTATGTCTTAGTTCATCCATTTTTCTAAGCACAAATACAGCCTCTATAAATTTATCTTAAATCCTTTAACTAAGCGACACAAGTTGTAATTTATAAAGTAGTGTTTGCAAGTTGCAATTTTTTTTTCCCCACCATATAAAACAAAAGGAGAAAGAGAAAGAGAGAGGATGATAATTTTTTAGGTCAACCAATATAAAATTGTAAATTAAAAATTAAACAAGGGTTTAGCTCTAATATATTTTAAAAAAATTAGGGAGTAATCGTGATTTTTGGCATAATGAAGATGGCCTCTTATGGCCAATGCAGGGTTGGTTGAGTGATAAAGATCCATACTTCTCAGTAGAGAAGGTCTTGGATTCGACTTTTGCGGATGGCATTTCATTTTCAATATTAACATAAAAAAACATAAAAAATAAAAAACAATAATAAAAAAAAGAAAATAGCCTCTTATGTAGACACCTTAAGATCATGAAAATTTAGGTAATCAGGTCCGAGTCTTCATCTGCACATATCTTTTCCCTATCCCTCTCCTCCCAGGAGTCTGTGGGGCCCATCTAATTTATTTCTTCTTCTTTTTTTTAGTGTCAGGGGCCCATCTAGTTATAGGACAAAATTTCCAAATATATACACGTGAATCACAACTACATACACCATTTGCACAAAAAAAATTTCTAGTTAATTAATTAAAGTGAACCAATGATGGTAGACAATTATTGCTTACCTAGACCCGCGGTGAAAAACACTTTTTGAAAAAAAAAAAAAAAAAAAATTTTTTTCACCGGTAGGACCTATTGGTTTTTGTGACCAGGAAGCCATGAGGAGAGGAAGCCATGAGGAGATGATCCGGGGTGATAATCCTTGGTTCACCATTCATGGTGACAAATTTTTTTTTTATAATATAATATGAACATCCTGTTCTGTACCAAGAGGGAGACAAACAGAATCATCCATATCATTAATTGCTGTCTATTCTTTTGGAGTAAATAATTGAAAATATCTTTTCTTGAAATAAAAAATAAAATAAAACTTATCATAATCAAATATATGCATTTGGTTAATATTAAAGAATGGTAACTTGATGTACCAAAAATGAAAAAGAATAGTGAGTTGGGATGATGATTCCACTACTACTAATTCCTTACACGATTTTATCCAAAAATCCTTACAAGAAATACATAATTAACTTTCACCCTGAAACCAATTAAGCACATCCATAGACACGCCAATGCTATTGGTGGTTGGATGTCAAAGGTGCATTTGATATTAAAAAGTTTTGGTGTTCTTCCTTAATCTTCTTCTAGAATTGGAGGAGACGAAGGTGGAGCTAGAATTTAACATTGAATCGGGGGCAATCACTGGTATTAGATATTTTCGTATTTTTTGCTGTTAAGAAACTTGAGGCTATTTATAAGCATTGAGGTACTTCTACTGAACAGTTCATGACTCGCAAGGGTGCACCTCTCTGTAGCGTTGCAAATGCCTGCATTCAGATAAGTGCCGTCGGATCGTTCGGCCGCACGATCTGACGGTCTAGATTGAACCATCAAATAGACTTTTATGGATTTACTTCCATCGCCCTACCCCCCCCCCCCAAAACACCACCCCCCCCCCCCCCCCCCCCCCCCCCCCCCCCCCCCCCCCCCCCCCCCCCCCCCCCCCCCCCCCCCCCCCCCCCCCCCCCCCGCCTCTCTCTTTTTTTTAATCAGTTTAGTAGTTTTTGGAATTACTATTGCCCCCCTGTACTTTGATTTTATTACTAATGTATCCCCTGTATTTTGCAAAATTACTAATCCAACCTTTAACTTTGTATATAATTACTAATGCCCCCCTACTGTTAAGTTCCGTTAGTTTACTGATGATGTGGCATCTCCATATTTTTAAAATCCCAAAATACCCTTTTACTTATCTCTTTACTTATTTACCCTTTTGTCAGTTCGAATACCCTTAATTAATTGTAGAGAAAAATAATCATAACTGCTTTACTCTAAAAAAATCACCAAAATAAAGAAATAATAATTGAATAAAATTAAAATAGAAACCGAAGAGGAGGGAAGATAGAATTCAACTCAAATTTGGAAACCGAATATCACCTACTTCGTTAATTCCTTCTCGGCAAGATTTTGTGGTTTCGCAATGGTGGGTTAGTAAAGCGGTTAAAAATCTAAACTCCCATGGGGAGGTGTTACGTTTCATTTCCAATATTAAAAGCACCCCCCCCCCCCCGTTGTGGTTTCCTTCCCTACGTATGCTAGAGGAGAGGTGGGAACCATCGAATTTGAATTTTGCCAATTTCTTTAATTCAAAATAAATAAGTTTAGTGAAGGTGGAAAACCAATATTTTTTTAATTCAAAATAAATGAAGTTAGGGTAAAATTGACATTTAATCTGGTTTTTATAAATGGGGTAGTATCGTCTTTTGATTTCTTAATTTTAATGAAGGACAAAGTGGACATTACATATTCAAACTTAACGGCTACTTAACACCGTTATAAGGAAGGGGGGGGGGCGGTTTTTTTTTAAGGACGGGGGTTTTATTAGTAATAAAATCAAAGTACAGGGGGGCAACAGTAATTATCCCTATTAATTAACTTGGATTCCGACATCACGGTTTCCAATGTAGGACTATATAAAAGAACATTTTCCTAAAATAAACAAAAGGAAAGTCTTCCGCACTTATAAATTCAATAATATGAAACATATATTATTTTATTATATTAAAAATAATACAATATTTCACATATGGAAAGAGGAATAGAGGGGTATTTTTTTTAAAAATTGAAAGATAACGACCAAGTGCTAGTATTTCACGCATGAAAAAACAACCAAAGAGCTCTAGGGAGACTTCCAAAATTCGAGAATTAGAGGGCAAATGTTGGTATTTGACATACAAAAAGAGGGCTAGAGAAGTCTCTCTAATCTAAGGAAAGTAGAAACTTTAAAAATTCGAAGAAGTGGACCACAACCCTATTAGCCTTAAGAAAGCTCTGCCACTTTGAAGAGATTCTTTAATTGGATTTTGCAGGTTGCTCCTTTGAATGGGTTTTCTATTATTTGGGTTGTTGATCTATTTTATGTAGTGGAAAAGAAAATTTGAACCCTCTTGGTCTGTTCAATCTATTTTTAGATGGGCTAATTCAGTAGCCGATTGTCTAGCTAGGAAGGCTCATGTCCTTTGCTAAGTAGGACGGTTTGGTCTAATTCCATATCTTGGCTTCTTAAAGCTTGTACTCAGGATGTTTTGGCTTTTTCTTGCCACTCTGCTAATTAAATTTTGATTACAAAAAAAAAAAAGATTTTTTTTGACCCAAAATCGAGTCAAATAACCAATTCAAACCAGTTTACACTGTTATCAAGAACTAATAGAACCAACTAATGTAGAATTGGTTAATTGACAAGAACAACACCTACTAGTGAAAATGTTATATATTCAACCTTGCTAATGGCATTATGTAAATGGTAACAAAACTGAACTTGTTGAAAGTTGAATATGGGAAATTTGTTGAAAGGTGAATCCAAATATGTTCCAGCTTTGGAGAGAGATGTGCAAGCGTGAGCCTGAGCATGAATGTCCGGGGTGAGTTCTGCGGCTCTCCTCGTTTGACGGGAACTCACTCATCCAGGCATCCAGCGTTCTAAGCCAGAGACAAAGATTAGAGAGAGAGAAAGAGAGATACAGAGAGACACAGAGACAGAGAAGGGCAGATGGTATAAGAGTATAAGACAGAGAGTTATCGTTCCAACAAACGTCACCCAGCAACATCTGGTTGGCGACTAACGAGGGATGAAGATCCCAAAGTTATTCTTACAATAATGAATTTAAACTAAATAAATTTTAGTTGGGTTTCTTTTTTCTATTTACTTTTTTTAATTTTACCCCCAAAAAAAATTGGGAAATGAGAAACGAAGAGATATGATAATCTGAAGAAGGAAAAGAAGAAAGAAAATGAAGGAATTACCATTAATCTCTCCGTCAGCCAAGTTCTTCCGTTCTGCCGTTTCTCTCTTGGTTCTTCCCTCAAGCTGAACCTGAAGGTGGTGGGTGGGTGTTGCAGGTCAGAGGTATTCAACCACTCTCTTTGTTTGTATGATTTTTCTATTTAATTTTTTGTGAAGTTAGATCGAAGTGGGTAATAGAAGATAAGATAAGATGCAACACAATTTGTTCACCACGATTCGTAGTTTGAAGGTTGTGGATGGATGTAAGGGTACGCAAGTTTATGCCCTAAACCCATCTGCAAATGCCGCCGGAATTGGTGGTGGAGGAGATAAGCTTCATGATCATCTTAAAGCAAGCTCTATTCGTTGTAAATCTTTGCAAAACAACTCCATAAACGAAATTCTTCTTCCTTTTGGGCTTCCTGTGACTGATCTCCTTGAGCCCTCAATTGAACCACATCTCAGATTCGTGAATTTCGTTGACACCCTTTCGGATGTCTACCGTCGTATTGAGGACTCTCCTCCCCTTGAAAAATCCGCAGTCTACCTTGAACAATGCTCCATTTTTCGTTGTCTCTCGGACCCAAAACTATTCCGACGGAGTTTGCGTTCTGCACGTCAACATGCGGTTGATGTTAATTCTAAAGTTGTGCTTTCGGCGTGGCTAAGATTTGAGAGGAGAGAGGATGAACTCGAGGGATCATCTTCCATGGATTGTAGTGGACGCAATATTGAATGTCCCAAGGCTGCTTTGGTCTCTGGGTACTTTCCAGATTCAGTCTACGATCCTTGTTTGTGTCGTTCGAGCTCGGCGGAGGAGGATTGCGATATGGCAGTTTCAATGGAGCAGGAAGAATGTTCGACCTCTGATGAAGAGGGGGACATCTCATTTTGCATTGGAGATGAAGAGGTTAGATGTGTTCGATACAACATTGCGTCTCTTTCGAGACCATTCATGACAATGCTTTATGGTAGTTTTACAGAGTCAAGGAGAGAGACGATTAATTTCACCCACAATGGGATATCAATAAAGGGAATGCGAGCCGTAGAGCTTTACAGCAGGACAAGGAAATTAGATTGGTTTCCTCCAGATATTGTATTGGAGCTTCTTCGCTTTGCAAACAAGTTCTGTTGTGAGGAAATGAAGTCAGCTTGTGATGTCAAATTGTCATCCCTGGTTTCTGATCTTGATGATGCCTTAATGTTCATCGAGTATGGATTAGAAGAGATGGCGTATCTTCTGGTTGGTTCTTGCCTGCAGGTCATTCTGAGGGAGCTACCAAAGGCTTTGCAAAATTCTAATGTGATGAGATTGTTTTGTAGTTCGGAAGCCAGGGAGAGACTAGCCATGGTGGGTCATGCTTCATTTCTGTTGTATTACTTCTTGAGCCAGGTGGCTATGGAGAATGACATGAAATCAAACACAACCGTCATGTTATTGGAAAGGATGGGAGAATGTGCAGTGTTGGGGTGGCAAAAGCAGCTGGCGTTGCACCAACTCGGATGGGCAATGCTTCAGAGAAAAGAGTACAAGGATGCCCAGAAATGGTTTGAGGCAGCCACGGAGGCAGGTCATGTTTATTCATTGGCAGGTGTTGCAAGGACCAAATACAAACGGGGGCACACATATTCAGCATTCAAGTTGATGAACTCCCTCATCTCGGAATATACACCAGTTGGATGGATGTACCAAGAACGATCTTTGTATTGTATTGGAAAGGAGAGGATGACGGATTTGCAAACTGCAACAGAGTTGGACCCTACCCTTACATTTCCATACAAGTACAGGGCAGTTGCTATGGTAGAAGACAATATGATCGGAGCAGCCATCTCTGAGATCAACAGGATCATCGGGTTCAAAGTCTTGCCTGACTGCATTGAGTTACGTGCATGGCTTAATATTGCCATTGAGGATTATGAAGGAGCTTTAAGAGACATTAGGGCACTCTTGACTTTGGACCCTAATTACATGATGTATCATGGACAGGTTCATGGAGATTCTGTGATAGGGCTCCTTTGCCAACATGTTCAACAGTGGAGCCAGGCTGATTGCTGGATGCAGCTTTATGACCGATGGTCCTCTGTTGATGATATTGGCTCTCTGGCTGTTGTACACCAGATGCTGGCCAATGACCCTGGGAAAAGCCTTCTACGATTTCGGCAGTCCCTCCTCCTTTTAAGGTGAGCATCATTATTTGTATTTCCTTTTCATAATTTTGTTAACCCCTTTAATGCTTTGTTCAAATGTCTTCTGTCCATAGCATCTGTAGACTCTTTATTTCTAGTGTTCTTGTTCCTTTTGATGATTCTCTGAAACAGATCACAGTTTCTTTTAATTGTTTAGCAATTATATCTATCGAAGAAGTGGGGGTAATAATATCATGAGAAGAGCCTTGTATGTGGTTTCCTGTTTGTAAATGCATGCGTTCTCAATCTACTCACAGAGTAGTGGTTGTGGAGCATGGCATGGACACAGTGCATACATCAGATGTTCAGCGTGTTTATTCTTGTTTCCCTGTTTTCTGGTTAAACCTTTCTTATGATGTTGCAAAATATTGGACATGAATGAAGCCTATTGTACATGGATGGCACATTGAGATTTGACACTAATCCTTTTTTTTTTTTGGTACAAAGGCGCTTTATATATAGGGGGTAGGGATATTACATATGCCGCCGGTAGCGTGTGTTGACACTAATCCTTTATCCAGTGCTGTGGTGGTCCATAATTTCCATATTAGGGTGAATGACAGAAATTAATAATCGTTTCAAAAAGCAAAAGATTATTTCGCTTCTGTTCTTCAGCTCTTTATTGGCGACCAATTTTATTTGGATACATGTGGCTGCTTCCTGCAGTTCTCTCACTGTCAAACAGTAGGGAAGAAAAAAATGTTGAACCAATATGTCTAAATCTTCCATCCACTCTTCAAATCTAGCCAAAAATGGAGTTTTAAGGTCTAGATCACTTGCCTTCTGAGCTATCATTTAGGACGGAAGCTAGGTTCTAATCTATGGTTTTAACAGTGAAGAGCTAAAAATCAATGGTCAGATATGAAAGGAAAAAGGATGATATATCTAATGAAAGCTTGATGCACTTTGTAGGGATGAGTGGTGCATAAGATGTGATCTTGAAAACCTCCAATGTATTTTGCAAAATCTGTCCTTCATGTGGCTTCTCTACACTTCTGCAGTGTACCAACTTGATAAATATGTCATTTCTTTTCAGTACTATGAATTATAATCACACACATGCACACAGAGGTCTTATAATCAGTAGGAGTCTCTGTTCGTCTTCTAATTTATTTTTCTTTTAGAAGAGGACACAAACCGATTTGTTATTATTCAGACAGCTCGCATTGTTTAGTTACATGATAGGAAAACAAATCATAATTGCTAAATTTGACAAGCTGGAACTATTATTCTGGGTATTAATAGAGGAAATTATGTTAAACTCCACCTTCTATCTTTGTCACTATTCTGACCTACCATATTGTTGCAGAATCGCTGATATTTGTGAATCATGTAGGTTAAATTGCCAAAAGGCTGCAATGCGCAGTTTGCGGTTGGCTAGAAATCATTCTAGTTCTTTGCATGAAAAGCTTGTCTATGAAGGATGGATTTTATACGATACAGGTCACCGTGAAGAAGCATTAGCTAAGGCTGAGGAGTCCATTTCAATTCAAAGATCATTTGAAGCATTTTTTCTTAAAGCATATGCTTTAGCCGACTCTAGCCTAGACACTGAATCGTCATTGTATGTTATTCAACTTCTAGAGGAAGCTCTTAAATGCCCTTCTGATGGTCTTCGGAAAGGACAAGTAAGTATTAACCATGTTCCAAGTCGTACCAATTGACAGAGAATGTTATTATCTTGGTCATATTGTGTGAAATGTGTTGTTTTTTGCAAATGTGATACATGCAGGCATTAAATAATCTTGGGAGTATCTATGTAGACTGCGATAAGCTGGATCTTGCTGCAGATTGCTACTTGAATGCTCTTAACATTAGGCATACAAGAGCACATCAAGGCTTGGCACGTGTTCATCATCTCAGAAACCAAAGGAAGGCTGCCTATGATGAGATGACAAAACTGATTGAGAAGGCTCGAAACAATGCATCAGCATATGAAAAACGTTCAGAATACTGTGACCGTGAAATGGCTAGGAATGATCTCAGCATGGCAACACAATTAGACCCACTAAGAACTTACCCCTACAGATATAGAGCAGCAGGTGTGCTCCATGGTCACTCTCTAATAAATCTGTTTCCTTGATATCTAGTTATGCAAGTTAGTTAACTGTTTATCTTACAGGCATGTGCTCAAGTCCTACAGTTCACTTGTTATTTCTTCTTGTATGATCATCTTAATTTTTTTCCCATACCCTCTTGGGTGTTGCTAGCTATACAATCTTGAAATTTCATGAATGACTAAAGTCAACCTTGTTATTTGGAGCTTTCTAACGGGCATAAAGCTCAAAGTTTGTATCACCCATCCATTGATGACAATCATTCCAAGTGCATTTGACAATGTGACCTATCTACAAACACTTTTTGTTTCAATAGCTTTTGCAGGCTTGTCAGATACAAGCCAGTTAATTAATCATTTAGAAGAGAAGAGAGGGAGAGGGGGGGGGGGGGGGGGTTGACAATTTGGAGGCTTGGGCCCTAAAGGCCTCTGCCTTTTCAAACTGTCACAGTTTTGGTCCTATCTTTTATGGGGGTCAAGTTAGTGGCCTGGGAGAGCTGGAGTGTTCATTGTGGTCCTTGGTTTTAGCTGTTGTAGTAAAAGTTTGTTTTTTTTTTTCAACTCAAAGAGAGGCCTAAAAGCCTGTTAAGTAATTTGATGTATACCTTGCATTTTCCGTTTATGAGTTGCAGGATTTGATTCAGGTCTATAAATTTGTCTACCAATGTAAATGCAGAGATGATGCAATAGACTGAACTGTGAAATGCCAGCATTGCTCATTGAAAACTCTATAGATATACTCTACTTTTCTACCTCCCTTCTCTGCACTAACTGTATAATTTGTTCTTCATATATTTTGCACTCTTCTTCCTAGTGCATATCTTGTATCTAATTTATCACAAGTCTGTCTGTCTTCTTGTACTTTTTTTTCCCATGCGTCCCTCCAGTTCCTTTTTCATCTGTTTCTAGTAACCACCAAATTTAACACCAATAGCTATTCCTACACCTAGAATTCTGGATATCTTATACTTGTTAGATAAACCATTGACTTCTGAAACTCACCCTGATTCTTTTTTTAACCTGAACTTTCATTGTACAGCTACCTCTTCTTTTGGCTGAGTATGTTAAGCTATCCTACTTCAGAAACCCAATCGAGATATTATCCTTTTCCAATCATTAGAGCGCTCCGTATTTTCACAATTTTATGTATAGAAAAAATGTATATTTAGCACTATTTTTCAACTATAATGGTCTGTTAGTTCTAGGTTTGAATTCATGAATTGGTTGCTAGTTCTCATGAATCTAGTCTTTGTTCAGATACATTCCTTTCTGCGTTCATTTTGAGTTAATTCTTGCTTTATATGGTTCAATTGTCTTTTGATTTATGCCCATTATTTATATTATGATCACATTAATTTCCTAGTTTTTGCTATGCCAAGTTCCATAAACTGACAAGGTATGCATGTGAAATACTCTGCTTAAACTCATTGATTCATTTGCACCCCTAATCAAGAGTTCTGTTGGACTAGACTGTCATCTCTAGGTGGTGGCTTACTTGAATCAAACCAGTCTAATTATTCTAAACATCATATATGAAGAACATGCTACGGTACATTCAAATAGCAGTCCATGATCTCCATCATGCATATTATTAGGATAGTCTAAGCAATTTCAAGGAATCTTATATGCATGATCCAAGTACAGGGAAATGATTGACGTGAACGGTGGGAGCATTAAATACTTGAAAAGCATTAATTCACACCCCCCCCCCACAGAAAATAATAATAATAATAATAATAATAGTTGATTCTCTTGAAAGCGTCAGCTAACTTTATTATGACATACCTGAATTGAGTGGTTCCCTGGTTTGAGGTTGCTAGATATGTTGGTTCTCCATATGGAGAGTTGGCTCTCAGAAAGGGAGAGACTTGACTTGCAGTTAAAACCCAGTCATAGAATGGCAAGGAAGTTGGATATGATCTTTATTAGTAATTATGGAGTTTTTTTTGCAATTTATGTTATAGTGGACTGACATTTATACCATTTAGTCATTATATCTACTTGTTCTGTTTTCCAAGTAATCTTTAGTTTTAAGTTCAGGACAGAATAAACAGTGACATACTATCTGCTTCTTCTAATGGTCCTAACCTTCAAATTAATTGATTATTAACATTCTATATTGGGTCCTTCCAGTGCTGATGGATGACCACAAAGAAGCCGAAGCCATTGCGGAGCTTACGAAGGCCATAGCTTTCAAGCCAGATCTGCAGCTTCTTCATCTTCGAGCTGCATTTCATGATTCAATGGGCGCTGCTGCCCCCTGTTTGCAAGACTGTGAGGCAGCTCTCTGCCTTGATCCCAGCCACACAGATACGCTCGAACTTTATAACAAAGCGCGGGAACGAGCTGTTGATCAACAAGGTAAGAAGTGATGAAGCAAGATGGGTTTTCCAAATATTTCGTCACCGGTGGTGAAGCCAACAGTTATCACCTCATCCCTCTCTGGTTTTGGGATTCTGGACTGTTACCTCTAAAGCAACCGAGTCCAGATTCATCACAGACCATGAAAACAGAAGATGAAGATGAGAAGGAGAAGAAGGAGAAGCTGAGAGTATTATGTATATATATTCATACCCCAATTATGAAATTAGATATGATTACAGCACAGGGTACAACTGCTGCCCATTAGACTGCTCCAGTGTTAGAGAGAAATTGTGTACAATATGAAACGAAAGCTTGTGATAAATTGGGTGCCCAGTGGTAGTCTTCACTTTGTCTTCTAACATTTCATCCACATTATGTTGTTCTCTTTCACAAGTTTTGCTCATGAAAAAATTTAAAAAAATAAAAAAAGGGCAAAAATGCTTTCTCTTGGACTCTCCCTGTCAATGCCATGGCTTTTGTATTTAGTGATAAACTCTAAGGGCCTGTTTGGTTATGCGAATCCAGAGATTTCAAATCTCTAGATTCACAAATGGGAGATTTTTACCTGTTTGGTTGTGTGAATCTCTAGATTCATGAAATCTAGAGATTCACATTTTTACACTAAAAACGTGAATCTGTAGATTTATGGGTATGAGGTGAAATCCAAAGATTTCATCCATACTATCAAAGCGTTAAAGATTTGAACCATAATTCAATAAATATTTTTTTAGGATAAATCTAGAAATTTCATTCCAAAAATTCAAACTAATCAAACAGTTAATTTTACGAACCATGACTCTAGAGATTTGAAGTCCGTAGATTTGAAATCTCTAAATTTTTGAAATCTACAGACTCAAGTAACCAAATAGGCCCTAAACCACTTTGAGATTCTTGTAAAGTTGAGTCTCTTGTCTCATTAGAGTAAATTGTTCTCAGCACTTGAAACCAAAAGACAATAAGGGCACGTTTGGTAACGGGCCAAAAAATACTTTCTGTCTTTTTTCGTTCTCAACATCGAAGAATTCCAAAAAGTGTTTGGTAAAATGAGTCTTTCTATCACTTTCAAGATGAATCGGTTCAATTTTCTTATTTAAAAAGGTTTTTTGCAAAACAACTGTAATTTGTTTTGTCGTTTTCAAAAAACAAAAAGCACGTCAAAGAGGGACACTCAGCCCAAACTCCATACACATGTAACTCTTTAACTCCTTTTTGCCTTCATAAGAAATTAAAAGAAAAATTCCATTGCCTCAAATGTTCTGGTCAGACCACCATTCTTTGATAAAAATACTAGAAAACGATTCTCACAAAGAACGTTATTTTCAGAAAAGATGGTTATCAAAAGCACATTAAGAATCCAAGTTCTCTTTGAAAAGCATGGGTTTTAAAACGGCTAGAATACTTAGTGGTTTAATTGTAAAGACAATTATGCCCTTATATATAATGGGATGAAGTGATTATTTTATTTATCCGTCTCCATTAAATTTATTTTCTAACAAATTTTCATGATTTCTTTTTCATTCTAGTCATTTTCTTTTCTTTTATCTTTTGTAAGGGTATTTAGGTTATCACATTTAATCCAAAAAGGTATTTTTAGAATTTAGAATGGCACATTACAAGTGCAATTTTGAGGTATTTTGCTTTTCAAAAGGTAAAATTGAATGGTAATGTTTAAAGATTTCTATTTTAGGGTGTTAAAATAATTTACAGAATTATTATGATTATAGTATAAGATCGTGTGAATTCATTATGCTCTAAACTTCAATTATGACTTTTTCTTTCTTTTATTTTTTTTGGGAACAGCGAACAGAAAATTAGTAATAAACTTAATTTTTGGGTGATAAACAAATAAAAAAAATAAAAGTCAATGGGCTTGCCATGTGACTGACACATGAAACTTCCTTATATTACTGAACCAATAATTAAAACTAAAATTTGTAATTTAGCTTTGTAAAATTGTGATTTGACAATTATTGCAAATGACCATTCAAAATTTTGAATTTGATTATTTATATTTTTACCACCGAATAGTTAATTCGGTTAGCTCCGACCAACACCTATTAGTAAACAAGTCAAATTTTAGATACATAGGTATTTTTATATTATGCTAGTAAGAACTGCACGTGACCATACATGTAAGAAAAGAAATGAAATGTCTTGAAAATCAATTTTTAGTTGTATTGTAATTTCTTTATATTGGTACTTAGGTTTGTATAGAAAGAGTCACATTTTTTTTTTTTTTTTTTGGTTTGCCAACCCTAGTTTATAAACCGGTGGTTCGACCCGCGTCGCACACCTGGCTGTGGTGGGTGAGTCTCCCAAATGAGGATTTTTGCATCCACAAGGATTCGATACCGGAATCTTGCTTAAGCGATCCAAGCTGCTTACCACTTGGACCAACCCCCGTTGGTAAAGAGTCACATTTTTACTTTGTTCAATACTAACTTTAGTTGAGATGCATCTTCTTAGTACAAAATTTGGAACATTAATCTAGCTGTTCCATTGAAGCAAAATGATCTAAGCAATGAAACTTAAATAAATATTCAAAATCTGGAAGATGACAATACATAAAAAACAATGAATTAGCGAAGATTTAAGGAGAAGTGAACCTCTATAATGAAATTTACAAGAACTTCCTTGCTAATGCCTTGCTCTAGGCAAAGCTGCTTTTCTGGCGACATTCATCTTTGGTGATCCATTGGAGAAACTCTAATCACCAAAGAGTCCTTCCCTTCACCTGGTTATTCTCAAATTTGAGAATGTGACAGAGATGAGAGTGAGACTCACGTGGCGGTGAATGGATAGGGAATGAAAGATATATGTTAATGAGCATCCACTTGAATAAACCCATGATCATAAGCTTTTCACAATATTTCAAATAATTAATAACATGCTCTAAATTTTCACGGAAGAAGAGTATATGATTTTATATAATAGTATGATATAAGGTAAGGGAATAATAGATATGCCTCGGCGAGAGTTGAACCCGTGAACCTTGATTACCAAAAAAGAAGAAGCCAAAGTTGAACCCATTGCCTCTTTACTAACAGGTGTTGGCCTTGTTACTAAGCAATTCTATGTTGACATATGTCAGATTTTATCTTTCTTAATGATATATGTAATAACTATAAAGCCTTCAATTCCAAACCAACTTATATTTTTATTTAAATATACAGTTTTATTTTATTTTATTTATTTATTTATTTATTTTTATTTTTATCTCATTAGAATAAATATCCAATTATTTGTCAGAAAGAATTGCAAGGCTCTTACCAATTTGAGATTGGAGGGAGCCTTTTTTTTTTAGCTGAGGTTTGCTTGGGTAATCTTACGCCCGCACCTTGACTACATTCTCATGTGGTAGCTGTTACATTTAGTTTAAATATAAGACGAGGCTTCGCCCTTGATCCCGAGGGAATTTATACTCTTGACTTCCTATTTAGAGGTGTTGGTTTTATTCCAATTGAGCAACCCTTTTGTTGTTTCAATCATAGAAAAAAAAATTCGAGGGAAACTCAAGTTTCGACCAGGTGAAAATGGGAACCAAAGTGGAAAACTGGAAAATTTCAAGAAACTTAAGACTTTTTTGTATGGACTTTGCATTTAAGTTAATTAGAGTATAAAGAACACATTGGTTGTATTTTGCTAAAAAAATCAATGTAGATATGTCATTCAATGTAAATAACATCAATGTAGAGTTGTCCAAAAAATATACTATAAACTTAACTACTTAAGCACATAACATTCAATATATAATTTCTAACTTCAAAATAGCTGACAATAAAAAGAAAGTACAACTTAATGTCAAGAGGAGTGCCAATAATGGATACATCCTGTGAGCTGAGTAGTAGTAGTATTATGCCTATAACATCCACTCCTCTAACCAACGAACATAAACATCCCATGACATTTTATGTCTATGGTTGTCAAGGTAATTGACAATTGTAACTTTATGAGTCTGGTCATCAACATGCTTAAGATAACCAGCTTGAGGGAATACACAATTTGGATTGGGAAGTCCTGATGGAGGGGGTATTTGTCGTGGTATTTGGAAAAACATGAAATAAACAAAAAAATTAAAAATTTGGGAGAGCTACAAAATTTACAGGAAAAAGTGTTAGGTTTCCACGAAATTTCCCAAGTTTACATGAAATTTCCCATGTTTCCCATGAAATTTGGGAATTTTTTTTCTCTAATGAACCAACTAGTCCAGCTGGGTTGAACTAGGCTTCGACAAATTTCGACGAAATTTCGATCAAAACTGAGGACTTTTTTTTTGTCCTCATGAGTTTCGTTTCGACTTTTCAAAAATGCAAAATTTTGACCGAAATTTCATATGTTTCGACCGAAATTTGTACCGTGGTTTCAATTGTAGGTCCTATATTATTGTTTTCCACACTTTTCCACAAAATCTCACTTATTTTGTGGGACTTTATAAAGTAATGAGGTTAAAAGGTTAGCATCTCATTCAGCACACAAACTTTTTTAAATTGCTAACTTCCCCACCCCAGTTAATTGTTAGTAGGGCTCAGTCCACTTAATTCCAACCCAAACTTAAAGCTTACGATTATTTCTAATCGGATCCCACTTTCCTATTTTGATTCAAATAGTTAAATGTAGTTTTTTGGGTTTTTTCTTTAAATCTACAAATAGGGGCCTGTTTGTCTTCATTGAACAAATTTCACATTCTTTTGAATCGGTTGCCTTGTTGCGTCCAGTTTGGTCTGGGCTGTATTCTCCTTATCCCGCGCCTATTATGTTGCGCAACAAATAGTTTGTCTTCATTTGAACAACAGAAATTTCAGATATGATTTTTCTCTGTGAGAGCCTTGCTGTGTGTTACCGCTAGAGAGAAAAGCAAGAGAGAAAGAATAAGAACTACAACAAGAAGGAGAAGGAAGAGAAGCAAAGAGATTTTGGTTGCCATTAAAATCATCCATCTACAACTAGAGATTTATTTACAAGAATGACACTTTGTTAGATCTACTGCAATGTGGTATTTTTCTTACTTTGATTTCTTCTGAGCTAACCCTAATCTTTGTTATTACCAATTGATTGTTCTCTCAATTTGAGAAGGATATTTGTACTCATCTTTTTCTCATAGTGGATTGGTGCAATATTTGTCCCGTGGTTTTTTTCCTCTACACTAAAAGGTTTTTCCACGTAAAATTCTTAGCGTCGTTGTGATGATTATTTTTTTCCATTGTCCTACTTTATTATTTCTCAAATCCATAGTAGGTTATTGTGTTTGTTAATCCCAACAAGTGGTATCAGAGTCTGGTTGTGGTTAAATTATTTTTTAGTTATTAGTGTATTTTTGAGATGGAAGAAACAAATGCTACCATGATTAAACTTGATTGATCAAATTATGCAATTTTGAGACAGAAAATAGAGGATATTCTTTATTACAATGACTTGCATGATCCAATTAAGAGAGGTGAGAGTAAATCAAAAGATAAGAGTGACAGAGAATGGGAAAGGATGAACAGAAAAATTATATGTACCATTAAAAAGTGGGCTAATGATTGCATGTTTTATCATACAATGCTAAAACACTTTGGAAAATAATTGGAGAATCTTTATGAGAGGAAGACAACAAAAATAACGTTTTTTTTTTATTAGAAAACTTATTAATTTGAAGTATAAAAAGGGAAGTTTTGTCGCTAACCATTTAAGTGAAATTCAGAGTTTGGTGAACTAGCTGACTACAATATAGATGATTTTGGATAATGAACTGTAAGCAATATTGTTATTACTTTCTTTGTCTGACACTTGTGAGACTTTGGTTGTTTTATTAAACAATTCTGCACCACAAGCTTAGTAATCCTTAAGTGTTGTTAAAGACAGTATGTTCAATGAAGAAGCCAGAAGGAAAGATGTTGGTTTAGATAATTCACATGCTCTTATCATGGAGAATAGGGGGAAAGTAAAAACAAGAGATCAAAGAATCATAGCAAATCAAGAGGCAGATCAAAATCTAAAGAAGGTAGAGAGTGTTTTCACTATGATAAAAAGGGTCACATGAAAAGAAATTATTGAGAATGGAAAAAGGAACAGAAAGGGGGAAATGATCAAAAGAATTCAGATTACAAAAATACTACAACCACTATATATGATGATGAGGAATTTGTGGTGTTTTCTTTTGAAGAAGATCAACGTAATCATGTTGCAGACAATGATGTTGAGTGGGTTATTGATTCAGTGGCATCTTTCCATGCCACTTTCACAAAAGAATTCTTCACTTTATATAAAGCATGAGACTTTGGGACTGTAAAAATGAGAAATGAAAGTTGTTTAAAAATTATTGGAATAGTTGATGTATTGGTGGAGACCAATGGTGGTTACACACTAACCCTGAAAGATGTGCGCCATGTTCCAAATATACGTTTGAATTTGATCTCTGTTAGTGCACTGAACTGGCTTGGTTATGAAAGCCATTTTGGAAATTAGAAAATGAAAATTTATCAAGAGATCACTAATGCTTGCGAAAGGAGAGGCCTACAATACACTTTACAAAGATATACATGAATGAATGCATAGATGGATTGAATGCATTAGATGATGAGACATCACCAAACTTGTGGCACAAGCGACTGGCTTACATGAGTGAAAAGCACTGCAAATTTTGGTAAGGAAGTCACTCATTCCCTTTGCCAAAGGTATGTCATTGGATTCTTGTGATTATTGTTTATTTGAGAAACATCATAAAGTATATTTTAAGAAGTCTTCTGTTAGAAAATATAATTTGTTAGATTTGGTTTATCTGATGTTTGTGGTCACATTGAAGTTCAATCATTAGGTGGTAATAGATATTTTGTCATGTTTATTGATGATACTTCACGAAAAGTATGGGTGTATTTTGTGAGAACTAAAGACTATGTATCTAAGCATTTTCAAAATTTTCATGCTATAATGGAGAGAGAAATAAGAAATAAATTAAAGTGTCTTCGAACTGACAACGGAGGGAAATACATATCCACTCTATTTGAAAGCTACTATTTAGAATATAGAATTTGACATGAAAAGACAGTTCCTAGTAGCCCACAACATAATGGTGTAGCTGAAAGGATGAATCACACCATTGTGGAAAGAGTTAGAAGCATGTTAAGAATGGCTAAGTTGCCTAAGTCATTTTGAGGAAAAGCAATTCGTATAGCTTGTTACCTAATCAATAGATTTCCAAAAGTGCCTTTAAATTATGATACTGTCGAGAAAGTTTAGACTGGTAAAGATGCTTCTTATAGTCATTTAAAGGTATTCGGATGCAAAGCTTTTGCACACGTGTTTAAAGAACATAGGACAAAGTTAGATGATAAAGCAGTCCCTTGTGTTTTTGTTGGCTATGAAGATAAAAAAATTTGGTTATAGGTTATGGTATCCAGTGAAAAAGAAAAATTTTTAGAAGCAAAGATATAGCATTTCATGAAAATGAAATCTTGGTAGATATTGAGAAGACTAGACAACCTAAAGAAAATGCTTATATCATTCATGATCCCACCCTAATCTATTCTCCATCAAATAATATTACAAATGGATGAGAGATAGAAAAACATGATGAAGATGTGTCAGATGTAGAGGGTGTCGAGAGGGGGAACAACCCCTTCCACTAGGGATTATAAAACCTTTAGTAGAAGGTCTACAAGAAAGGCAACAACTATCAACAAAGTATTATAGTATTAATTATATTTAGCTTATTGATGGAGAGCCAAACAAATTTTAGGAAGTACAAAGTCATGAAAATAGACAACACTAGATCAAATCAATGCAGGATGAGATAAATTCTTTGAAAAGAATGACACTTATGATTTGGTGGAGCTTCCAAGAGGAAGAAAAGCATTGAAAAATAAATGGGTGTTCAAGCTCAAGAAAGATGGTGAAAAAGTGGTGAAGTACAAAGCTCGATTGGTGGTAAAAGGCTTTGGCCAAAAAAAGGGATTGACTTTGATGAGATCTTTTCCCCAGTTGTAAAGATAAACTCCGTTCGAGTTATATTGAGTTGGATAGCTAGTTTGGATCTTGAGTTAGAGTAGTTAGATGTGTCTTTCTTCATGGTGATTTGGAAGAAGAAATATATATGGACCAGCCAGAAGGATTTGAAGTGAATGGGTACAACAAGACAAATGCACAACTATATATGGTTTGCAAGTTGAAGAAAAATTTGTACAAACTGAAACAAGCATCAAGACAAGGGTTCAACAAATTTGATGCATTCATGATGAACCACAGCTACACAAGAACCTTTGCAAATCTTTGTGTTTACTTTAAAAAAGTTTCTGGAGGTAATTTCATTATACTTCTTCTTTATGTTGAAGATATGCTAATAGTTGGACAAAATTGCAAGATGATTGACAGGTCAAAAGATGAATTGTCTAAGTCTTTTGACTTGAAGAATTTAGGTCCTGCAAGATAGATTTTGGGGATGAAAATTGTTCGTGACAGAAAAGCAAAGAAATTATGGTTGTTACAAGAACAATACCTTGAGCGGGTCCTAAAGATATTTAATATGGAATATGCTAAGCTAGTTAGCACACCCCTTGCAAGCCACCTCAAATTGAGTAAGAAGACTTGTCCCTTCACCAAAAGAAGGAAAAGAAGAGATGTCATATGTTCCTTACTCATCTATAGTTGGAAGTTTGATGTATGTAGTGGTTTGCACACGCCCAAACATTCGTCACGTTGTTAATGTAGTGAGCAAATTTTTATCTAATATAGGCAAGGAGCACGGGGAGGCAGTGAATTGGATCCTCAAATATTTGAGAAGTAGTTTCAAGTTGTGTTTGAGTTTTGGAGGTTCTAAACCAATCTTTGAAGGCTATATGGATGCAGATATGGTAGGAGACCTTGATGGGAGAAAATCCACTTCGGGTATTTAATTTACTTTTACAGAGGGAGCTATGTCATGACAATCCAAGCTGCAAAAATGTGTTGTTTTATCTAAAACTGAAGCAGAATACAGTATTGCTACCAAAAGCAGGAAAGAGGAGGTGTGGATGAAGCATTTTCTTGGTGAATTGGGTTTGAAACAAGAAGAGTGCATAGTATTTTGTGATAGTCAAAGTGCTATGGACCTGAGCAAGAATGCTATGTATCATTCCCGTATGAAGCATATAGATTTGAGATATCATTGGCTATATGAGGCAGTAGAGAAGAAGTTACTGCAATTTGAGAAGATTCATACTATGAAAAATCCTTCAGATATGATGATCAAAGTTGTTCCCAAAGAGAAGCTCAACTTTTTGGTTGCATTGGTCGGAATCGACTCCAAGTAAGAAGTCGTGTTGTGGATCTCCTTCCTCATGGGATTGAGGGGGAGATTGTTAGTGGGGCCTAACCCACTTAATTCCAGCCCAAACTTGAAGCCTACAATTATTTCTAATAGGATTCTACTTTCCTATTTTTAATCAAATAGTGACAAGTAGTTTTTGGGGTTTGTTTTTAATACCTATAAATAGAGGCAACAAGTAGTTTGTCTTCAATTGAACAACATAAATTTTAGATATGGTTTTTCTCCATGAGAGTGTTGCTGTGAATTGCTGCTAGAGAGAGAAAAGCAAGAGAGAAAGAAGAAGAAGAAGAAGGAGGAGGAGGAGAAGGAAGAGAAGCAAAGAAATTTTGGTTGCCATTGAAATCATCTATCTACAACTAGAGATCTATTCAGAGCAAGGAGATTTTGTTAGATCTACTGTCATGTGTGATATTTTTCTTGGTTTGATTTCTTCTGAGGCAACCCTAGACTTTGTTGTTACCAACTAATTGTTTCCTCAATTTCAGAAGGATATTTGTATTCATCTTTTTCTCATAGTGGATTGGTGCAATATTTTCCCGTGGTTTTTCCTCTCTACACTGAAGGGTTTTTCCACGTAAAATTCTTTTTTTTTTTTTGATAAATTTTCCGTAAATTCTTCGCTTTGTGGTGATCATTTTCCGCCCATTATTATTTCTTATTAACGGGTTTTGGGTTGTTAACTCAACGCCAATAAGCCCAAATTCTTTTTCAACTTTTTACCCCATTTAGATTCGCGCGGAATAGGTTGGAGGGAGTTAGGACTAGCAAGGAGCTAGAGATAATCTAAACCCCTTGATTCAAAGATTGACATAAAACATGGATTCTGATAGATAAAAAATTACCGAGAATGATGCTGCTTCCTTTTAGTTTTTCTTTGAGTCTTTGACTCCGTTGTTTTATTATGAGAATTTTTTTTTATCAAAAATGATGCCACCTAAATTTAATCAAAAGTGGTTCTTCGTTGTTTATTATTGATTAAATTGATATTATAATTTAAATTATATAAAAACAGAAATTTTAAAAAAGAATATGAAAGATCTTATTTAGATGGAAAATATCCACATAAAAAAAATCGATTCAGGTCTAAATATGAAATCAATAACGCAATTTGACTTCAAGAGAAAGTTTTGACCCAGTTATTTATGACTCATTTCACCTTCATGATGACAATGAGATTAAACTAATAAATGAATCAAATTTGGCTCAAATACACCACTATCCATATCCGAATCCGATAAGTAAAACCGATTTTTTGAATTTGATCTAATATCTAACAGAAATTTATGAAAGATATCCGATTTCAAATCTGAAACTTTATCTAATATGTGATAATTATCAAATCTATTAAAGTAAGAACGATTGATCTATTTCCGCACCTTGAATTTTAAAATTACAACTTTATCCTTCGTATTGTGTTAGCTTTGACTGTTGCTCCCTTGCATTAAGAAACCGTTTCTTAACTAATGACATGACATTTTTCTAATTTTTGAAATATCAAAAATAACCTTGATTGATGATTACTATTAATTTAATCTTTAGTTAAATCATTTTTTTATTCTTAGTAAATAATAAATAAGAGACTTATCTCTCACGAATTTCCGTCAAATTAAAGTTAGCACATGGAGAAAATAGTCTGTCGATGACTCAACAATGAGGACAAAATGGTAATTTAACATATATCTCATTTTATTAAAAGGTAAAAAGGACTTTTAGATTAATACTTTAATTTGAAGAAGGGTACAATGGTCTTTATCACACTAATATCTAACAGTCGCCTAACTCAATCTGAAATGTGGGAGTATAGTAATTTCATAAAGTACATGGGTCAATATATAATTTTACTATAATACAAAGAACATCAGGAATTATTCCAAAATTGATAAATGGGAGAAGTATAAGTGCCAACATGTGAAATGTGAATTCTCCTTTTAGAAATTTTCTTCCTTCCACTAGAAAAGTAAAGTTACGTTGGGGGTGTAAAGTAATATTTTTGTTTATGGGAAACGGTTTTTCCTGGTTCTATGTATTTTCATTATTTTCCACTTTTTATAGGTGCAGAATCATTTGTGGTTACATAAAAAATAAATAAATAAATAAATAAGAGATTTTTGTAACCGCCCTCACCCAACCCCAAAAAATAAAAATGAAACAAGGAAGAAACTTTGGGATTTTAGGGTTTCAAAATAAGAGGTTATGTTTTGAAGTAAAGAAGACAAGGATGCCATTATACTTTTTTTTTTTTTTTTTTTTTTGATAATTTTTCAAAGTGAGCTAAAAACTGTGCCAAGCGCCGACTCGTTTAGTAAATGAAAAAAACACAATACAAGGAAAATTTTCAAAGACACCCCAAAATAAATAACAAAAATAACACACCCCAAAAATATATTAAAATTGGCAAAAACACCCTTAAATGTCTCTTAAAATGGCAAAATGGTACACTTCGTCAACAGATTCCCTTAGGGCCTGTTTGGTTACATGAGTCTAGAGATTTCAAATATCTAGAGATTTCAAATCTATAGATTTCAAATCTATGGAGTTATAATTTATAAAATTAGATGTTTGGTTGTGGAATGAAATCTTGGATCATCCTAAAAAATATTTGATCGCGGTTTTGTGAATGTGCAATGTATGCTTTTGAAATATCGGTTTCACCCTTACCCATAAATCTCGTTCCGTTTAGTGAATGTGAATCTCGTTTCTAAATCGGTTTTCCCCGGTATTCTCGATCATGAATCCAGAGATTTGAAATCTTCAGATTCACAAATGGGAGATTTATACCGGTTTGGTTGTGTGAATCTATGGATTCATAAAATCTAGGGATTCACTTTTTTACATTAAAAACGTGAATTTGTAGATTTATGGGTATTAGGTGAAATTCAGAGATTTCACCTATATTATAAAAGAACTAAACATTTGAACCATGACTCTATAAATGTTTTTTCATGATGAATCTATAGATTCATTCCAAAGATTCAGGCAAACCAAACAATTAATTTTATGAACTATGACTCCATAAATTTGAAATTTACAAATTTGAAATCTCTAGATTTTTTAAATCTCCAGACTCAAGTAACCAAACAAGCCCTATACATGAATCCAGAGATTTCAAATCTTTGAATTCATTAATGGGAGATTTACACTCATTTGGTTGTAAAAATTCATGGATTCATGAAATCTAGAGATTCATCTTTTTACACTAAAAACATGAATCTGTATATTTATGTGAGAGATTTCACCCTACTATAAAAGCACTAAACATTTGCGTGCAAGGTTGACTTGGCTCAGTTCAACTAGAGTGGAGTAGGAGATTCCGGTTTTGGTGCCCTATTGTTGAGTTTTCACAAAAATTACGTCAACCAAACAATTTTCATAATGAAAATTCCAAAAATTCATGTTAATATAATATTGCAATATAATTCGATAAATCTCAATTACCGTTTGGTCATCCATCATCTTCCTTTTACCCCCAAAGAAAAAGGCCGTCTATCTTGGATTCACATCCTCTGTAATTCCTTTCCCTACAATTCCCTGCAATTCCCTCATTGGATTGTGCCATGTGGCATTTAAGTAATCCAATGGTTATCCAATTTAAACTAAATTTGAATTTTATTTAAATCCACTCATAAATTTGAATTTTATTTATACTCTTGTTTGTTGGATAACCATTGGATCACTTAAATGCCACATGGCACAATCCAATGAGGGAATTGTAGGGAAATGAAATACAGAGGATGTGAATCCGTCTATCTTCCATCCATGTGAGGATGAGGATACCCATCAAAAGGTTGTCGTTTTCAAAAACTACAATCAAAAGAAGAGGCACATTGGCCTACTTGCATATTTTGGCAAAAATAAACATTGTTGATTTTCATTTCTTTTGAATGAAAAAAAAATCATTTCGACTACAAAAGGTCTTGATTTCAGGCAACATTGTTTTATTTTGAATCAGGAAAAGCTTGACAACGAGGGATGTCACACCCCACCCGTCGGTCTCGGTTACCCACCCGACAACCAGTGGGAGTGAACAGTCATAGGATCCACGGTCTTACCATCAATGATAATAAATGCAAGTAATAGATAATCATGAGCAAGAATAAGTGCAATAATAAATAAAAGGATTACATGAGTCCAAATACTCTAATAAAATAATAAATAAAAGAATCAATGATCAAAAGAATAATGAGTTCAGCGGAAGCAATCAAAATGATTAAATAAGTTTATTTCCGGTTTCTTTTTCTTTAACTAAAAACTGGTCTATTTAGCAAGGAAAGGGGTTCTCCAATTCTTCTCCATACGATCGGCAAAATGTCTGGCAACATGTCTCCTCCGTCCATCAATGAGTGCTATAAGAACATTCCATGCATTCGCAGGAGCTCTCACACAAGCTATCTTCATCTCCCATTGACGGTGCCACATCTTCTTCATATAAGAAGGGTCTTTCATACGGATCACTTCCAACTTCCAACGTTGGGCCACTATTTTTGTAGTTTATATAATACATACAAGAAAAGGAATGAGTCCTGACAAACTCAGTAATGACAACATAATTCTCATCCATATGTCAACAACATCAGCAATTCATATATGATATGTATGATATGCAAAAGTATGAATGCTACTAAGATCTAACTGTGCAAGTCTCTAACAGTTGATATGCTTTAAGATATACACCATCCCTCCTCTGGGTAGGTCTGGTTACTCTGATCCCTCACGGACTAGATACCTTTGTTGGGATCCTGGATAAAGGGGTAAGTCCACACCTAACTCACAAACCATGGTTGGGGTTTAAATCAACACTCTCTTACCATGACCATTGGCAGAAGTACTGGCGCATGTCGGCGTTTCTAATCCAATGCAAGTCATAATGGTAACACACTACATGAAGTCCAGATACTTCCCCTATGGCACCAACCAACTCGGTTCCGTATCCTTTGCAACTTAGGAATGAGAACCCTCACGGACTGGCTACCGCTATTGGACTCCACTCCCTAACCCTATGGTCATCCACATATTATTGGGGTGGAAAGCTCTCATGAATCCACACGACACCCGGTCCGCTCCTTGACATTCATAAGCCCAACCCTAACATATGCAACCCTACCATTGCATGAATAACAGTGGACCACTGAATCTCTGCGCGGATTGGTTACCACTGTAGGATGAATCAGAGTCATGTTACCACCGTCACGGGTCATCCGACTTCAATTCTCCTACCAAAAGGGTAGTAGTATGTGGAGTACCTAGCCATGCAACTCTAGACTCTCCCAAGGTATGTCATCCAGTAGTTATGATAGTGTTGGAGGCATCAGTGAGCATGTGTCCCATACCACAGCCCTCTGATATCTCAAGCCAAAATATCCCAATGGAATACCCTTTCTATCAGAACCACAATACATCAATCATCATCATACCACAATCATAATTGATAAAGTACATACAAGAATATTACAAACAGTAAGTATACAATAAGATCAACATGCTTATTACAGTTACAACAAGATATGCAATTAAAAAACAGTAAGAAAAGACATTGATCTAGCATTCAAGTCATTGCATAAAGACAAGAATGTATATCCTTACTTGTAAATAATTAGAAGCTCTTTAAAATGCAATCCACAAATAATTATAAAACTTTTAGTAGAAACAAAGGACACTTATAAACAGGGTTACAAGATTATATAAATCAAATGAGTCAAATAGACCAATAGCCAAAAGCCACATACTTACTGTGACCCAGCCGATCGCTTGGCTCAAGCGACCATCTTGAGCAATCGCCCTAAAAACTGTAAGTTTCCAATCCGAAACTCAGGCTTTTGATCATTCGATTTCAATCCGATTTTAGGATGATCTCAATCCGAATTTCGAAATAAACACTTCTAGAACCAAGGGGCAAAACGAAACCCTAAAATTAACGTAGATCTGTCACAAAATCCTCCCTTTGATTAGATCCATCATTTCCACGAATACAGAGATTTGTTTTCAGATAGGATCCCATCAAGACATTGGAAAGGAAGCTACAACTAACCAATTGAGTTATCACTAACAACATGGGGATGGGTTAACACCAATTAGAAGCTAAAGGAAGAGAAAGGGTGAAAGAAGATCCAATTACCTTAACCAGAATCACCAAATAAAGAAAGGGAAAAATCTCCATATCTCAGTCCACGCTTTGCTCACCTTCCAGAGTGTCTCCACTGCTTCTTAACCACCAAAAACAGCAATTCCCAATATAATATTCGTTAATTGGGCGAGGGTTGCTATTTATAGAGGTTTGGGGGCAGGGTAAAACCCCACAACCAGACCCGGTGGTCGCTTGGGGCGGTCGGTTGGTTCAATCAACTGCCTCAAGAAACCGCCCCCTAGTATATTGCTATACAAGGGTGCTTTGCTCAAGGGGTTGAAACCCAAACACAACCTAACCCTAATCAACACATGGGGGAGGTTTTACCTTCATTTCGGACATCTCCAGACACCACTTGCCTTGATCCAGAGATCCAACTTCCAAGTAAGGCAAGTTCATCATCAAGAGAATTAAGATCTATGAGTTTTGGATATGGATCATGGACTTTTATCCGGACACTCCACAAATTAATCCGGCTAGATCTTCGGGTTTTCGGACCTGCAATATGGATCCGGGTTAGAAATACAGGGGTTGTTCAGGGGATATATATTGTTTCAATGATGAACCAAAGCGAGAGACTCCTACTATTGTTTGCACTAACCATTGAGGCTGCTTCCACTATGATGAATGCCAATAATTCTCTCTCAGGGGTTGTTACAGGGGATATATATTGTTTCGATGATGAACCAAAGCGAGAGACTCCTACTATTGTTTGCACTAACCATTGAGGCTGCTTCCACTATGATGAATGCCAAGAATTCTCTCTCAGGGGTTGTTACAGGGGATATATATTGTTTCAATGATGAACCAAAGCGAGAGACTCCTACTATTGTTTGCACTAACCATTGAGGCTGCTTCCACTATGATGAATGCCAAGAATTCTCTTTCTGATAGAGTGTTTGATTTTTTTTTCTTTTGGTAGACCAAACAGAACATTTGATCAGTAGGCAATTTTCTAATTCTGAACTCCTAATGAGAAATTTTGTTTCGTCATACTTGTGAGAAAGCAGATTGTATTTATTTAAAAAAAAGAAAAAGAAAAGAAAAGAGAAAGGAGACTTTAGATTTTGGAGGATAAGAAAAAAGATAAAGTGTATTGGTGTTTCTAAGTTATAATATATCAAATAGGATAAAATTGTAATTTTAATTTTTAATATAAAATACTAATAAGGATATAGTTGTCCTTTTCACTTTGGATTGTCTCTTAAAACAGCAAGAACCCCTTTCTGGAGTATCAGTGATTTTTGCTATCTATTTTGGAGTGTTTCTCAAAATTTTTCAAAAAATATAATAAACAAACCAGGATTACACATACATAATTTGAACCGTTTCTAATCCAAAAATGCAAAAATACGGAAAAAATTACAACCAAAAAACATAAACATTGCCATACAACTCCTTGTTTGATAGTTATATATTATCATGTGACCCTCACTAAAATGAAAATTGCCATTCAAGGTCTTAGACAGATGTAAATGCCTAACTTGCCCCCCGCTATTGCAGATACTACAAGATCAGGCAGCTACCTTTATTTGTTTTGTTGCTTTTTATTTATTTATTTATTTATTTATTTTCTGTTTGGTTACTGGAGGTAACCGGGAAACGGGAAATTTCAAAATGAAAATTAGGGTTTTGGAAAATGGATGGGTAAACCCGGGCCTACTGAAGTGGCTCAGAGTCACCAAACCCTGTGTTTCTTTCGCATGAGATTCCTGCCGCTTCTTTCTTTGCATTCGAAATTTTGACAATAAAAACCATTTCCAACTCCCAATCCGAGTTTAAAATCTCAAACCATTTCTTCTCTCTCTCGCTCTCTCTCCCCTATCGATTCAGTTCGGAGAAGGCGAGTGAGTTTGAGGGGAAAACCTAAACCCTAATCCTGTTTCTAATCTCGCTATTCACATATTCGGGTTCGAACCACTGAACGCCGGAACCCTAGTATTGTTCTTCAACTTCAAGCGGAGAGTTTTTCCGTCTCGTCGATTTCGATCCAAGGTATCCCTCCTTCTCTCTCTTATTCAATGATTTGTTGTTTGTACTTTCTTATGCCATGGTGGATCTATTCTTCTCTGTTTGTTTGTGGTTTAGGGTTTTACGTTGGAGTAAATGATTGTGGGTTATTGTTGTTTCTAAGTGGGTTCTTACTTTTTTTTGCTGGAATTTATGTCGATGAGTGCATTTCTGGATGGGTTTAGGTTTTAGTTTAGAACTTCCGTTGGGTAACTCAACTTTGATTGTTTGTTTACTGGTTAAATGTTGAATCGATGAAAATGGATTGTTGTTCTTATTTGTTATTCGTTTTATGCCCCTCTTGTTTTTTTTTATTTAGTTGTGTTGAGGGTTCTTCTGAATTTGACATCTTTAAGATCTCTGATATCGTTTACTCTCTGTTTTACTCTCTCTCTCTCTCTCTGGCTGATTTGTCTTGAGTAGTTTGGGAGACAAATGGCAATGGAGATTACTCAGTTCCTCTTGGCTGCGCAATCAGCGGATGCCAAAATCCGAACTGAAGCAGAATCGAACTTGAGGCAGTTTCAAGAGCAAAACCTTCCTTCTTTTCTTCTATCCTTGTCGGTTGAGCTCTCAAATGATGGGAAACCTCCCGAGTCCCGGAGATTGGCTGGTATTGTACTGAAGAACTCATTGGATGCCAAAGAGGCTGGCACGAAAGAACAGTTAGTCCAACAGTGGGTGGCGATTGATGCTTCCTTTAAGCTTCAGATTAAAGAGCTTCTTCTGAGGACTTTAGGATCATCAGTGTCAGAAGCAAGGCATACTTCCTCGCAAGTGATTGCCAAGGTTGCAGCAATTGAGATTCCTCGCAAGGAGTGGCCCCAACTCATTGCTGCTTTACTTAACAACATGACACAGCAAGACAAGCCGGCTTCCTTGAAGCAAGCTACCTTGGAGACTCTTGGATACGTTTGTGAGGAGATATCTCACCAAGATCTTATGCAGGATGAAGTAAACTCTGTCCTCACTGCTGTAGTTCAAGGCATGAACCAAGCAGAGCACAGTCCTGAAGTTCGTCTTGCTGCGACTAGGGCATTGTACAATGCTTTATATTTTGCACAGACCAATTTCGAGAATGAGATGGAGCGGAATTATATCATGAAGGTGGTTTGTGAGACAGCCGTGTCTAAGGAGGCTGAGATACGGCAAGCTGCTCTTGAATGCCTTGTCTCAATCTCGTCAACTTACTATGAGGTGATTGAACCTTACATGCAGACCCTCTTTGAGCTAACTTCAAATGCTGTGAGGAATGATGAGGAAGCCGTTGCACTCCAAGCAATTGAATTTTGGAGCTCCATCTGTGATGAAGAGATTGAGCTTCAAGAATTCGAGGCACTCGAGAATAATGATGCGCCTCAAAATTTTCATTTCATTGAGAAGGCTCTGTCGTCTCTTGTACCTATGTTGTTGGAGACTTTACTGAAGCAAGAAGAGGATCAGGACCAGGATGATGGAGTTTGGAATCTGTCCATGGCTGGAGGAACTTGCCTTGGTCTTGTTTCAAAAACTGTTGGGGATGCTATTGTGCCCCTTGTTATGCCTTTCGTGCAAGAGAACATACAGAAACCAGATTGGCGTAGCCGTGAGGCAGCCACTTATGCATTTGGTTCTATTCTTGAAGGCCCAACTATTGATAAGCTATCCCCGTTGGTTGTTGCAGCTGTAGATTTTTTACTTAATGCAATGAGAGATGAGAATAGCCATGTGAAGGACACTACTGCTTGGACTTTAAGTAGAATTTTTGAGCTACTGCATGCCCCAGCTAGTGGATTTTCTGTGATTTCTTCAGCAAACATCCAACGGGTTATTCAGGTGTTGCTAGAGAGCATTAAGAGTGCTCCAAATGTGGCTGAGAAGGTTTGTGGGGCAATCTACTACCTTGCACAGGGCTATGAGGATGCTGGGACAGATTCCTCAATCATCTTGCCTTACCTCCCTGACATGATCAGTAATCTCCTTGCAACAGCAGACAGGAGTGACTCTAATGATTCTAGGCTCAGGGCCTCTGCCTATGAAACACTGAATGAGGTGATCAGATCTGCCAATCTTGCTGAGGCTTCTCACGTAATAGCACAGCTCCTTCCAGTGATCATGACCAGGTTGGGGCAGACAATGGAGCTTCAGATTGTATCATCAGATGATAGGGAAAAGCAGGGAGAACTGCAAGCGCTCCTATGTGGTGTTCTCCAGGTCATCATCCAGAAACTAAGTGCATCTGACGATACCAAGCGTATAATCCTGCAGGCTGCTGATCAGATGATGGTCTTGTTCCTTCAAGTTTTTGCCTGTCGCAGCTCTACAGTTCATGAAGAAGCTATGCTTGCGATTGGTGCTCTTGCTTATGCCACTGGAACAGAGTTTGGCAAGTACATGTCGGAGTTCTATAGGTATTTGGAGATGGGTTTGCAGAATTTTGAGGAGTACCAAGTCTGTTCCATCTCAGTTGGGGTGGTTGGGGACATATGCCGTGCATTGGATGAGAAAGTTCTACCGTACTGTGATGGCATCATGTCCCACCTTCTCAAGGATCTTTCCAGTGGAGTTCTGCACCGATCTGTCAAGCCCCCAATATTCTCCTGCTTTGGAGATATTGCTCTTGCCATTGGTGACCAATTTGAGAAATATCTCCCTTATGCAATTCCTATGATGCAGACAGCTTCAGAGTTGTGTGCTAAGTTGGACACTGATGATGAGGAGATGATGGATTATGGCAACCAACTAAGGCGGGGCATTTTTGAAGCTTATTCGGGTATCCTCCAGGGATTTAAGAATACAAAGGCAGATCTTATGCTGCCCCATGCTTCTCATCTTTTGCAATTTATAGAAGAAGTCTGCAAAGATCCACAGAGGTGGGTTGGGTGTTTGGCCCGTGGTGCTGAGCTTGCTTACTGCTTCTGTTTCTAATTGTAGTTTTTCCTATGTTTAATATTCTATCTCACTTCAATATCTTGTTGCTTTTTGTAGGGATGATGGTGTGGCAAAAGCTGCTGTTGCAGTGATGGGAGACTTGGCAGATGCACTTGGTCCAAAGATAAAGGTTCTGTTCAAGGATCGTACATTCTATGTAGAACTTTTGGATGCATGTCTCGAGTCTGATGATGAACAGCTTAAGGAGACAGCTACATGGACACAGGGAATGATTGGTCGTGTGTTGGCATCATGAGGTTATCATCTTATATCTGAATTGGTCTAGTATGGTTTCCTTATCCATCTAAACCTCTTGTTTGATATGGTGGTCTGGTCCTGGTCTGTGTCCTGGTCTGCGTCCAGTCTGGTCCGGTCGGTTCCTCGACTCCCTTCTGGTCATAATGGGTAGAGGGTTGGGAGTTTAAAAGAAAGTTGGTCATTCAATGCTGTTTTTCTTCTTTGGGGGTTGGGGTTGGGGGAAGATCCATGTATGTCTCACTGGGCAATTGCCATTTTTAGGACTAGTTTGGGAGGCCACTGGGGAAAATTAGTGGTCTGGTTCTAGAACTCTATTTTGGGTTAAAGCATATCCACTAATCGGTGGTTCATTTAGTGATTTATATTTTTTTTGTTATCTTGTTCTCTCCTCATCTTTCTTTCTTTCGTTCTGTTTTAGCCTCTCCTTGTTTAACCAGTTGATGTGAAGTGTTACCATTCCAAGGACCAAAACCAATGTTGGACCGGTATTTGTAAGCCATAGTGGTGCTTGGAGTGGTAAACTTTGACCCTCAAATATAATTGTTGAACTGAACCACTTTACAGGGTTGGGAAATGGTAATTTAAAGCTGGCCATTCCCCCTTTATGCTATGTGATGGAAATGATCACACAGCCATTTTCACAGTGAATTGCTGGAACATATAAAATATGACGAGTCTCCAAGCATTGTTTTTTGAGTAGTTCTATTATGAGTAATGGTTTCCTGAAGCCTAAACCCCCCTAAATTAATGGGGAAGGCAAAGAGGGATGTCAAACTTGCAAGAGGATCTATTGGAGACAAACTTGCTTTGGAATGGGCAACACATATGAGGCCAGGAATGATTTAATCATCATCATAACCCGCAAAACTTGGAAAATTAGCTTTCCATGTAATCTAGTAGAAATTGATCTACTGAAAAATTGAAATCACTTATTCTTGATTTAGAATGGAATTAGTTTGTGGTTAAACACTACTTTTTGAGTCCATTGAAGGAATTCCAACAAAATCACACAACTACTTGCTCTTGAGTTCATATAAGACATCAGCACCGAATTGACTTTCAGTTTTCAGGAAATTGATTTCTTGATCGAGAGGAGAAAAGATCTGAAGTATCTTTAACCGATTCTCCTCAACAACCCTCTTTCTCTTTTTCTCTTATGGGGTTCCATAATGCATTCTAAAATGATGGGAGTGACATTTGGTATACATCCTTTGTTCTTGGGATGGGATTACAAACGGTCTCTTGAGCAGATTAGATTTGAAAATTATTTGAAAAAGTAAGTTCTTTTTGTTTAGGATTTTGATAAAAATGTGATCAATAACTCTTAGTGAAGAGGTCATGGGTTCAATTCTTCTTAATGGTATCTATAATAATCTCCCAATCATGGTACACTGTGTCGGCGATATATCGCCGAGTCGCTGGGGGGCGACACGACTCCCCCAGCGGACACGAATTCTCAAAAAGTCGGCGAAATATCGCCGAAATGTCAAAATTTTGGGCGATATATTGCCGAAAAGTCGACATTTCGGCGATATATCGCCCAATTCACATATTTATTAAAGATTTATTTGATTTTTCACCGATTTTTCGTTCAATTTTTGCTAAAGTGATGTAGGACCTCTATAGGCTCCGGGAGCGCTGCTCACACCCCCGCTCACTCACCGGGGAGCGGGACCCGTGTCTGTCGACAACAAAATATGAAGCATGAACCATACTCAACATAATTGTATAATGAATTGTAAACTTTAATACATCTATTCACTAGTTGTGCATTTGTGTTCTCTTTGCATTGTTTACATTAGTTTATATGAATTTTCCAAACTTCCAGTTTTGTCCGCATATAGCCAGACATGTGCCAATCAAAAACTTAGATTACGTGATGTTTCAGGCCAAAAATAATGTTTCCAGTGTGTTTATTAGTATCAAATTCGGCTACACGTCAAATTTCATATCAAAATGACCTTAATTACCCTTTGAAACAGGGGTTCGATTTTTCATCGAACCCCTGCAAAAAGCTGGGCGACATGGCGACACGGCGAGTCGGGCGACATGTAGCGACATGGCGACATGCAGAGTCGGGCGACATGTAGCGACACTGTCCGACATGTCGGACCATGCTCCCAACCCAATTTCCTATATATAAAAAATACCTTTTGAAGAAAAAGAAAAAAGACAAAAATTCTCCAAGTTAATATTAATATGAATTTTTTTTTTGTTTCTCCCTTATACATACTCTCTATTTACTCACTCCTCTCTCAAAAGTTTTATCTTTGATTTTTCCAAAAAAATGACATTTAATTTCAAAAGTTTCCCTTGATATTTAAAAATGACCAAACTACCCTTTATTTTTACTTTTTTTAATAGGTTATGCTGATATTTTTTTAACTATACCTTGATGTATTTTTATAAAAGAGGGGAAGGATATAAAAAATAAAAATTCCATAATCACATATTTAAATGGACGAAAGAGACAAATAGAAAAGGTAATTTGATACCAACGTGCGTTGGTCCAAGTGGTAAGCAGCTTGGTTCGCTTAAGCAAGGTTTCGGTATTGAATCCTTGTGGATGCAGAAAATTCTCGTTGGGAGACTCACCCACCACAACCAGGTGTGAGACGCGGGTCGAGCCACCGGGGTTGGCAAACCAAAAAAAAAAACAAAAAAAAAGAAAAGGTAATTTGATTATTTTAAAGTATTACGGAAAAGGATAAGGACGAGTTCAATATTTTTGGGGAATTAAAGGGGAATGTTTTTGAGTGGGAAGTAAATAGAGGGGAGAGGGAAATTTTCTCCATTAATATTTGTAATTTTAATTTAAAATACTTATAATTGTATATGCGAGCCGTCTTAGCTCAGCTGGTAGAGCGCGTGGCTTTTAACCACGTGGTCGTGGGTTCGATTCCCACAGACGGCGAGATTATTTTTAAATTGTCCTTAAAATTAACCATTAGCTGAAGAATGTTCGTTTTTTGTAGTGGCTTTTTTATTTTGGCTTTTGTTGGTTTTGAAGTTGATTTATTTTGCAGGAGGGATGCTCCTGAACAGAGAAATCTCACTGGATATTGATACTATTCAACTCTCCTCTCATTTAGTTCAGTTCTTACCTATTTTCATGTAATCTTCACACAAGCTATAGGCATATAGCTATGGTGGGGTCACACCACACGCCAATTAAGGTAACATTGCAACCAGTGAAGAGAAACCCCAGTTAGATTTGATTATGAACAAATGGGAAGAACATCCAGAACAAGATTAATCATGGATGGAGCACTATAAAGCAAGGATCAAATGCCTACAAACTCCAACTTAAAGTTTACAATTGCACTCAAAACTCTTGGAATGTAGAGCTAGTCATCAACTATATTAATGGCAACCAAGGAAATTTTCAAGATACAAATGGATTTGGAGGAGCTGCAAGCCTGCAACAATAGGATCCATCAGATGATATATCCTCACAAGAGGCTAAGTTGACTCATAGAATTGCTTCCCTGATAAAAGAGGAAGAGTACTTATACTAGCATCAGAGGTCAAGGATCAAATGGCTACAAGCTATGGATAAGAACACTACTCCTACTCATTCACAATTTAGAGGAGACAACAACATGCAAATCACAGGTTGAAATCTAGTACAAGGCAGTGGCTGAAAGAGGAAGTGGTTATTTCAATAGATTTATGGTCTCATTTCTCAACTCTATACACCTAATATGACCCAATCCCCTACCCAATTTTTGTCTAGTTTATCATCATGCATCGACTCTGGTGAGGATAATAACTTATTGTGTAGGGCTTTTTCAAGAGGAAATTAAAAAAGGGTTCATATTCCAGATGATGAAGGGGAACAAAGCCCCTAGAGTGGATGCCCTACCACCTAGGTTTTATTTTAGAAATTGGGATATAATTGAAAATGATCTAGTGCTAGATGTCCAACATTTCTTTGAGTGGGAATACATCCTTAAGAGCTTAATAGACTAATCATTTTCCTAATCCCCAAGGGAAGTAATCTTAAGAGTAGACCATTTTAAACCTATTAGCAAAGTGCTTGGCTAACAGACTGAAACCTATTCTCCATTCTATCATTGGTCTCTTCATTGGCGAGACCGAGAGTGCCTTTGTACCAAGTAGGTCTATTTCTGATAACATTGGCCTTGCTCATGAGTGCATCCACTTCATGAAGAAATCAAAATCAAATTTCAGTATATGGCTTTAAAGCTTGATTTTTGTAAGCATTATGATAAAATGGAGTGGAATTTTGTGTAATAAAAAAAAAAATCTTTAGTTTCTAGATTTCTACCACACTTGGATACAATGGATAATGCGATATGTGACTATAGGGGAATACCAAATAAAAGGTTAATGGCCAACTGACTGGGAAAATGATCCCTTTAAGGGGCCTTAGGCAGGGATGTCTTGAGTCCCTACATTTTTATTCTTTGTTGTCAAAGATGTTCAATTCTATTTAGAGATACCCAGATTGCTAGGAATTAAATTGTCTAGAATAGATCCTCAACTTAATCATTTATTTTTTTGCAAATAAGCGTATGCTATTCTCCCCCATTAAACCTAGACAATAATGCAAATCATATTGCACAAATCTATCAAGAATACATGCAAGTCTTTGGTCGATATATCAACCATTCAAAGTTATCGGGAAAAAAATCCTCTGCTGTACACAATAGTGCATTTCTATACCAAATGATTGGCTGAGATTAAAAACTTAATTTTAAATTTTTGAAATTCTTCAATAGTCTTGTATTTACTTTGTTTTCTTAGTCAATCATTTGATATATATGTCAACTGTTGTGCACAGTAGAAAAGTGCACAACAGATGATGTGTTCCCCAAAGTTATCCATCTTATTTAGTAGAAGTACACCATCTCAAATTCAAAGGTATGTCTCTTCACTCTTAATATAAAAGAAGTCTCTTCACATGGAGTGTACCTAGGACTACCATCCACTTTTAGCCAATCAAAAACCAAATTTTCTTATCCTATTACAAAGAATGCATAATACATTGATACGATGGAAGGAAAAACTTTTCTCAAGTGCAGGAAAAGAATTTTGATTTTTTTTAAAAAAAAATCAAAGGGTGTTGATATATTTCATTACTGGCAAGTAGAAATAATAAGTCTTAAAAACAATAATAAGTAAAGTTCTAAGCATCCCCTTGCACTAATTCACGAAGGTGTTCAGGAATATTAGAAGAAGTAAAAGACATCTTTAGTCTACCTTGGAGCAACCTAGGTAGGAATTCTGTTGGAATATTCACATCCTGGTTATGATGGTTAAACACACACAAATGGAAACTAGATTTGAGGTCCCAAATGTCCTCTACCAAGCCGATGACCATGTCACGTGTATCTTTTCCCGAACAATCTATATTGCTCACATGGAGTCCGATCACAATTGAATTTGATCATTACCGCAAGCCAATTCACACAACATCCTTTTGTAAATTGCCATGAGTTAAGTTTCCACCACGGTGAGTCTCGCAACTCACCTACGATTGCAATAAGAACAACACCCGTTGTATCTTGGCTGATAACCCGTACCCACCAATGCTCCCCATCACCAAACCATCCCAATTGACTAAAATCCAAGTGTGTGGTGGAGGCTATCATTTGACTTGCCTACATATGCCATGTCAAATTTCCTATACCAAAAGAAGTCACAGGTAAACTGATCCAACAAATTTGGCAATTTTGGTGGGGTAATGGGGAAAAGAAATGGACAAATTGGGTGAGGTGGGATCATTTATGTCAAGCCAAAAGAGAGACATGGCTAGGCTTTAGTGTTCTTGATCCTTTTTTTTTTGGGTGGGATGTTATTGATACTTTCATTAAGGCTCTTTTAGCAAAACAAGCTTGGGGTTTGATGCATTTACCAAACTCATTATGGGCTCAAGCAATGCAACACAAATACTTTCCCCATTCCTCTTTCCTTAATTCTACATTTCCTAAGGGACTTCATGGGGTTGGAGAAGTCTGATGATGGGTAGGGATGTCTTGGAAAAAGGCTTGCTAAAGAGAATGGGAATTGATTGAGGTACATCATTATATAATGAGCTTTGGGAGCCAAATCTTCCAATCCAACACATGACAAGTCCTCCTATCTTGGGTGGACATGCATGGGTTAATTAGTTAGTGCATTGGAATTCTAGAACATTTGAATCTAAGGGGTTGTATGGTAACAATTCTGGCACACTTATGCTTTGCCATTTGCCCACTTTGGCATAGAAGTCAGCAAAAACATATATGGTAAACCGGTTAAGCTTTTGTGTGCTAGTTCAACAAAACGTGCTGAACCAGGCATTTGGCACATAAATTCCTTGTGTCAGAATAGCTCCAAATTGGAGCTTCTGGTGAAAACGCACGGGCACAAGTCTCAGCTGACGGTGATGGAGGTCATCGATGTCATTTTACATTAAAACCTAATGTATCTCTCGTCGTTCTCTCTGCACTCTCGTCTCCCATCTCTCTCTGGTCTCTCTCAGTTCTCTGAACTCTCTCGACTCTCTCTCGTCTCTCTCAATTCTCTCAACTCTCTCAACTCTCTCTGGTTTCTCTCTGAATCGTCTCAGTCGTCTCTTGTCTATGTAGAAGCATCTCTGCAACCGATCTTTTTGTGGGGGGCATCTCGCACCGATCTCCCTTTTGGAAGCATATCTACAATCGATCTCTCTGTTTGGAAGCATATCTGCAACCGATCTCTCTACCAGAAGCTGAAAACCTCTTGTGCAAGCAAAGCCCTGTCTTTGCAACCGATCTCTCTTCAACCAAAGCCGTGTGTCTGCAACCCACTTCTTGATTTCGTTGATTTGCTTCTGATTTGAGGTATTTTCCACTTCCTTATGCATATTTTATTATTAAACATGTGTTGTTTACAAATCATTCTCCTAAACTCATTTTGGGTGTTTCAGGTTGTGTAATTTGTTAGCCATGCTTATCATGTTGGCTTTGGCTAAGTCAGTTATTCGGTCTTTACGTATGTTCACCTCTTATGAATGTGAAACATTTCCTATGTATCATCACTAAATTAACTAACGAAGGTCCTTCAGATGTTCTTTATTCAAATCTGGTTTCATGTATGCAACATCATGATCAAAGATAGAGAAGTGAACAACCTTCAATCTTTCCATATGAAAGGCAGGGTTTATAATCTTCCTGTGTTTGGCCCATTTCTCACCCTCATAGGAAACTACACCACTCACAAAATATTTTAACAGTGGACTTCCTTTGATCTTTGCAAAGTGTCCAAATTTGTTGCTCATGATATCCCTTATGAGGTAAGGATCCATGAGAAACAACCTTGGAGAGGTTCCAAACCAAAAGGCAACATTGTTACCTATATGTTTAACTTTACAATTATCAGAAATTGATTCTCTTTTACACATACAACTAAGATATATATTTTCAAAACTAAAATGAGAATAAAAAGATGCAACAAATTAAGACCATAACCGAGACTTATTTATACTTGTAGTTGAATGAAAAGAACTATGAAATTAACAAAGAAAATAATGGTAATAACTTGAAAAATGCATGGGTAATTGCTGCTTTTATTAGTCTTGCATTCAGAGGGTAGTGGTTATTATGAGCCATTTCTAATTTGTCTTGATTAAGTAATATGCAAGTGTGTGTGTTAAGTATATTTGCTATATTTTTATTTGTCTTTACAATTGTTGAGCAAGGAAACATTTACTTATTCACTTGGGGGAATGGCTTTTCTATTTTGTTTGTTTTCCTATATTGAAATTGTTCTTCTTGATGTATATCATTGGTTTAAAAATTGTAAGTTCATAAGATGATCCAATTGTTGAATGCATAAGATGAGACAATTTGGTTTGACTTGTTCATGATATGATCCATTTGTTGATTGCATGAGATGAGAGAACTTGGTTTGAGTTGGACTTGACTTGATTTTAATAATTTTTTCTTTTTGGTTGTAATGAAGCTTAATGAATTGGATATCTTCTAGTGTTGGAGAAAAATGAACTTTGGTATTTTTGTTTCATGTTGTATATTTATATTTTCTTTTTGGAAGCTTTTCAAAAGCCAAAAGTTTATGTTGAATTTGGAGTCCGATTGATAGAAAGAAAAAAAACACAATGTTTTTACTAGGTCATCAGTCATATACCTTTTCTTGGGAAAGAGAGACAAACCCAAAACTCCCCCATGGTGGTTTCTCTTGTTAGTTTCAAACTAAGTTTTCACATTTTCCAATCTCTACATGAAATCTGAACTTGGTTAAAGTTCTTCCCTCAACTCCACTCCCAAATTCTTACAACATAGAGAACCCCCACTTTTCCTTGATGCGATGAACTGATGGCAGAACACTTTTTATTCTTTCTCTTTGGTTGATGGTGGGCGTTGGGTTCTTTGGATATTTAATTGAAGTAATCTCATCTTTTATACCTTATAAATATTCAAATGGGTTAAGGAAGTAACCATCAAAGGGAACATAAAATTGGTGAAATGACAGAAACTAAAGTTGTGGCTCAGATCCCTATTCTCACCCCATACAGTATAGAAAAGTTTAATCTTTCTCATAGGTCAGTGACACTAGTATTGCATTTCTTCCTTTTCTGTTTTAGTATCTAATTTGGTTCCAGAAAACTTGGAAAATCATGTGCTGCTTGGTTTTCTTGTACTAGTAAACTATGAACTATTCTGTTGTAATTTTCTTGAGGTCTAAATGGGTTTGAAAGTGGATGTTTGGTTTGACAAGATTAGATCTTTTTATGCTTTACTGCTAATTGTAACCACTCCATTATTTAATGAACTTGATTTTGCTTAGTAGGATTTTTGCTCTAAATACTCATTTGGAAACATATCTAACTTGAAAGTGCTAGGATCAAGTTGGCTTTTTCAACAATAAACGTGTTGTGTTATTGTTTGATGAAGTGATGACCTTATTGAGTTACAATTTTTTTGGGTTATAATGATGTGCTTCTCAATTTCCCACTATGTTTTACCACTGCTTGATTTCATCAAGGAGGCTGTGGGCTGATCCAAGAGCTCAAGTTTCAATTTGTGCTACTAAGAACTATTTGCAGGAACCCCTTATCTAGCTCTTAGACTTAATTCTTCAAATATTAGGAACTTCTTGTGGGCCTACTTTTGATAATTGTATTTCTGATGTCATTCAAATTATCTTTGTCCATTACATTACTATGCCCATTTGTATTAGGATGTTAACATCCAATGCCAATGATGCCAGAAGTTCTTAGTTGAAATTCAACAATACAAATTGCAATTGTGGGAACCTAGCTGCAATCAAAATTTCAACATTAGTCCGACATCCTAATAAGTTATATCAAGTATGTGCATCATTTTCGAGGGGATGTAATTTTTTTCAATGGTGTAAACCAATAGGAGAAGTGCCGACACCCACTCCTTCACATGGGATTGAAAGAAGCCAAGATGACTCACTAGTTAGGGAACTGTTGAAGTCCCAAAAAAGGGGAAGGAAATGCATGGAGAGCATAGAGAAGGATGTAATGTTAATTAAATATTTAGTGATAGGAATAGTTGTATTATGTGTGTATTTTTTTTATTACTTGGTTCACTTGCAGTGTAGCATTTTATTATGTTGTTATGGACTATTAACTGATATTATGACTGCTCTTATGTAATTTTTTTAAATGTTAGAAACATTGTCAGCATCTTTATTAGTTATAATTTGATTAGTATTACATATATTGCTAACTAGTATGACATATCATCATTATTTGTATGAATTAGTAGTTTCAAAAATGTCAACGTCAAACACTCAAACTGCCAATTGGAGTCAATAAAATACCCAACTTTTTATTGAAATAATGGTTGAAGAGGTTAAGGCAGACAATAAAACAACATCCACATTCAACAAGGTAGAGTGGAAAAATATTCTGGAGAAATTTAGAAGTAGGTCAAACATTAATTATGAAATGAAGCAGCTGACAAACAAGTTCAACAAATTAAGGCAACAACATGCTAGTTTTCAACAAGAAATTGTTGAAAACTACAAGATTTGGGTGGAATGCTATTACCAAAACTACCATTGCCGAAGATGAGTCATTATGAGAAATGCACATAAGGTAATTTCGATTAGGTTTATATTATATTTATTAAAATTCAGACATTTTATGGTATTAATTTTTTTTTTAATAATAGTATATGAACCCTATGCTTATATTGTACAATGACTTGTAATGTTTATGATAGGACAACCTAAGCTGGGCTAAGTTTAAAAAACATGGCTTACTGAGTGAGAAAGACTTGTGTAAAATTTTTTGAGGTAGTTATGCTACCGGTGATGAAGCGATTACTCCTGATACACTGCAACCTTTAGTGGACTTGAGCATGGATAGTTATGAGTTTGTGGATGATGCTAGCTCAGATGAAGATAACTTGAATATGTTTTCTAATGTCAATCTTGCGATGTCATCTTCCCATCAACTTCGTTCACCTAGTGGACCAGTCCCTTCCTACTGAATGACAAGACTCTAAATGCAAAGAGAAGGAAGAGAAAGAGCACAGGCCCATGATTCTCCAATTCTACTGCACTTGAGTCATTCTCATAAATGTGTTTGGCAAAGTGGGACAAGTACCTAGCTTAGAGTACAGCAACATCCACTGATAGTAATGACTTCAGCGTTGTTAAGACCTTTGGTGTTCTGATGTCAATGAATTTGGATCCCGACATATTAGGCAATGCAATCTTACATGTTAAGTTGGATCCAACTTTCAGAGAAACGATAATATGTGCCCCCTTGAAGTCAGACATCTTACACTAAAACGGTTGCTTCAGCCTACCTAGCCACCTCAGTGTTTACACTAAACCATTTTGTGTTTGCATGATGTTTTCTATATTTATTTTTTTAGGATTATACTTTATGCAATTGGTATGCATTATGTTTGGATATATATTTCTAGCTTTGAATTTTTTTTTTAGAGACTCTTTAGTTATGGATTGTATGGATGATAAGTATTTTGAAATATGGTATGGACCTTCCTACTTTGAATTTGCAATGTATGCATGTGTTTGCTTTTAAATAGGGTATGGAGTATAAAAATTTGGATTTGCATGTTATGCATTATGTGTGATTTTTAATAGGTTATGCACTATGAAGATTTAGTTGTGATTTCTATTTGAACATGGTTTGTATGATTATTTTCAGGGACTATCGTCATAATATGGATACATCTAATGATTCAGATGAAGAGAGTCTTATCGAGTTTTTAGGTTTCGAAATGTTGTTGACGGATCAAACATAGATGACCCGTGTCCTTGAGCCAATAAGAGATAGCAAACTCAAGGGACTGGAACGTGTTAGAGAAATATTAGAGGGACACGTAGATCATGTCTTTGAGAGATTCAAGATGGAACACCATGTGTTTTGATTACTTAGAGGTTAAGATGTGGCATCGAGGATGGTTCGATGATGTTAGGTATATTTGTGTTGATGAGCAACTTGGTATATTTATGACATTACTTGGTCGAGACTTTAAATATAGAGATGTGGCCGAAGATTTCCAACGTTGGTCTGAGACAATCACAAGAGTATTCAAGAGAGTGTTAAAAGCTTTTGTGATGTTAAGTAGAGAAAACATAAGACCTCCTAACCTAGATGCATTTCCGCCAGAGATACTGACAAATCCCCAGCCTCAAAAAAACTTTCTTTACTTTAAGGTATGATACAAGCCTTCATTATTGGAATACCATCTCGCACATGTATACTTTATGCTTCTCACCACTTCTATTAATGGGTTTGAGAATGTTCATTGTACTAAGATTGTATTGGTGCAATTGATGGCACCCATGTGCATGCAATGGTACCGGCTGAAAAACAAGTACCATATTGTGGAAGGAAAGGAATCACCACCAGTGGGAGCCACATGGACAGGGGCCATGCCCCCGATTTTTGTTGAATATCCTTGTTTTTTTCTTTATTTCTCTATCTTTAAATGTAAATACCACTTTTGGCCCCCTCCAAAATTAAAATAAAAATTTAGATAAAATTGGGTACAAATGTCATTCATAATCTCTATTTAATGGTTATCATTCAATCCCTAGTTTTAGGAATAAAATGTTAATTCTATTAAAAACTAACTCGTTGATTTCTCTTATATATTCTCTCTTTTTCATTTCTATTTATTCTCTCATGGATTTCCTCTTTTATTCCTATTTTTCTCTTTTTTTTCCTCACCGTCTCACAAATATTGAAGTAGTTAGCAAACTTTGGAATTTTCCTAATCTTCTCCACATCGTATTCACTCTCTTTCTCAAATTATTCATTTCTCTCTCTCACACTCATGATTTTCTATTAATTTACCTAATTTTTAATGTAGACTCTCATTAAATATATAATATATTCGAGTGGACCTCGTGTCCCACATTGGCCCCTTTTCGCCCCTCCTGTTCTCCTTTTGGATATTTTATTAATGTCACACCCACCCGCCGGATCCGGCCATACCCGATCCGTGGGGGTGTCCCGGGACCTGGTTCGTGACATTCCATACAACACAAGATATAACATAATTGGACAAGAATAAATCAAGTTCAAGTATAAGTTATCAAACTTGATTGATCAAAATGTTACAGTCATCCATTATCTAAAGTTAATCAAAATGGACATCGAGTTTAAGGAAACATAGTTTGTTGCGCGGAATTAAACTAAGCTGATTCCCTTGGAATCCAACCTCATAAGAATAGTCTTTGCACGGGCATGAGCTCCATGCAAGTCTACATCTTCTTCAGTCCCTCCTTCAAGACCTTGCGCGAATCCTCCACTTGGGTTCTCATGACCTGCGATATTCTAATAGCACATACAAAGGGTTCAACAACTCGGTGAGGTCAACTCAACATCTTATCATCATTCGTCCACAAGATTCTACATCATATCATGCATTCGTACATAAGATTCCACATCACACATATAACTTGAGTATCGATAATGTAATTAATGATAGTAATATGATGTATGAATGATTATGATATTATGCTCCTAATTCTATCATGAAGTCTCTATGATAGACACGCATTAAGTTTGTATACCAATCTCCTTTGGGCGGTCTCAGTCACTCTCCCTCAACAAGAGACGTCTATTGGGTTCTTCGCGTTGTTGGGTAAAGTCCTGTCAAGCCATGGTTGGGGTATAGGTCACCACTCTCTCACATCACCGTTTGGTATGAGATTGGCGCGTGTCAAGGATAATCTTAGCCCGGTGCAAAGTCATCGGTCTCGTACTACATATGGTCCGGATATCTCCCCTCATGCCTAGTGCCCTTTTGGTTCAATACCTTTCCACCTATGAATGAAATCCTCAACGGGAGGCATCTGTTGGATCCCATTCCTTAACCCAGTGGTCGTCCACATATAATGGATAGGATGCTCTCCATGTCCTCTCACGGATCATTTCACCGGTCTTGAGTGCCCAGGAGCTCTTATCTATTATATGCAACCCTACCTCTCTATGATGATAGTGGGCCTGCTTGACGCTCAGGACCCAGCCACTAACATCACGGGTTAACCGGCTTCAATACCCCTGTCGGGGGTAGTGTACTCTGAGGTTACCTAGCCAAACACTTCTAGACACTTAGCATTCATGTACTTAAGTCTAGATGCATACTCATGTAAGTTCACTAGGGTAATGGGCGAACCCACAACCCTAGTTTGAAACATAAAATAAAAAGAGTAATTTAATTCAACATCATCCATATATCTTCATATCAATGATTTAGAATTTGAAAGTAAAAGAAAACATTTAATCCATTCAATCTCATCCATCCCATACATTCTCATATTGTTTTCAAAGAATATTGAAAATAGAAGCAAATATACTTGCTTACCTTTCATTCGTGCAAAGTCCCACACATAATCACAAGATAAAAAATATTAAAACAAGGCAATATTATCAATAATGAAATTTAATTACATAATTAAACATGCAAGATAAGGTTGAGTATATTTCTCACCTTTTTAGTTAGCATAAGCTCTCCAAAGTTCCACAAAGTCACACTTACGAGTTGGTGATTATAATCAAAATAAACCTAATCATGTAAGAAGATCAATAGACATAAATTAGAAGTCAATTGGGTTTTAATAGAGTTCCCAAAATCACCCAACAAAAGCCTAATCTGCCAACTAGTTTTGAACCCACCTTTTCAACCTAGTTTCGACAAAAATCAAATTTCACCATCGATTCGAAGTCGAATCGAAACAAAACTTTGGGAATGTCTAATTGGTAGCAATTGGGTCCTAAGTATACCTTCAATTTGATCTAATTCCATCTCAATCAAAAAGCCCCAATTTTGGGCTCTCGCGAGTGCTCTCGACTGGGTCTAAGAGCCAAAATGCAAAATCGTTTGCAACGACTCGCACAAACCACTCACAAACAAAAGGGAAATATAAATGAAACTATTTGCAAGCATTCAAAACACCTATCATGTTACAACTACTCAAATCCAACATTTATAACGAAGAACTACTCCTAAAACAAAGCCCAAAGAAGAGGGTTTGATGATTCTTACCTTTCCTAACGTTTCCGCAATGATCCGGGTGCCGACACGCGTCTGAACAGTTAGGAACCTTCCTCTCCCTTGCTTTCTCCTCCTCCTTTAGCCTCAGCCTCGTACTAGCCTTCTAAAATGCGAGTATGAGTGAAAGAAAGCTTCAAAATAGGGTTTTAAAGGGTAAAACCCGATTCTGCCCCGAACTGGGTTGGGTGCGGTCTCCCGGCCGTTCAACCGGCCGATCGACCGGTCCTATTTTGGAGGGTCAAACAAGGTCCAAATCAAGAGATCTTTGGCTTGTTGGAAAGGTCTTTCGACGCTCTTCGTTTTGATACCTTATTCGCGTCAATTGGATTCTCCATCACCGATCTATGGCCGTTTCAAGATCACCCTTTTTACACCATCATGATTAATCTTCTCTCTTCAATTAAACTTCAGGAGAGTTGATGAGTCATCACAAGGGTCATCCACCAACATTGGTTCCATTTCCAACCCTTCAAGCTCCACTTGAATGGCCCACATTTGCTGTCAACTCGAGGCCCAGTTTTCTCGATTTCGAAGCCACGGGTTAAAGGGGTAGAAATCCGGGGGATTTCACATTCCTCCCCCCTTAAAAGAAATTTCGTCCTCGAAATTGGGAGAGTACTAGGCTTTCGAAAGAGATGGAGATACATCGTTTTTACCTTGACTTTCTTCTCCCAAAATCTACGGGAATCAAATAACAATAAGTCTTTTGTAATAAAAACAAAGGAGTAAATCTAAGATGCTTTGAAATCAAATCGAAAGTATGATCATGGCTTCATGAAGATTTCACAAGGATCATGGAGAAGATCAATATGAAGATTATAAAACCTTAAGAATGAAAAGAGATTGTAGAAGAGATGGTTGCAAGGTTGCAACATCTTCTTCATAGTCTCAATCACAAAGAATAAAACATAGTAAGAGTAGATCAATACAACACAAGAGAGATTATTAACCTTTGATTGAAGAATAGGAGATGAAAAGCTGGAAGTCTTGAAACAATTAGAAGGAATAACGAATCATGAAGATCACACTTAATTTCTCTTCGAACTCATCATGTGGAGAATTTGCAAGGTTTTAGAGTGTATGGAGGTCCACTCTAGAACAGTAGGGATAGAAGGATCGGTCATGGGAATGGCTTGAGGTCACCCTCCTATCAAAGGGAATAGAAGGCACAAGAAGAATTCGTGAGAGAATAGATCAGCGGGGTAAACTTCTCCAAATGAAACTAGGCAACTCATATGACAGAGAATAAATCGAACAATGTATATGGTAGGTATGCATTTGGCACAGTAGCAAGGTTAGGAATAGGTGGGATTTCACAATTAACCCTTCATCAGATCTAAACTTATGGGACTAACTTTTGTTATCTTAAATTGTCGTAGGTAAGTATTATGTGGTTGACTCCGGATACCCGACTATAACTAGATTCATGACACCATTCAAGGGTAATCGGTATCATTTGCGAGATTTCAGGGGGAGAGGTCGAGGGCCTAGGACTTCTATTGAAATTTTCAACCACAGGCACTCTTCGGTAAGGAATGTTATAGAAATGTCATTTGGATGCTTAAAGAGCAGGTTCCCAATTTTGAGTAAAATGTGTCATGGGTTCACATTACGTACTCAAGCCAAAATTGTCATAGCTTATTGTGCTATTCATAACTTCATCCGCGATGAGCAAATTGCTGACAAAAAGTTTGAAGAGTACGGAGACCCACATTGGATATCTGAAGAAGTAATATCGGATCCGTATATTTCCCTTGAAAACACCCAAGCAGAAGCAAGATAAATGGAAGAGCAAAGGAAGAAAATTGCAAATGAATTGGCAACAAGAGCGAGACTCCCATTAATCACTTGAAAACATTATAATCTCATTTGATTGTATGTGAGCACCTGTGTATGAATTGAACCAGAATATTTACATATTTATAATTATTTTATATTTATCTTTTTAAATATTTTATTAAAAGAATGTGCCCATTTTGGCATAGAAGTTGAATATACCATACAAGATTTTGTGCCAAGATGGGCAAGAGAAAGGTGTCCATCTGTGTCCAATTATATAAGATTTTGGCAATGATTCTGTGCCAAATTTGTCCACTTCAGCACAAAAGCATAAAAAGTGAATTATGTGCAGAAGTGGGCAAATTGGCACAGAATCATTACCATACAACCCCAACTCTACTTTGGTCAATTCTCTCCAACAAAGAAGTGCAAGCTATACAAAAAAAATCCATACTCTCCTTGGATACAAAAGATAAATAAGTTTGGGAATTCACAAAAATAAAAAAGAAAAAAAAGAATTTTAATGTTAAATCTGCTTACCATATGGAGTTGACTTCTCATTCTTCGCGCTCTCAAGGCACATCATCTTCCTACCATCCATTTTGGAAAGAAAATATAGAGTATGAATACCATAACAAAGGTAAAAAATTCTTATGGAAGCCTAGGCATGAAGTGCTACTTACTAGTAAGGCTTTGTTTGATAAAAAAGGATCTTACTTTCGTATTGCTTTGATGTGCATTTCTTCTTTTGAATCAGTGGTGCATGTTTTATTTCATTGTTATCATGCTCAACAATGTCAAAAAGCATCCCTTTGCGGCTAAATGCAAAGCTCTTCACAAGTACTACTATAATGGAATGGTTAGAAATTTTGTTGGTGGAATAGGTGATTTATTTTATATATTAAGGATGGAGGCATTACATAATCTAAGGTGAGGCTACCCCTTTGGCCCCAAGGGAATTCAAACTCATTCAAACTCTAACCTCCTACTTGGAGGTGTTGGTTTATTACCAACTGAGCCACCCCTCGAGGTTGGAATGGTTAGATTTTATTAAAATAGAATATCAACATTTAGGTAATTTAAATCTAGTTCATATGATGGAGTTTAAGAGTTGGGTGATTTAGAAAGCTCGCAATGAATTTCTTTTTTCCTGGAAAAAATGTCATGTCTCCACAGGTCTCTAACTCTGTTTAACAATCTATTAGATGACATAGAGCATCATATATCTCATTCCCCTCATGTCCACAATTGATTGAGCAACATCACACTCAAAGTCAGTCATTGAGTGAGTAACCATATAAATTGTGTTAAATCGTATTGGGTCGGGTCATAACCCGTACCTAGGTAGAGAGGGTAAGGTAGTGGAAATTAAGTCTATAAAATTGTGGATCAACGTCTGCTTGGATTTATGGAAGGCCCATCCCAGCCCAACCCAACCCAACCCAATCAAGGTGAATTTCTATCAGCTTGGGTTAAGGAAAACCTTGACCAGATTGAGTTGGGTTCAGGGTATCTAGGCCTCAACAGTTGGGTTGGGTTTAGGTTTGATTTAGGACATTAAGCCTGGGCTTGGGTTAATGGGAGGCCCAGCCCAACCCAACTAAATCCAAACACACCCTTATATGTTTTGTTGAGGCGCCTCTCGTTTCAAATTTAAATCGAGTGCTTTCTTTTCCCTCTTTGCCTCTTTGCCTCTTGATAATTTCTCTTTATTGTGTTTCTCCTGAGAAATTTTCAGCGAAGGGGAAATGGCGGAAGGGCTCCAGAATGAGCTCTTCTCTTCGTTGATATCTGACATAAAGAACTATACGGGCAGAGACCCTCTTCTCCCATGGCTTCGGTAAGAAAAACCCATTTCTTCTTTCTCTCTACTTTTTCCGTTTTCGATTTTTCTTTCCATTTTCTTTCGTTTTGCACTTCTCCTTATTCCCCTTTTTTATTATTATTTTAATCGAATATCATACCAGAGGAATTCGAAAGATGAAGGAATCTCTTTCACCTCATCTTCTCAAGGGAAAGCTCCCCAGATTTCTGCAGAAATGCGTTCAGACCTTCGAGTCTGATCGGCGTTACCGGAATGACTTGCGATATCTTCGTGTATGGATACAACTGGTAACTGAAAGAAACCATCTTCTTATTGGAGTTACATTTAACATTTTTGTGCTTCCCCCGTCAAATTATTGAAAATTTTTGTACTTCATTTGGGTAGTTGGATTTCGTGGATGATCCTCGAGGGCTACTGAAAACGATGGAAGCGAATCGGATTGGGACAAAGCTAACCATATTTTATCAGGCCTATGCTCTGTACTATGAGAAGCTCAAGAGGTTTGAGGAGGCAGAGAATATGTATCGTCTGGGGGTGCAGAAGTAAGCCATCTCCGCTGATCCTATTTCAGTATACTTTTTTTTTTTTTGTTCCAGCAGTCTATACTATTTCCAATTTTCAGTTAAGAAGAATTTCTGAGTTGCGATCTAGTTCCAGTGGATATCGACTGCTAGCAAGTTAAAATATTCTTTTGGTTGCTGAGTTAGCCGTATTAATTTCTTTAGGGCTTTCTGGCAAGGAAATTGAATTTTGCCATTATCCTCACCAATTTCAACTTTAGTTTTAAGAAGTATCTAGTCTTAGGGTTCTGTTAATAGTCACTTACCTTCATTGACGTTGCATTTCCTTTGAAGGATAGACATAGACCTTGATGAAAACATTTGGTGAAACATAGCAGAATCAGAAGGGGGCTTACCGTACCTCAATCCAGATATTTTAATTGGAAAATAGTTTCACTTTTGTTATTTATAGCTACCACCGGATTTTATTGTCATAGCCCTATGGTATTCTGTTTCAGTTTTAGTTGCTTTAGAGTTCAGTTTTTTAAATATGTTGACTATATTACAGATATGTATGATGGTTTGTTGACTAGCATCAGAGCTGTGAAGGTTCAAAGAAGTGAACCAAATTACATTTGGGTTACACAAAGGATCATACTTTTGCCTTTACATTTTTGCTCTTATCATGGATGATTAAGAAGAGGCGTCCAAGTTGAAGTTCCTTGATTCTTGGTTAATTTTGATTACATTGTTTTGATGAACAAGGCAAAAGATGAATTTTAATTCCATCAGCCTAGTGTTTAATTAATTTTTAAGATAAGCAGAATGAAGGCAGTTATATGGTATGTAACTTTAACTAGTTTGGGACAATAATGAATGGGTGAAAATTTTGATGAGATGGATATTCCATGAAGTGGCCTTTTTAGGTATAGAGGATCAATCATAAGTGAAAGACCATAACGGATCTGTTGTGGTCTTTCAATAAGGAAGGGATGCAATATAGAAGATGCTATCTCAGACTGGGTATAAGTTAGGGTGGATGAATGGAGCAATGCATCCGGAATGCTATGTGATCAATGGATTTTCTTGAAAAGCATAGAGGTACCTTTTGTAGGACAGTCATAAAACTGACTATGATGATGGCATAGAGTGTTGGTTGGTTTATGGATAATAGTGACCATATTAGAGTTGGTTTGGGAGTGACCTCGATTCTAGATAAGCTTCAAGAAAGTTGCTTGAGGTGGTATAGCTATGTTCAACAGAGAATGCTGGATGCTTCAGTTCAGAGGAGTGATTTAATTCAGATTGAAGACCCTAAAATAGCACCAGATGAAGTAGTGAGGAAAAACATGCACACTTTAGGTATTGTTGCTGGTATGACATCAAATAGAGCTGCTTGGAGGGAAGGACCTATGTGATGTAACTCTTCTATTTTTACTGTGAAGTGTTATGATGATCATTCTGTTTTTCTGCTGTTAGGACTCTACTGAGGTAATTGTCCTTTTTGTATATGTCCATGATAATGATGATATAATAGGCATATCTGGAAATCATGTAGATGGGTTTGCAGATGTTAATCTTATCTACAACAACATTTCAGGTGAAAGACCTGGTAATTCTTGGTATTGATGTGCTTCAAAGTAAGAAAGGTCTTAACCTCTCATAGATAAAATATTTGGTAGGCATCATTGTATAAAACTGTTATTCTTTCTTCTAGACGAGTTGATACTTTGATCTACATTAGCAAGCACCGGTGCAGAAGATTAGAGGGGAAATACACCTACTTGACATTAGCTTAGTGGTTGGAATTGATAGTCAGTTTATGGATTCATCTATAAGAATTCGCTAGGCGAGCATGTTGAATCTTAAAAGTAAAAGTAACTTAAGGAGGCTTGAGTGAAGGGGCTTATTTACCAACCTCATCAGTATATTGGTTTGGTTGGTTATTTTATGCAGACTGAATTGGTTCTGATGGTGATAGGTGATCTACCACTGGTTTTTGTATGTTCATTGTTGGCAATCTTGTCAAATAAGAAGCAAATGACTTGCTAGATCTGGCGTTTAAACCGAGTCTAGAGCTATGGCTTATACTGCAGTTGAGTTAAGTGAAAAAGTATGAAATCATTGCTTCAATAGATGGAGTTTTCAGATACCAAGTTGATGAATATAGCCTGTGATAATCAAGTTGCTACTTATATTGCAACAAACACACTATTTTATAGAAGGAACAATTTCAATTTGTGAGTTATGTGGTGATGAGAAAAGTTGATTGATGCTCCATTTATTTATTCTACAAAATCAGTTGGGTGATATGTCTACCAATCCTCGGTGTGTAGTCTTGTGATAGGCCTCTAGTATTGCTAGTGTACACTGACAAAAATAGAAAGAGAAGCGAGGGATCATAAGAGCAGAATTAAAAGAAAGGAATCAGATCTGAGATAGAGATTGCTGTCCTGAAACGGAAATAACTGAATCGGAAAGGGTGGGGAGAATTCATTATGAAGGGAACTATTTGTATTGGGGAAGGATAGCAAGGTAGGTAGTTTTTTATTATTCTTAGGGAAATTGCAAGGTAGGCAAGGTAGGCCTTGCACAGGGAGAGCTGTTGCTCTCAGGTAGCTATAGGAGGAAGAATGGTTCACTGAATAAAATTAATTATATTTGCTGAGTGATGTTCTGTTCTATTCTTGAATGCATCATCAATAAAGTTATTTTCTTCATTGTAACCTCTGTGTTGCTGTGTGTTTCCTGAGTGATTGTGGAGTGTAGAGTGAGAGAGAGGAGCCACTGTTAAGCCAAAATCAGGGGCTTAATATCTTGCTTTCCAGAAGGATTGTTCCAAACTGCAAATGGGTGTCAGTTGTGAGGGTCAAGTTATCTATAGGTATCACATGGTTTTACTTTTAGAACTGTAGGGTTCTGTTTCTGTTTTAGTTGCATTTTAGCTGATGTCTAATTACTCTATTGTTGCCACTCTGACAGAAGTGTCCTCTAGTCCTCAGGTGTTTTAATTCTTCTACCTGTAGTTAATATTGGTGAGGGACTGCTGCAACTATGTACTGTTACTCTATGCCACAGTCTTTTCTTGCTCTGCTTCCTTCTTATAGGTTGTTAGTTTGGTTACTTTCTTCTAGTATTGTTTCGACTTTAAGATCTCTAAATTTTCACCTCACTGAGAAATTGCCATTTCAAGTATAACATGCTTTCCTACTGTTTGGTCATTTCGTAAATCATCATTTATGACTGCAATAACTGAGAGAGATAATACCATCATGCGATCTGGAGTTGCACATCTCTTTTTTAAACAGATCTGCTTCTACAGGTCTAGATTAATCACTCAAATGCATTGCCATAACAATAAGGTATCAAACTGCTGTAAGATTCCAGTAGTTTCTAGTTTGAATTGGAGTAAAGATAGTTTGCAGTCAGACTTGATTTTTCCCTCCTAAAGACAGATTGGAACATCTTTTCCCCCTCCTATACTGTACTACTTACTCTGCTCCTTATATGAACTACTCAATTACCACTTATTAGAGCAGCAATTAGGTATTAGCAAGTTTAATTGGTTGACTAGTCATTCAGCTGCCCTTGTTATGTGGACTGTGGAGCCAGTTTTCCATGTAATAACGTCTGAACAGTCTTGCAGAGCCTGCTAATGAATTGCAGAAATCATACGAGCAGTTCCTTCATCGTGTGGAACTGAAGAAAAGGAAAAGCAGGGTAGTGCTTCTGCTGTTTTATTAGTCTATTTGATTTTGTTGGTGTTGTGTCCTCAGTTACTAATTATTGAAGAAATCTGACTGGTTGCCAGAACGGAAGAACTGCAATGAAGACCCTAAGTACCAGGACAAATCCTGCACCCTCTAGAGAGATCAAAGAAGATAGCCAAGGAAATGCTGAGAGGAAGAAGGCTGTAGAAGAAAGCTATCTTGAGAAGGGAAAAACAGATCATCCTAGTCATCTTGGAATATCCAGTGACTTTTCTCCAAAATATGAAGTCATAGGAACTGTGGCCCCAAAAAGCTCCTTCAAGCATCAGGAGTCCATTTATGTAGAATCAGACAAATCAAGCAGAGTCTGCAATGAAGACACTGTAGTTGTGAAGTTCGTAGATACTGCAATTGTTGGACAGTCTGAACCTGAAGATGCCTGCCATCATGGTTTGGTAGATCCAACAATCAACATGAAGGAAGTCATGAATGCCATTAATGGCATGTTTCAAGAACCTTTAGAGGCAGAACCAGTGGGTCGGAGAAAATCACATAGAACCCAATCCAAAGTAAACCAGATGGTTGGCAATGAATTTGAGGTGTTCATTGATGATGACCTGGATAATGGGGTTGTGTTATCTGATCAGAAAGTAGACAAGAACTCTCCACTTTCATTGGACCTTGCACATCCTACAAACACATCACCCAAGAGAACCATTGGATCTGAAACAAATGAGAATCTTCGAGAACCGTTCAAAATATTTGTTGATAATGCCAATGATGACAACAACAAAGAGAACTGCAATTTAGGATATCATGAAGCTCAACATCCTCCTGGACGTACTGTGTTACCTGCTCCACATGTAAATGCATTTGTATTTCCATGTCCAAAGGATCTTTCACCTGGTAGCGCTGATAGTCAGAACATTGGGAGCTCAGGAAACTTGAAATTCCGAGAAGATACTGTTGTTTGCAGATTTGTGGGATCTACAATTTCAGATGAGCCGGAGGTGGAGAATGCATGCCACCATGGCTTAGTTGAACCTACAATCAACTTGAAGGAGGCTATGGATGACATAAACAGCATGTTTGGAAAACCACTAGATTTTGTGAGGACTAACAGACCAAAGAAACAGCCAAAAGTATCAGATACTAAGAGAGAGTATAGTAGTTTTTCCATTTTGCCAGATGATGACGTAGAAGATCAACCAAAAGCACAAGCTCCGTTGAGTTCATCTACCAAATTGGTCAGGGACTTTGATTTATTTGAGCCAACTGCATTTACAAAGGAAGCCATGGCTGATATAAATGAGTTGTTTGGCAAAGCACTGGACTACTAGAGTGTTAATTCAATTCAACTGCTTGTTCAAAGCAGTTACAGCTTTCTTTCTTGGAAGAAAGAAAAGCCAGCTGCTCGCTGTATCACCCTATCTCATCCTTTGAATAGAAGCTTTAAGGGTGCTTTAGTTCCTTGTTCGTTGTAAGATCTACAGTTCTTTCATAATTCAGTACAAGTGAAGAATTGTGGGCGGTGTTTTATTTACTGTGTCAAGTGAGTGGCAATTGTTCTTGATAGGGAGGATGAGAGTTTCAGGGCACAGGCCTTGCTGATTTAGTTTCAGTGCTTTGATGAGTCTTATATGTGACGACTGGAATTTTTGAGGCAGAAAAGAAATGAAATCAAAATGAGTGAATTGTTGTTTCTCAATACACGTTTCTTTTTTGGGTATTTTCCATCATTCGTAACTGCAGTCCATGTTATCCAATTGGTTGCTGAGCCAGAAAAGATATCAAGTCATCCAATGAATGATTTCTGAGTACAGAGAGCGTCCAGCATCATCAGCTACAAGCGCAGATTGAGGAGAAGAAATTCTGCTACTTCATTATTAAAGAAGGGGAAAAAAGCAGCATAAACACTATTTTTAAATGGTGATGCAGGTATTTTTCAGAAGGAAATACTTGTTTCCTTTTCTTCTTTTTCCTCATTGAAGGAAATTTTTTGTTGCACAACACTTAAAACAGAAAAGAAATTGATGGAATCTGATCTATGATATCTAACATATTACAGCTTTGCCTAGTTACCCTATTAACAACCATCAACGTTTAATCTGCATCCATCTGAGGGTGGGTGGTCGCTTCCACTTCACTTCAATCTCCAGAGCTAAGGGATGTATCATCTCTGTTTTTTTCTTTCCATCCGTATGTCATGTTTGCATGAAATTCCTTAGCTAGATGTAGTGAACAGGGTAGTGGGAATTGGCATCTTCAAGCCTCTGTTTTGGAGCAGTTCCCACATAAATGTCCCTTGAGAGCTCCTCTGAAAGAGTGAAACAGGATGTAACCAACATATGGAACTCGGATATTATTGATATGATAATTGAATTTTGGTGTTTGCACAATTTTAATTCTAACTTGTACAGCAAAACAAATCCAGAAATTACACATAGCTTCTCTTTATCTGTGTTATATACAAAAACCAGTATAATACTTGACACTAGATACGAACAGTACCTACCTGCAAACACACCGTTGCTTTAGTGCGCCAAAAAAGTTTAAAAAAAGTAGAGGTTGGCTTATTTTCACAGTTGCAGAATTTGCAACTTCAGAGCTCCCCATTAGCATGCCTCTGTGGAAAGAATCTCGAGCTCTGCCCACCAAAGCGGAGTTAGTTTTGGTATCGCCCCATCAGGTTCCAGTCCTGTAATATTCTTTAATTGGGTAGAAACCTCTCTCATTGTAGGTCGCTGTTTTGGGTCAGGATGTATACAAGATGCTATTACTGAACAAAGTTTCTCAAATTCATCCTCTTCGAAAGATTCAAGCATTGGATCTACCATATCAATGTAGGGCTGCTCTCCTCTTAAATAGATAGATGCCCATTCCTCAAGCATGCCATTTTCCTCTGAGTACCGGAGTCTACCTGTTATCATCTCCAACAGTATTAACCCAAAATTATAAATGTTATTCTCAAAAATGGGTGATGGCACATCCTCGATCTCTGTGGCATCCGATTCCACTTCGGGATTTCCTTCATGCCAAAATACGAAATCTGAGATCTTGGCTGCATAATCTTCAGTCAAGTAGATGGTGGATGAGTTCAGATCTTTATGTGTTACAGGTGGGTTCAGTTGGTGCATGTAATCCAGGCAGTATGCCATTCCCATTCCGATCCTCAACCGTGCTCCCCAGTCCAAATGCTCAGATTCTTTTACTGCATGACACCACCATAACATGATATAAGTAAAACTATAAGGCCATCTCAGTAGGTATCATTAACCCCAAAGACCCAATTGCTCCTATGAAAGGAAACAGAATGCATAATGATCACTGTACTGCAGTATGAGACACAATGTTAAGACTAAAATATGGTTTTCCTATCCAAATCATCCATAGCTAAGGTTAGTTAGTTTCTTGAAAATGATAAGTTGTTTTAGGTCATCTAAAAAGGGTCACTTGATGGTCAAAACGTAAATAGAATGAATCAAACCCCCAACACTAAAAAGAGTCGTAGGCATTTTATATCTTAGTTATGGGCGGTGCAAAGGAATGTGACTAATAAGATCATTATGATAATGTGATGGTTTCAACTGAAGACCTCTGAGGTTGGATTCGTCAATTGTAAGTCCCAAACCTTGGGCATGGGTTTCTTACCATAGTTCATGGTCTAGTTAGTGGCAGTCAAAAGAAGGGGAAAAATTGACCAGATTACCATATGCTTCACCACAATACACAGATTAAGATTATGCAACTCACTGTGTAGATGCTCGAAAAGTGTTCCATTTGGAGCATACTCGAAAACCATCATCCTTGTGAAGGGTTCTTCCTCCTCACAATACCCAAGAAGGTTCACAAAATTCTTGTGGTTCAGTTTTGATAATGTATCTACCTGAGCATAACAGAAGGAAACTATTAGGAACTGCTGAAGGTTATATAAGGTCCCATGGACTCCATTCTGCAAGTAATTTAATACCTTCTTCCTGTACTGGGCCTCAAAATGATTTGACCACTCCTTGGACGATGCAACTGCGGTAGATACCACAGCTATTTCAACTCCAGTTGACAGTGTCCCCTTGTACGTAGTGCGATTTGATGAGGAATCTATTATATTACTGAAATCTTCACAAGCAGATTCCAGCTCCGATCGCTTGAGCTTTGGTACGCCTGAAGTGCAAACTCTCCATTAATAATAAAGAAAAATCAATAGTTGTGGCAGCAAAATGAGAAATTAAAGGATGTTGAGTCCTCCAAAAATTTAGCAGTCAAGCAACACGGTAGGACACATCATATTTTGGCAATACAAAGGTTATGAACATTCAATCTATAGCTGGCAGGTGGAGACCACCAGACAGTAGGTCCAATCCTACTGCATTATTGCTGTGTCCTGGAGTTTCTGTAGTAGAACAGCCTCATGTAATCTAACTTATGTTCAACTGAAATCAGAATCAGACACAACCAAATGATTAAATTCAATATGAAAGAACAATAACCTGTTACGAATGCTTTCTGTAGTTGCCCACTCAATCCTGTGGCCCACGGTTTGACGGTGCCCATCCTATTTTTTCGACAGACGAAAATACCAGCGACAACTAATAACGCAAAACATGAAGACCCCAAGCTTGCACCTATAATTATACTGCTCTGATGAGAAGAATTTTGGGGGGCAGCTGTAGAAGGATTTTGGGCAATGCTTGCTGGAGGAGATTGTGAAAGGCTTTCTGGAGGAGAAGGAACTGGTGTGGGTGGATCTCCTGGAGGAAAGGAAGGTAAATCTGGTGTTGGTACTGGTGCTGGTGCTGTTGCTGGTGTTGGTGCTGGCGCTGGAGCTGGTACAGGAGAGGACCCTGGTGCTGGTGCTGGTGAGGATGACGGTGTTGGAGAAGGAGCATTAGGAGATGGTTCTGGGTAAGGTGGTATGACTGGTCGAATTGGTGGAGACTTCGGTGAAGATTTTAGTTTCTCTTCATTTTTTCTGTTAACGACATGCTCCAGTAGCAGCCTCCTTTCAGCTACATTTCCAGATTTCACCATGTTCCTGAAATAGATAGAAGCATTTATGAAGATGCCACAGAAACATCTATTAGTCGTTCTGAATAATTCAATACCGAAAAGCATAGAATTTTATAAAAGCTCCAGTGAGAAGGAAGAATCAATATAACAACCTGCAAGAGTCTGAGTAACACATTTCAAATGCAAGTGCAAATACACCATTCAATTGAACCTGGATTGAGATCTAATCCATTCATACCATGTCAACTATATGAATATTTTTCCACATGATGAAAGAATGAAGGTATTGAATGGACAAAATCATGCCTGTTGTCTATTTCAATAGAATGATGTAGCCCAACATGCCACAAACATCAATGGCAAATGCAGGAAGGTCCTTGTTGGCCTCCAAATGAATATACTGAACCAGACAGATAGATAATCACCTGGAAAATATATAATCTTACCTTGCAAGTAACCTTCTTTGGCATGATGTTCCTTGAACAGCATCATTAAGGTGGCTTTCATCAACCTGAAGTGCAGAAAGCATATTAAGCTCATGAATTTCAGGAGAAATGTCTTCCAGAAAGTCATTGTTGTCGAGCAAACTGCAATATTACCAGAAGGTGATGTTAATACAAGTTTCCTATGTCAACAGAACAAAACGGAAACTTAACTGTTAGATAGCTTTGACTAACAGGATTGTCAGGGATAGGTTGTTGCCGTTGTCCAATGGAAGTGGTCCGCTGAAGTTATTAAATCCCAAATCTAACACCTCTAGATCCTTAAGTTCTCCAATTTCTTTAGGAATGACACCATAAAATGAATTATTGCGTAAGATGCTGCAGGGGGACAAAAAAGGGTTATACATGTGACAGAGATTGTAAGAAGACGTTAAACACTAGGACTGCATAGTTTTAAGAGATTAGGCCATGAACTGCATATACTTACATAGACTTTATGTGTATGAGATTCCCAAGTTCAGAGGCTAATATTCCTTGAAGACACAGATCTCTCAAGTCCCTACAACATTTTTTCAAATGCCAAAAAACAATCAAATGCAAATTTACAAAGACTTGGAAACCACATTGATGAAATTGTACTAATATTCCACAAAATAGTATATAACAGTATCTGTAGTTTTAGTTTCTCTTTGTAAGTCCAAATGACTTCCAAAAGAATTTGATAACTTCTCATGTACTATTCAAACAAGTTGGCTATAGATTCAACAATGCTGAGAGCCTTATCTCAATTTATTGGGTCAGCTACATGGATTCCAAACATATTATAGATAAAACCAAGGTCTAAACAATGAAATGGGGAAAAGACAGAGAAAAGGAGGGAGGGGGAAAGATTTCTAGCTTTCTTAAGAGGTATTCAGATATGACTTCAGCTCCTGGAGGCTCACTAGATATGAGTTCCACAACAAGATGTTATACCTAAGTGTTTGTTATCATATGATAGCTGAAGTCCTCCATGATTTAGGTGCTTATCTTACAATGACCTAGCACCTGAATGGAACAGCTTTGCTTATCAGTATCTTTCTGTGCTGTACTCGATAAAAATGTCAAAACTTTTGAATTATTCATCATATTCTGGTTAGGAACCCAAAATTATTCCACCAATAGCCAAACAAAGACCACTAGATTTCCATACTTCAGTAATTACTTAATAATTTCATTAATGAAAGTTTTTCTGGCAAAGTAACAAATCGAAATCATTGGCATCTGTTCTGTAAAACTATAGATTAGCTGTTGCTTTCCAACAGAATATGGTTCTTTTGCCCTTAAATCCACAAAGATAGCACTGCAGAGGCTTTCTAAATCTCTTAAGAAACAATTCAATCGCACAAGAACAGGGTCCCGGTTCATGTTCATCAACTAATTCAAAGCAGCTCAGATAGTTCAAACAGAACAACTCATCCAAAAAAATACAGGAAATTGCTTCCAATGTCTAGTTCATGTACCAAATACTCAACACCCAAAAGTAAATTTGAATAAAGTTTCTTTCATATTTATTACATCAATTCATTCGCACGAAAAAAATGAAAATTTGCATCATGATTTTGGGGTGTGGGGGAATAATAAAACAGAGTATATTTCATGGACACAGGAAAAGAATCGCTTACAAAATCACAACTTTTTCGTCGGAGCACTCGACTCCAAACCAGGAACAGGGATTATTGAGTCCATCATCATCTCCAATTCGAAAGAGCCCCAAAAGGATCTACCTCCACTCCTTCACGAAATCTCAACAGCGCTAAACCTGCACGCAATCAACATCCTCAATAAATTACATACCCTCCCAACTTCAAAGCCTGCAATAGTTTTGATCAGAGTAGCAAAGCTCACACACCCTCATCGTTGAGAGACAAGCACAGCCACAAATTATGATTCAATAAGCACAGCACCAGGAATGCGACCATGCGAAACCGGAGCCCATTGAATCTCCATCTCTCAACCATTTCCCAAAAGTCATTCAACTGCAGATTGTATTGAATGGAACAAAGCTTTCACACCAAAAAAAAAAAAAAAAGAAACAAATTCCCAAAATTTCAGAGTTTTGGATTAAACTGTTAGAACAAGAGAAGAAGAAGATAACGAAGAGAAATAACAAACGAGGTCCTGGGCCTCATGGCGTCTCTGCAAGCATTTTTGGACCGATAAGAGTTGACATTTTAAAACGCGTTTATCGGTGCTATTTGACTAAAATAAAATAACCCGAAAAGTTGCCGAAACTTAGCAAGAAAGGGAACGAAACAAATACTGAAATTTGATCCCTTATTCTCTACTCTATTACGAGTTACATTATTTGACCCATTCCAGTAACCGGTTCAGAAATTTGAGATTTGTTGGGATCTTACTCGTGTGTTGCGTGTGACGTGGTAGTGCCTGTAGTGTTCATCGTTGAATGTGTTCCACTGGACTCTATTCAATTTCAACTACTCAAAATATAGCCCGGTTCATTGTGTAGAAAAATCGATTTTATTTTACTTAAGTTGGTTAAATGTGCACATACTCCACATAGTGTTGAATGACTGAAATTTAATGACATTCACGTCGCATGCATCCAACGGAGTTATATGCACCATCATGTCAAATACACCATAGAAGCATGATCCGTTTTGTTGTCCTAATGTTTGAATTAGGGTTGTAACATGGTAAAGTTGGTCGGGTTTTTTTAAAACTTGGCTCTAATCCTGACAACCCCCCCCCACCCCAGGGTTAGTATTTCGAATTTACACTGGTTTTAGACTCAAGATAGGCCAAGACATGTTTGAGGTCGAAATTTTGAACATCCAAAATTGCATATTCTAGTTTGATTATGATCCTGACTCACTTGTAGGACCATTTTGCACTCAGATTTTTTTCGGACTCATAACAAGTAAAGACGCATTTAGTGACAAACTTTTCAACATCTTGACATAAATATCCTGATTCTGTTTCGATCTTAACTCACCCACATATCGAATTCAGACTTTTCCAAATTTAGAATAAGTCAAGTCACTCATCCGAGTCAATAAGGCTAAACTTACTTACTCCCTTAATATCAATCAAATACTGAATATACAATGCTCTCTCTCGTGGGCCCACCTTAGATACCAATCAAATGGTCATAAGAAGGAAGGGAGGCTCAAGTTTGAATTGTTCAATGTTGATGGGTTTTTTTTTTTTTTTGGGGGGGGGGGGGGGGGGTAGCATCTTAGATCTTATTCCCACTCATATGAGAGACCAAGGTGGGAGGTTCCGGGTATTTTCGTAATAATAATTAAAAAAAACAAGCCATGTGGAAGCCAGGTGAGATGTTAATATATTTAAAATAATAATTAATTCTAAGATGCTTTTTAATTTGGAATGATTGGATCTAGGTCACCGTCGTCAAGGGTTTTGGTGGGCCAGCATTGACGAAGTCCACCTCAGTGGACTCCAAAAACAGCTTGCGTCGTACATTCTAAGACAGACGCGGCGTGGAACCACTTGCTTGACAAATAACACATTTTCACTCAACCTTTATTTTTTGTTTTGTTAAGAATCTTTCTTCAATTATTTTTTTTATTTATTTTTTTAACTTGAAATTTTCCTCCGACGAAATCATGAAAATGAAATCAAAACTTTTTTCTAGTGACTTTGCATCAGCCAGCGTTGAGAAGCTCTATTCATCAGGGTTCACAGTTGGTACTCTCTCACATTCTTTTCGGGTCTGTCTGGTTACATGAGTATGAAGATTTCAAATATATTGAGTCATAACTCATAAAATTAACTGTTTGGTTAATCGAATATGTGGAATGAAATCTGTTGTGAATTCATTTGTAATTTTTATGAATATACAAATATTTAGTGTTTTTAGAGCCCATTACCCATTTTAAGTATATATATATATAAAATCTCCCTTTCAGGAATCTAGATCATGGTGCAACCAAATGGGTGATAAACCTCATCCATTCAAGAATCAAGAGAATTCATTTGTAATTTTTATGAATGTACAAATATTTAGTGTTTTTATAGTAATGGGTAAAATCTACCCATTTTTAGTGTAAAATGATGAATATCTAGATTTCATTAATATTTTCACAACCAAATGGGTATAAATCTCACATTCATGAATCAAGAGATTTGAAATCTCTAGATGGCCGGATGAACCTCATCCAAAAAAAAAAAGATTATATTTGAATCATTTGAAAATTTTTATTAATGTAGCAAATATTTAGGTGTTTTTATAGGTAATGGGCTAAAATATTCACCATTTTTGTGTAAATTGAATATCTAAATTTCACTAAGGCTATTTGTCACAACCAAATGGGTCTAAAGATCTCACATTCATCAATCAAGAGATTTCAAATCTATAGACTTCAAATCTATGGAGCCATAATTTACTAAAATTTAGTGTTTGGTGGTGCATTTGATGTAGTGGATTCATCCTAAAATAATATTTGATCGCGTTGTCTATTTTTGTCATTGTCCTCATAAATGAGTAATACGTGTCCAAAGTCAAATTCCCTTCCAAAAGTAAAGATTATATTTGAAAGGTGAAAATTTTATTTTAATTTAAGGACTAGAGATTTTTACAACCGAACGGATGTGTGAATCCAGGTTCAGTTGAATCGATTTAAAATATTCACCTCAGATTTGTTAAATTAAATCTAAAATCCTCTAATAAAATTCTTTTTTTTTTCTCCCATTATTTATGAGTTAATTAAATTTAACATACTATCACCGGTTGTCGATTCTTGTTGGTGGTGCCATCTCTTTCTTCTTCCTCTGTTTCTTCTCTATTTCTTCTTTTGTTTCCTTAATTTCCCAATAGTATTATCCATTGGAAGAAGTCCCGGAGTTATCTCATGAACTAGAATCCTCTGTTGACAACAATTAGATCTAACATTAGACACATATAACTTATCTGTAAGAAAATTGATGGTCCATTTCCATCCTAGACATGGATAAAAATAAAAATCTATATCTACAATTGGATGTATGCGACGTGAATTTTATTCAATCCCGACCATTTAAAACATGGTTCATTTAAAAAACTAGTTTTGTTTAACTTAAGTTGGTTAAATATGCACACAGTGTTTTGAGCCTCTAAAATTTAATGAAATTCACGCGGTGTGCATTCAACGGTGGACACCACAGGCACCACCATGTTAGATGCACCACACAAGTAAGAACCCAAGTTTAATAGATGGGTCCACCTCTAAGTCATTTGGTTGGTGCCCCTCTCAAATGTATATTAGAAAAGTTTGAGAGGAGGTTAGTTATTTATTTTTATTTATTTTTGTTTTTTGGTTTGCCAACCCCGGTTTCTAAGGCTTTGTCCTGACTAATCCAGTGTTCGACCCGGATCACACACCTAGCTAGGTGTGGTGGGTTTGTTATTTATTTCTACTAGTTGATGATCCAAACACCGTACACAATGCATTTAATTTTTTTTGTACATCAATATCAAAGGGTGTAACATCACTATTAATGTCAAATGATCGAATGAGATTGGTTTTCAGAGCCAGCTTGGAATTGTCAATATTATTCGATTATTATTTGATATTATCAATATCCAACTTTATTAAGTATTAATATTGGACAATACGTCTCTTACCCATCTCATTACTTTGCCTAATTAGCAATCTGGCGATGGTTGTTTTCGAATTTGAGAGTTGGGCGATAATTGTAAATGGTAAACGGAAAAAAGTTGGTTGTGGTGTTGCTTGTCCCCCTCTTCCAAACTTTGTCCCGTTTTTCTCCTTGGCGTTCTTTGGTTGGTTTTTTTTTTGTTGCCCTTTTTTTTCTGTTCCATTAATTAGTTAGTTAGGTGGTAATTGTGAATTTCTATTATATGGTTAGGTGGTGGTTGTGAATTTGTGTTGGAGGTGGGGTCTTATAGTAAGTATGGTATTATTATTTTGCCCAACAAATTAAATCATGCGTTTAGAAGATCCCCTTTAATTTTTTACATAGAAAAGCCATAAATTGAAGCACGTTTGTTTCGATTTCTAGGCAACATTTTTATCTTCAAGAATTTTGACATTACATTAACATTTAATGTTATTCATTAATAAGTTCTAAATATAAGGTGCTCAAGTCTTTTAACTCTTGCTGTCAAAACGGATTGGGGTAGGATCACTTGGTAAAAATCAACACCTCATAGTACAAGATCAATCGTTTAAATTTCGTTGGGGCCATGGATAGACCTGTATATATAAAATTGTAGCTATGAGTTCTCAAAGAAAAATGAAGATTCTATCATTTGATAGCTAAAGTACTACATCGAAGCCAAAAATTTCAATGAAATATTAACGATATTTTAAACAAGTTGAAAAAAGGTAGAGGCAAGTTCTTACGGTAAAGATCAATTTTCACTAGGAAAATGTTTCAAAGCCTGTTTCGGGCCTAAAGATGTCCGGGTGGCTGCTTGTCAATGTTGGCCATCCTCAAGTAGGATGTGTTTTGTTCAGAATTTTGAGTTCTTAAAAATGGCTAATTATGGATCTTTAACATTTTGGAAGTCTTGCCTTGCTGTTTTGAGTGTTCTGTATGTAGTACAAGACCTTTCGATCTTTTTCATTGAATTACTAACTTATTGTCTCTCAAAATAGTAGAGAACGGCAGAAAACAACAAGCTACTGTTCTTCTTCATTGTGAAATCCATCCATCTCTACTCAATCGTGGGCATAACCTCCTTTTTAAGAACTCAAAATTCAGAATTTTGAGTGAGTTCTTAAACATCATCGTAACCCCCTTGAATATAATAGGGTGAGAAGATCTTATTTACCCTTTTCTTAGAGGAGTGTTTTGGGATTTTAGCACTTATATTAATTGATGTTAATTAAGGGTTTTAACCAGGGTGCGAAGTTTCGTTGAAGTTCCCCGGTTCATTGGCTATCGAACCGGCAAACTTTATCGAAAGTTTCGCCGAGCTTACAAAGGCCAGCAGAAGAGCAAAGAAGAGCTCTGTAAACGGCGCTATCGTGAGGAACAATATCAGTCCCGTTGATTCTTCCTGCTTGGATTGGATGGTAGTCTTCTGCGTAGAACACACAGTTTATGTTCCTTCTACTCATGAGTTGTCTCTGTTTCCGCTTACCTCTGTCGACCTTCCTAGGTCCTAAGTTTGCAGTAAAGTCAGTTGCGGGTGCGCCTAGTCCAACGAGGAGGATGAAGAGGAGGTTGCAGGTTGGAGCTGTTGTCTGACCACTTCAAGAGCTCTCGGTGGTTTTCTCAGCCACGAAAAGTCGAAAACCCCCAGTATTTTGCCAATCGTCGGAATATCGTCGATTTTCAGGCAATATTCCAGCGACATATGGTAAAGTCGGTTTCGGTGGTGGATTTCGATTTGCTTACCACCGAAATGAGTGAAATTTACCGAAATTTCGGCGAATTTCGCCGAACTGTTGTTCCATAGTTTTAACTATTAAGGTAATTGAGGATTGCACTAAAATATTGTCATCGTTAATATTAGTTTAGGATTTACATTAAAATATCCTCATAGTTAATGATACCTTGGGGTTTTTAACAAAAATATTTTATAGCAAAGGCACCACTTAATTGAGAAATTTAATAGTACATAGAGAGATTTGTTTCATTTACCAGGTAAGTGGGGATTTAACTGCCATTATCCAAATAAAGAGTCCAAGTGTTATTTAGTCAACTAAGAGGGAAATTAATTGTGATTAACCGCTTTTAATATAATCTAGCTTCTAATATATCAAGAGAAATAAGTTTCACTAGAGAAGTAGAGATAAAAGAATTATATTTGCTTCTACTTTTTGGAGTCTCCAGGGGTCCCTAGGTATCAAATATTCTTTTGGAGACTTCTCCAAGGGGTTCTGGTGGTTGATTCGACAAGTTGATGGACTTCTATTGACCCTTTTTGTGGTTTTTGTAACAATTCTACTAAAACTAGCAATCATTTCTTTTAAAGATTGGATGAGAAAAATAAACATGTAAGACCTATATGTAATAGGGTGGGGGAACATGAAAAGATTTTGTAAAAATGCGGGTCCTATTTTATAAGTTTTTCATACTTTTTCCACAAAATTCTATATATTTTGTAAGCCTTTGAAAAAAGATTGGGTGAGAAAGTTAACATGCCACATCAGCAAATGAATATCAACTTTCTCACACCCAATAAACTAAACAAACCATACTTCAAATTTTCGTGAAAAAATTAAAATTTTCAAACTTTTTCTCAACTCACTTCAAAGTTAGCACACAAATGATATGCATATTTATTTTTTAAATGCAACATTTCATAAAAATTGTTGGTGGCTGGACATCTTGGGTTACATCTTAGAAGAGTTCAATTCAACTCTTCTGTAGATAAGAGTTTTGTATTCTAAGTTATTAGTCAATTGTTTAAATGGAATAAGGTGGACATCTCTTGGGTCTTCCAGACAAATACCTCAACTTGTTACTTCATTTTTCATGCTAGAAATAGGTTATGAATTTCTCAGCTGAATGCTAACCCTTCAAAGCTAATTCAAGTCGTTTGTAACAAAGTTGTTTTGGCTGTAGACACTTTGGTTGCATTTGTTTGCAAAGGTGGCACGGGAAAAAAATGGTGGGAAAAAAAAAGATGTGTAGTGGGATGAAGGAGATGGAAAAGAAAGGAAAGGAAAGGAAAGAAAGGAATTTTGTGAAAAAATGTTAATTGTGGGTTTTACTTTTTACTTTTTCACACTTTTTTCACAAAATCTTATACATTTTATTGGGTTTTGAAAAGACTTGGGTGAAAAAGTTGCCTTACCACCTCACTAGACTTGTCTTTAATTTTTTTCACCTCAAACAACCAAGCAAACTACACTTTTAAGATTTAAAGGAAAAGTTTGATTTTACAAGAATTTTCTCACCCCACATTTAGTCCAGCAAACAAACATAGCCAAAGAGAATTTGTGCTATTTCAGCTAGATTATCACTGCAACTCAGTTTAGCGGAAACGGTGGATACTAGAGGGGAGGGGGAAAAAACCCAAGGTGCTATATAAAAAATAAAAACATATAAATGATCCCTACATTAGGAAACCATTTGCCTTATATTATAAGGAAAAAGAAAGAAAAAAACCTGGTTGAAAAGGATTTAAGGTAATCAAAAATATTAAAAATGATAAGATTTTGCTTTATTCAAGCGAGCTTACATGCACTTCGACTTTCTTTAGAGATAGCCTTATATATAAAGGTGGGGAATACCTGTTTTATATATAAGGTGAGGCTTGCTTATGGTCTTAAAAATATTCTAACTCTTAATATCATACTATGGAAAACGGTGTTAGCCGAATCCCTTGAGGTTGACATAACTAATAAATTCATGTCAATTATTCTATCAATCAAAATAATAATATAATATTATCAATCAATAATAATGCATTACAGCATAACCAATTCAATTTATACACTCTCAATCATCCTAAGTGTTAAAAATGTATTAATTATTGAATAGTAGATCTAGTGATTCTTCCTTAGATTAATGGCCTTTTTATTTAGTCCGAGATATAATTATTATCTTATGATATTAGAGAATACCATTAATTACCCCAAAAACAAAAGATATTAGAGAATATCATTAGATATTTAGCAAATTTTTTTTTTTTTTTGAGAGATAACATTGGATGGTACATCCATATGAGTCTGGATCCTCACCCCGACGGCAACCACACAAATACGTGGGGCCCACAAGTGAAATTTTGAAGTTTTTTTTTTTTTTTAAATTTTTTCAAAAAGTGTTTTTCACTTATGGGCCCCACGTATTTGTGTGGTTGGGAAGCTGTCGGGGAGCAGTTTGTGCTCCCCTGACGGGGTGAGGATCCGGACTCCATTCGTATCAAGCATTGGCCACAGCTGTTACTTGATTCACTTATAAGAAACCACACACGCATGCTGACATTGTTTGGAAAAATGGAAAACTCTCCTGGTCTAGTCTGAATTGGATAATCACCACCACCACCATATGGCAATGCCTAACGTCGGCCAAAGGACTAGCCACGACCGATTCGCCGATCCCCAATCCGAATCCGTTACATCCCTCCTCCGATCCATCCGGCAATTTAGAGGCTCCGCTCCCTTTTCGGTTCGTATAATCCGATCCGATAAATATCCGTTATTTTTGATAACCTTTTTACATGTTTTATTCTAAATTTCTAATTTCCGGTTACCGAATACCGCTATCCGAATCCGGTTACCGGTATCCGAATCCGATTATCACCTATTTTTAAAGAAAAAATGTTAAATACTCTATTCTATCCGGATAAAAATTTATCTGGATATTATCCGATCCGATAAGCAATTATCCGAATCCGAATCCGGTTGCTTAATGAACGGATACGGATATTTTCCGGTAAGAAAATTTTCGGATACGGATACCCTTAAACGAATACGAATGCGAATTCGGAGGTGGATTTCGGTTATCCATTTGCCGTGTCGCTGGGACAAAGGACTAACCCCATCTCAAAGGCACTGGATGGGTCATGTGGAAAAGAAAATTTTGTCATGAGTGGGACCCAAGGAAAATTTGTCATGAGTGGGACCCATGAGACAATCAGTGGTACAAAACCTTGGTTATTAACTCCTTGAAATGGGCCTTGCTCCTTGAGCCCAAGTCACGCGACAATGGGTTATCATGAGATGGGAGAGACGTGTGGTCGCGTGTCCAAGGGTATCAAATTCGAGAGTCTAGATCACCTACCCATCAGGGGAGCACACCTAATGTTTTTTCAGCACACACAAATTGTAGTGGGCCACGTCTGAACAAGATAAATAATAACCCAAATGTAGAACTCCCAGTGGGTCCCACATGGCTCCGTACGATATGTATAGTGTAAAACGATCAAGAGAGCACTTAAGGGAGGTGATTCGAACTCTCAATTTGGTTTGGTTGGATCGAATTTGTGGTGGGCAAGCATGGAAACTAGGATCCCTTTATCTTTAATAATTTTTCCCCTGTTATTGTTACTATACATTTAAGAGGGAATTCACCTCTAAACACTGACGAGATGGACCCCAATTGGATATATGGCAGCCAAAATTAAGAGAAAGCTATCTTTCAACCTTATGATTGGTAGAGGAATCGAACTCATCAATTATGATTGGTTTTTAATTAAGCCAGTTTTATTCAAGCTAAATGGGCATTAAACGGATTTAAAATTTAAGTAGTATGGGCTTAGTAATTGGAATGCTTTGATAATTTCAAAGTTGGAAGAGGAGTTGAAATTATACCAAATAGGCCTAACTCAATATTTTTTGGTAAGAATAAGCCTAACCCAATTTTTTTTTGGTAAGAATAGGCCTAAGTACCCAATTACGGTTATATAAACAGGCTTAGTCAAGAAATCAAGTAAAGACCCAACAAGCCCATAGAAAGGAAGGATTTTTATCGGCTGCTGTTCTTACATGGTACAGTTTCCTACTGTAAGTCATTAGATTGTCGACTAAACTGTTTCGGTACGCAATTGACACCCTTAAGGTTGGGAGACAGTCGAAGGAAAATGAACCTGGATTAAAGATGGGTTAGCTGCTGTTGAACTATTACCGTAAGATTAGAATATCACACTTGTCAGTAATCTAACCACTCACAAAAGGAAACTGTACCATGTCAAAACAGCAGCCGATAAAAATCCCCAAAGGATCAATTGATTTTTGATAATTTTCATTTGGACCTCCTGAGGTTCCACCTTGATTAGGTTATTTTAAATTTATAAAAAGAAGAATATCTTGCATTTGCCTCTCGTGTGATATCCAAAACAATCAACTAAGAATACATCATTATTTTTATGACCAAAATTCATATATGCCTTTGTGATTTCATTTTTCCAACTTACTTACATCTTAAACGAAAGTATAAGTTACCAACAATTTGGCATTGGAGTTACATTAACATTTCAAATTTTAATGCTAATACACTTCAGATTTTGGAGAATGGCAGGATATATTTCCACAATTGCTTATGGAAGACTTAGAAATTCTAGTGTGCAAGTTTGCTCTTGACAATTTGAATCCGCCCTAGGCTTGAATAAGGTTTAGGCTCAAAATTTTGGTGTCGAATGCGGGTTAAGGCTACATCAACACGCCTCTTAGAGTCTAGACCAGGGTTAGTGTCAGGTCATGCATTTAACCTATATCAAAAGGTATTTAATTGTAAAATAAATTAAAATTCGATAATGAAATGTATTATGCTTGAAAACGAATATTGCATTTTTATGATTTAAAATGCTAAATGATTCTTCATGATTTACTAAATACCCCTAAACTAGGTTAGTATGTATTGTTTTATTGTTTTGTTATTAATATTAATTACGATAGAGTCAAGTGATCAAAATGAACCAGCGGGTTCAAGACATGTCGCCAAACTTGCACCCTAGTTTATATGGTTTGGAAATTGAAAGGATTTGTTCCTGAGAAAAAGATTAAAGATCACAATACCGATGGTGCTAACGACATGAATATTTGTCTCTCTGTTGCATCTAAAATTTCTTTGAGAGCCTAATAGTTGAATAACCTCTTTGAGGCTTCACCAACCGAATAAAAGTAGCTAAAATGCCTGCACCCACAAAGAAAACAAGAACGGGCCGGGCCGGCCAAGTTTTGGCTGGGAAACCGCCTCCAACGCCCAAGTTAGTCTAGGCAACAATCGAAGACCTTGAGAGAGTTCTCAAGGCGTAGTGAATAATGGTAAGATGAAACTCGTACCTTTCTCCATATAGGATGAAGGCTTATATAGAGGATACCTGGAGGCGGTGTCTACTTGTATTTCGCCCTTTCTGTTGAAGAATGGGCGAGAGATCTAAGGAAGCACACTCCCTTCTTTGTCGGGCTAATAGAGCCGTTATTCGCCTATCCATTTCCCCAAGTCTCGAAACGGATATGTTGAATAGTTATCTGTAACTGACCCTTGACTTGGTCGTCTTCAATGTCACTCTTGGTACTAAAGGTCTTCTTATATTTCGAACTCTTTTCAGACAAGGCTCCCGAGGGGATAACGCACCTGCACCTGCCCGAGTGGGTATGTGCTCTCTCCTCAAAAGGGCTTTCTGAGTCTCCCGAGGAAAGGGACACACTTACCCTAGTGGGTGTGTGTGTTCCCCCGAGGGAGTTCTTTGAACCTCCTGAGGGAGAGGGACATACCTTCCCGAGTGGGGCTATGTGTCTCTCCCGAGGGGCTTTCTGAACCTTCTGAGGGAGGGGGACACACCTTCCAGAGTGGGGGGTGTGTCTCTCTTGAGGGGCATTCTGAACCTCCTGAGGGATGAGGACACACCTACCCGAGTGGGGGGTGTGTATCTCTTGAGGGGCATTCTGAACCTCCTGAGGGATGGGGACACACCTACCCGAGTGGGGGTGTGTGTCTCTCCTAAGGGGCCCATTGGGCTATATGTTCTCCACAACACTCTCAAATAGAATCTTGTAATATATAATAAAGAAATCTAACATTCATCAGTGAGAAAGTTCTTGTGCAATCCAAGTTCTTTTGCTGAGGTAATTCTAATTTCACCCCAAAAAAAAAAATTTTGACCCGATAAATTGCACAAGAGGAAGGGTAGAAAACAAGATACCATCGCACAATCTTGAATGGACATGGTTTAAGGGATTTTTATTCGCGGCAGTGAGCGGACGATAGCGTTTCATCTAACGGCTAAAAACCAATAAGCGGGGACGTAATCGTAAATCTGAATTTTGTTTTACATGTGAGGTTCTAAAGTTTTTAAATTTACAATCAAACCCCTCAAATTTACAAAAGAACTCTCACTTGATTCGTGGGCTCTTTGCCGGCAACCCCACCGTTGGTAACCACTACCTCCCCCTCTCTTTGCGGCAACCACTGCCCATCTTCCCCATGCCAGAAATCACCACCGCCCATCACACCCCCTCCATCATATGGTTTTATCTTGTTGTTGAATCAAGTGAGAGTTCTTATGTAAATTTGAGGGGTTTGATTATAAATTTAAAAACTTTAAACTCTCACATGTAAAACGAAATTCGGATTTAAGATTACGTCCCCGCTTATTGGTTTTTAGCCGTTAGATGAAACCCTTCCACGTGTCATGTTCGCGGTAGTGAGCGGACGATGTCCGCTCTACCACGAACAAAAATCCTAGTTTAAGGTATCGATATCGTTTTGATAAGTATCAATCTTGTGACATTGTAATACTAACACTGCAATAGTTGGGATACAAACAAAGATAATAAAATCTAAAAATTCATTCTTAAAGATAACTATGTTCGATACCATAAATACTCACTGATATCCAACCCTATATTGTATCAAATTCCATGTCAATGATACTTATTCAATATATACCATGCATTGAAACCATGATTTAGATTCAATTTTGACAGTCCACATGTTCGATCACTTTCATCTCCCCTCAATTCTATTATTATTATCATTTTTTTTTTTTGCAAGTTATTTAATTTTTCCAGTTTCAAAATTAAGCTAGTAATGGACGAATCTGGATCATCACCCCGACGGCCACAAAAGAGGTGGGCCCCACCGCTGAAAATGTTAAAAAAAAAAAAAACAAAAAAACAAAAAAAAAAAACACCTCCCATCACCACCTTGGGCCCCCTGTTTTTTGTGGCGGTAACCCGTCGGGGGAGCGGGTTGCAGATCCGGACTCGTAATGGACGCGGATGCAGATGAAGAATGTCCATTCCATGACTTCAACCCCAAGGATGACAACTAATTCTACCCAAAAAAAGGGAAGACAACTTATGCCTGGAGGTCCAAATCTCAGAACTGACAGCTGACGAGTGACGACCCAATTAATTATTATTATTATTATTATTATTATTATTATTATTATTATTATTATAAATCATTTATTCCCTGCTTTTAATACATACAAGGATACAACCTGTTTCCATTGTGTGAAATTATTTCTTATAGAATTACAAGTGGATTTATTGATGTGGAGGGCAAGAGAAACACCAAGGGTCTTCAATACAAAGATCAACAACAATTCACGAGTCAGAAGTGTAGACCAAACTGTCTTACTTGCCACACCAAATGCAATGCCAATTATACCATTTAGGGAATACTTAATAAAAAGTTACAATATTGGTTATGAGGTTCATAATATCGCTACATGCCACTTCCATTTCCATACCAACTACGTATTGAATTCCAATACATGGTAATTTATTTATTTATTTATTTATCTATTTTAGAATGCAACAAAATAAATATTATATGTTTCAAATGCATCGTATGACTCTTGTACAAATACCATATGTCCATATCATATTGAAGAGAAAATGTTACTACTGTATTTGATACAATTCAAGATTGATGCAAGATGTTTGCCTTCAATACGTATCGAAGGGTTTTAGACATTACGATTCATATCAAAGGGTTTTTTTAGATTAAAAAATAATGGTTCATCAAGGTATTGACGTACACCAATACAAATACTATCACCAATACCTAACCATGATGCAAGAAGTTCGTCCTAAATTGAACTAGATATGTCCTCTTCGTATGCATCAATTGACGTAAAAAAATCAATGAAATCAAATGTTATGCGCCTAATGGACCTACTCCAGTATATTGGCATCAAATTCAGCCAACCTAATACGAGATAGATTAAAGAACTTGACTCAACTTATTCCATCAACCTCAATATTTTTGATATATATTATTTATTTGTTTGATAACCCAACAAAAAATAGTTTTTCAAAAATAAAATGTCTAAAATGTCCAAAAAAAGTATTTTTTTTACTAATTCTTAAAGCAGAAACGTTTGGTTGAAGAAGACTGCGACACTGGTTGGTGAGGAGAAGAAAATTGGAGTGAACAAAGTCAACTACTAGTCACGACTGTTAGCTTCGGTAGGGTGGGAACTGAGAAGAGAGAAGGTCGGCTTTCAAACTCTCTGGCCCACTTTGCATTATTAAGGATTATGATTTATTATCGAACGCATGTGCCATTTATTTATTTAACTCCTTTATTATTACTTTCTATATTATAGAAATACAGATGAGAAGTAATTTAATTACTCAGTTTAGGTAACCCAATTAGATTGAATTAGTTGGATAACTTAATTAATTTCTAATGATTAATACCAATTATTATCATCCATCCATCCATCCTTAATCACTAATTACGCAATTAGCTGGTGGAAGCGAGAGAGCCAGAGAGGCACCACTCACTACTCACAACTCACAACTTCACTATAGCACGTGTTGTGGTCCCCACCTCTCCAGAGGAGGTTTTCAACACGCCATCTCCGCCATTCAACCCCTTCCGTTTAGGATATCCATTCACACCGTTAGATCCACTTAAACTCCTGACAACACCCACGCACCCCCTGACGCCAAAAGCGAGCGGACGACACGTGACACCCACGGGTATCACGTGCCGCCCACCCCCCTTTGTGGGGACCACAAGCCATCACATCGTCTATCCGAAGTAAGAAAAAAAAGATGATAGGAGTATTTCCTTGATGCGAGAGAGACTTACATGATCACTATTTATGAACAAGTAAGTAAATCAACAAAATTACAAAATAAAAACGTCACTATTTGTTTTCTTAAACTAACACTCCCAGAAAAGAAAAAGAGAAAAAGAAAAAAAAAAAAACTACTTGAGCCTGGGTGTATCTACGCCTAGGGAAGAATAACAAGACGGGCACCTAATCAGACCGTTGACATTGCAAGATGGGCAAATCTTGAACCCACCTTTCTCAATATAGCATTTATGGCTGCCGTTGCACTGATCGCACAATATAAACCGGAAACCGCCGCATTCGTCGCAAACGCCGTTCTCCGCCGCCGGAAAGCCTTCAACGAACCTCTTCAGCTCGCCGGTCTCGTGAAGTTGACGGATCTCTTCAGCTCCGCCCATGTATCTGCCGCCGATGAAAACCCTAGGTAGAGTAAGCTCCTTACTACCCAAGATCATCTGTAGTTCTTCCAATAAGCTAGCGTCCATTGATATATCTCTCTCGTCTAACGAGACTCTAAACCCTCTGAGAATCAATAGAACGTTTTTGCAGTCCTCGAAGGTTTTGCGGATCACACGGAGGCTTGTGTAGTAGACGACGATTCGCTTCTCGCCGCCTGGGATAGAGACCGAGTTTGGCGGCGGCGCCGGATCTGGTTGTGATGGAGTCGGTGGCGATGGAGAAGGGATGGGAGGGAGTGATTTCGTACTAGGACGAGATAATGAACGAAGAACTGCGGTGGCGATGCGAACCCGTTGGAAGATGTTGGATTTTTTTTGGGGTTTTGGTTCTAGGTCTTCTTTGCATAATTTTTGAATGTCTTTGAATGAAGAACAGGCGAAAAGCTGGGCGTTGTGTGATGGACTTCGACCTGGAGATTTCGTCCATGGACTTCGACCTGGAGATTTCGTCCATGGTAACCACATTAGCGATTGGGTTGGAGAGATTCAAGCAATCAAAGACAGAAATCCAAAAAACCCAAATGGGAGATGGGGAGAGATAAGAAGTGAAGATGAAATTGGGGGCTTCTTTTGCTCTCTCTCTCTCTCTCTCTCTCTCTCTCTCTTTTTCTTTGCTTTGGGCAGATGGGTGTGGGGCTATGAAGATGGGGTTTTGCTTAAAGTGGATGTTTTGGTGGGATGAGATGAGATGAGAGGCAGTGGAGCTGCGATCTGCAAAAGAAGGTAGAAGTTGCAGGTTTTGAAAGAGGGGTTTCGGCTTTTTCTCTTTTCTGTGGGGGCAACCAAGGACGAAGGAAGGTTGAGAAGAGACTTGTGAGAAGGAGAAAGGAAAGACAAGAAATGAAAATTTTCTTTTTTAGAGGGAAAGGAAAGAAATCTGTGTGTTAGATCACCAGGAAAAAACGGAGAGCTTTCAAAGCGGTTGTTAAGTTGGTTAAAAAAAGGGTTTTTCCATCTCAGAGCTAGAGAGAGACCTACTATGCTTCCCTTCCCAAAATTTAACAATAGAAGATCTTTTATAGTCTAATAATGGAGGTTAAGGGTTTGATTTTCTGCTTCAGGGTTGAAAGGAACCTTTTTACATCTGGGTTTTGGTGCACAGAAATGGAATCTGAAAAATTACTTGAAAATAAAAGAGAAGTGAGGGATAGGTATGAATTACAAATACAAAGATTTGTAAAATGACAAGAACCCTAGTGAAAATGGATTATTTGAATCTTCTAAGTACTAATATTTCACACATGATACTTAAAAAGATGATTAAAGAGATCTTTTTTAGAAGATTTTCAAAAATCAAGAAAGAGTCAGAGATCCCAAGTTTGCAGAAGCTTCACCATTGAATATTATGTTCGAAGAACCTCATAATTCATAAATATTATATGATGATTAGCTTAATCTTTTCCTAACTTAATAGATTATGTGTGATAATATATATGGAAAATGTTAGGTTTATAGTAAATGGATTTTGTAAACCATTGTCTTAAGTAAAAGATTTAGTCTTAGCTGTTATACCTAACCCCTAACTCAAGGGTTAGATAGGTATAGATTTTTTTTTTTTGGTGGTAAATATAGATAATAGAGTCTTTCTTAATGACCCAAAAAAAAAAAAAAAACTCTTACTTAATGATGTATATACTGGTAAAAAATAATAATTTATTAATTATTTAGTATTTATCAAAACATTTAATACTTCCCATTGCCATCACCTTGTAAATTCATATGTAATTATCAACTTGTCATATTTCATAAAATTTTATGTTTCAAGTATCTTTTGGTAAAAGGAAGGTACAAAATCAAGAAAGATGGTAGATTTAAGCATAGCATTCGTAGTTAATGTATGAGTTTGATCGATAAGAGCCCTAACCCAACTAGCAATGCATCTTTATATCTGTCTTCGTGTTCAATAATTGGTAAGATTTCCATTTTCATTGATAAGAACTTTGAATTATCTATTTTTATTCTTTTCTTTTTTGGTAAGAGATATATCCAATTAATTCCCCCAAAATGTATCCAAACAACTGGCATACCCAGTACTTTCTCTTTTATTAGAATACAAAAATTTACAAAAGAAAAAAGAACCCAAGTGAAAATAAATTATTTGAATCTAGGAATCTTCCAAATTGGAAAGATTAGCTCTTAAGTTAAGTAACACCCGTTGACTAAGTCAAATATGTTCACTTCAGTTCAGTATAACAAATTAACAACATGATTTAGGAATCCATATGAATAAATATTAGTATAATCATGATACATTATTATTGAAGCCAGGATTTAATATTGGGAAGTAGAATAATGATTATAAATTTATTTTTTTCATTTTTTGATCTTGATAGTGGGATAATCTTTTCTAGCAATTGTTTTTACTATTAAATATTTTATGACCTATAGTTCAAGTACTAATATTTTTACATATGAAAAGAGGACTAAAAGGTTCTCTCTAGGAAAATTCCAAAAAAATCAATGAAAGGAGGCGGAAGCTTATTCATTGAAAACTATGTTCAAAAAATCTCATAATTCATCTAATTTATTATATGACAATGAATTTATTCTTATCCTAACATATATAGAAAATGTTAGATTTGTAGTATTTTTTTATTTTATTTGTTGTAATTCTCTATACAAAATTAAAGATTTAGTATTAACTATCATGGCTAACCTAGTAATTAGATATGTATGGATTATTATTTTGTTTGGTAAATATATGCATAGATTCTTTCTTAATGACACCTATATTAAAAATATTATTATTATTGATTGATTATCTAATATTTATCAAAACAATTAATAATTTTCATTGTTTTTCCTTTTGGTTAAAGTGTAGATGAACACACGCGTAAATTTTCTAAAAGGCGGCTAATTGGAAGAGATGATCTGGTCTTTTTCAATGATCCCCCTCAGGAAATGACAGACATCCTTAGAGAGGATTGTCTCAAGAGTTGTGCTCTAGTTTGATTTGTTTTGTTTTTTTGGGTCTTTTGACCCCGTTTTGTAACAAAAAAAAAAATTGTAGATAAACACACGCGTAAATAGGTTAGATGAATAGCTCTAAATATTCACTGTCAGATTTGTTATACTAAATCTGAATAAAATATCTATTTTTCCTTCCATTATTTATGAATTAGTTAGGTTTAATCTAATATCAGTGGTTGTGGATTCACGTTGGCAGTAACGTCTCTTTCTTCTTCTTCTATTCATTTTCTATCGGTCTCACTGAAGCCCTTTCACCTAGGTTCATCAAGCTAAGAGTTTATCACTGAAAATCCTATGATTTCAGTTGTTCTTTTGTTGTCGTTTCAAAGAAGTGAAAAAGAAATCTCGTTTCATAGGTACTTCATTTTCTCGTCTCACTCGCACAAAACTCTCCAGATAACAGAATATCAAATCTCTTATCCTACCCACATCATTTTCTCTCGTCTTATTCCTAAACCCTCTCAATGTTTTTCATAACAATGTTTTTCTGCTTGGGATTATCAACCATCTCTATTAAATTATCTCTCAATTGTCGCACATTCCATTATTCTCAAGATAATTCTTTAGGTATTTATCTATTCTCTTAAAAAAAAAATTTCCATTCTTGGTTTTCTATGGTGAAGGAATGTGTAGTAAAAAATATCTTAGTGTGAAATTTGTGATTTCGTTATTTCGTATATACATATTAGATGTTTTTTTTTATTTTTTTTATTTGAGGTTCATCCGGGCCAGCTTGCGCGCACTTTGATTATATCCTCAGGGGAGCTTGTTATATTAATGCTGTCGAATGGGTGCGAACCCAAGACTTCCCCTAGGGACATTACTCTAATGGCCGGTGTTGCTTTTCTTCTTTTCTATTTTAAAATTTAACTGATGATAGAATATTAACTTAAATAACCTATAAATAATATGATGGAAAATATGAATTTTATTGGACAATTGAGATTTAGTTAATAGATATGAATTTTTATATATAACTTAAATATAAGACAAAATTTTGGGACAGTTACTGTTACCCCCTTGTATTTTGATTTTATTACCACTTTATCCCCTGTACTTTTTAAAATTACTATTCCAACCTTTAACTTCATCAACAATTACTAATGCCCCCCTACCATTAAGCTCCATTAGTTTACTGATGATGTGCCATCTATATATTTTTTCAAAATCCCAAAAATAACCCTGCAATTATCTTTTTACTTATTTGCTCTTTTTTAAGTTATAATACTACCCTTAATAAGAAAAAATTAACTTTAATTTCACTTTTCTTTTTTAAAAAGAAATCACCAAATAGAGGAAAGATGTGATTTTTTTTCTCTAAAAATAAATCACCAAATAAAGGAAAGATGTAATTAAATAGAAACTAAAATATTAAGAAATATAAAATTTAATTCAAAGCTGAAAATTGAAAATCACCTAATATATGCTGATCATTATGTATGTTACTAAATTTTCTATCAATTAGATCTTATATGTTAATTTGTTTGTAAAACTTCCATAATGGTGATTATGAAAAATTTAAGTAGAATGTGAATGTTTCAACAATCATAAGTATGTGGTCCCACCAAATCCAAAAATAATTTTAAAATATAAGATTTGAAGGATATAATTGACATGCAATATAGTTTCTATAAATGAGGGTAATGTCATATTTTTTACTTCTTAATTTTAAGGGCAAAATAGACATTTCATATTTGGTGTTAACAGCCACTTAACACTGTTAGAAGTGAGGGGGGCAATAGTAATTATACAAAGAAGGGGGTTTGATTAGTAATAAAACCAAAGTATAAGGGGGCAATAGTATTTACCCCAAAATTTTCCATTGTTATCAACTTGTAAATTTAAGTGTTTTTTTTTCATATTTGACAAAATTCTATGCCCCAAGCAGTATCTTTTGATAGAAAAAAGACTCATAAATCAAGAAAGATGGTAGATATATCCATTGCTTTCGCAACTAACTAATGAGTTTGACCCATAAAAGCTCTAACCTTTTTAGTAATACATCTTTATATATGTTTTAATCTTTGAGAAAAATGGTAAATCTTTTCAATTACCATTGATAAGTATCCATTTAACAATACATCTTTATAGCCGTTTAATTTTAATAAAAAGGTAAATATTTTCCATTTCTATTGATAAGTGATTTGAGCTATCCAAGATTTTTTTGGTGAAAGTTATCCAGTTATCCGAAAGTCTATCTAAACTTTAATAATATTTAGGTTCCTCATGTTTCATAAATATAATGTTTAAGGACTTTTGTTCATTATCAAATAAATAAATAATTTTTATTCATATAAGATTTATTAATTAATTGTTTTATTCAACTAGTTTTATAGGACAAAAAGGATGAACCTAATGTTGAATGATTCTACAAAAGCATAATCCTACTCATAGATAATTTTAATCCAATAATTCTGGAAAAATTATATGATTAGTTACTTTTAGGTTTCTTTTTATAAAAATAACTATTCAATGTTTCATTTAAATAAATTAAGCTAAAACTGAGTTTGTATTTACAAAACTAACCAAAATAGGAATTTTTTTTTTGTCTCTTTAGACATTTTTACTCCTAAAATTAACTATATTGACATAGGAGTGAAAATTTTCATATGCTATGAAAAAATAGTGACTTTTTCTTTTTGGACAAAATAGCAATTTTCCCCTTTCAATGTGGTTAGTTTTAGGGGTAGAAAATATCCAAAGAGGATGAAAAATCATTATTTTGATTAGTTTTGGAAACCTAAACTCAGTTTTAGCTATTTTGTTAAATGAAACATTGAATGGTTACTTTTATAAAGGGAAAATAAAAATGACTAACCACGTAATATTTCCAATAACTTTTGCTGAAAAATTATTTTAATACCTTGACTCCTGGTTTCAACTGGTTTTATATGTTGTAAAAAAATAATAAACAAATGATATGGTTATTATGTTGAACCATTGGTTCTAAATTTGACAAAAATTCGATAAAATTGAATATCTAATGAAGAAAACTACATCTATTGCTTAAATTTTCAACTATTTATACTATTTCCAATCAACTCCTTATGTCTCACCAAAAAGAAAAAGTCAAGTAAATTTTTTTTTTCCACTAGAAATCCCAATTTTTACAGTATCATATCATAGTGGATAGTATTATACTATTATATTATATTATGTTATTGTATAAAAGTATGAACTCAAGTCATAGCAAATCTACCATTAGACAAAATAATCTTATTTCATATCTAAAAAAACCTACCCACAAAATTTTTTTTTCCACTAGAAATCCCAATTTTTACAGTATCATATCATAGTGGATAGTATTATACTATTATATTATATTATGTTATTGTATAAAAGTATGAACTCAAGTCATAGCAAATCTACCATTAGACAAAATAATCTTATTTCATATCTAAAAAAACTTACCCACAAAGTTAATGAAAATAGAGAATTTAGCTTTCTTATAAAGACAAATTATCCATTTATTATTATTATTATTTTGGATATGAGGTTCATCCGGGTGTGCGTCACGATTTACATCCTCAAGGAAGCTTTTTTATATTAATGCCACCGAGTGGGTGCGAACCCAAGACCTCCCCTAAGGGAATTAAATCTTTAACCGCTTTAACAAACTATCCATTTATTTTTGTTGCGTATATTTTTCGAACAAAAGTATTTTAATTCCTTTTTGTTCTTCATACTATTATATAAAAGTATGAACTCAAGTTGTAGGAAATATTTCATTGGATAAAATGATTTCATTGCGTATCTAAAAAGACTACCCACAAAGTAATAAACTAAATAATTAGCTTTTTTATAAGGACAAATTTGTCCATCTATTTATGTTGCAAACATTTCTTGAATAAAAATATCCTTATTCTTTTTTACCCATACTATATTATTATATATTATATAATAGTACAAACTCAAGTTGTAGCAAATCTTTCATTAGACAACATAATCATATTTTCATAGTTAAAAGGATTACCCACAAATAAAGAAAATAGAAAAATTAGCTTCTTAATAGGGACAAATTTGTCCATTTATTTTTTGCAAACAAAATTATCCTTTTTTGCAAACAAAATAAACGATTGGCTAAGGGATGTCAAAAAATGCACAGTTGTATTCTTGATGTTAACTATCATATGCAACTTTCTACTTTCATCTTCTGATCGTCTCTGTTCTCTACTTCTTTACTTCTTCGAAACGGTTCTAAAGAACCTCAACATCTGTCGTTGGTTCACTACCTTCTTCTCTTTCACCTCTATTTCCTCTCTCTGTTTGCTGAAACACTCTGATATCTAGCTCTCATCCTCTTCTGCGGGTGCTGTGAAGGTATAATGGGTCGTCCAAGATCCTCTTCAACCTCTCAAGGCCAGCCACACAAAGCATCTTCCTCTGGAATTCTTGGAAGCTCACCTTTGAAAGGTCGTATACATTCGCCGGGTGAAGTACCAGGGTCTGAAGATAGGGTGGCATGCTGGCGCTTCTTTGGACAGGGCATTCCCATACTTGAAGACTCGGTCACTAGACATCTCCCTCACAAACGCAAGCGAGTTTGCTTTGGCAAACTGCTAGGTTATAAAAACTTATCGGTAGCTAAGGTGGTTGAACATTTGGCACGTATGTGGGAGAGTGGTGGAGCTACATATATTATTTGCTACAGCCAAAAGCTGATGGCTGCAGAATTTATGTCGGAGGATCATCGGAGCCGAGCACTTTCTTTGCTCCTTGGTGGGTTGAGTCTTGTATTCTACACCTCGCTCTCACGCCATTTCCTGATAATGTTGTTGTTGGCGACCTGGCACCCCCCTTGGCTGTTTGAATACAACTTCATAATGTGTGAGAAGATTGCTATAAGGAGTCGTTGATTGTTGAGGCGGCATCAACCTTTGGCAAGGTCGTAGATGTTCAAATCAACCTCAAAGTTTTGGGTCTCCCGTCTTGATGTTGCTCAAGTGAAAGTTATGTTATGTATGACCTCGATCTACCGGTGGAGCTTCAGGTGTCAATCCGTAACACTAAAGGGGAAGTGGTTCAAGCAAAATGTATGTTTGAACTAAAAATGATTTGTTCCCGTTGCGGACACATATCTCATGGAGATCAAACCTGCCCATACTGAAACCTCTCTAAAGGGATCCCTAACATTGACATCCCACCCACTGGATCTTTTGTGACGGCAAAGACACGTTCCATTATGTCAAGCTCTTCAAAAATCTTCTCAACAAAAAATTTGGAGATGTGAAATCCCCCGGATTTCTACCCCTTTAACCTGTGGTTTCAAGACCGAGAACCCGAGCCTTGAGTCAATGACAACTGTGGGCCATTCAAGTCAAGCCCGAAGGATTAGAAATGGAACTAATGCTGGTGGATGACCCTTATAATGACTCAACAACTCTCCTAGAGTTTAAGTGACGAGAAAAGATTAATCATGATAGTGTAAAAATGGTGATTTTGGAACGTCCATAGATTGGCGATGGAGAATGACTTCTGGATTGATATAGTCTCTGCTATTGATATTAAAGAGGTCAATTCTCATGGAACCTATTTGGGTCTTCCTTCCTCTATTGGAAAATCTAAAGTGCAGACTTTCTCTTTTATTTTGAAGCGTCTAAATTCTAAATTATATGGGTGGAAGGGGAAATTGCTTTCTCATGCAGGGAAAGAGATTTTAATCAAAGCAGTAGCTTTTGCTCTTCCTGTCTATGCTATGCCGTGTTTTCTCATACCCAATGAAATTTGCAAACAAATGAATCAAAGGTCCGACAATTTTGGTGGAAAAATGATCAAGGAAGGGGTATTCATTGGGTCAAATGGGAAACCCTGTGTAAGGGCAAAAGAGATGGAGGCATGGGGTTCAGAGATGTACACTGTTTCAACAAAGCTCTCCTTGCCAAACAAAGTTGGAGACTTTTAACCAACCCAAACTCATTATGGGTTCAGGTGATGCATGCAAAATACATTAAAGACATTCCATTTTTTGAATGTTGTGTCCCAAATAATTGTTCATGGGGTTGGAGAAGTTTGTTGTCTGGGAGGGATATTCTCAGACAGGGCCTTATTAGGCAAGTGGGAAATGGTGCTAATGTGCATATTTTTAAGGACCCATGGCTTCCCTCTTTGCCTTTCCATGGCATTAGTAGTGCCCCCTTTGGGACATAGTCCAATTTGGGTGCAAGAGCTTATTGATTGGGACACTTGCCATTGGAAATTACCTTTACTTCAGTCTCTATTTTCTCCGCGGTGAGGTTCAAGCTATTTTAACAATCCCTTTATTGTCTCATGATACTTTAGATTCTTGGATATGGGACAAAACAAAGGATGGTAAGTTCACTGTGAAATCTGCTTATTATCAATGTTTAGTTATGGCTGATGATCAAGGTAATGTGGCTTCTTCTTCCTCCTCTTCCATATATTGGAAAGATATTTGGCAAACTCCTACTCTCCCAAAGATTAAACACTTTTTGTGGCGATCCTCATATGAGGCTATTGCAATTGGGAGATCTCTCTTCTCGAGGAATGTTTCACTTACCCCTCATTTGTTTAATTTGTGGTCATGGTTCAGAGAATGTATGTCATGCATTGTTTTTTGTCATTATGCAAAAGAGAGTTGGAGACTATCCCCCTCCGAATTAATACATCTGATTTTTTAGGGACAAATTTATTTGATTGGATGGATTTTATCAAATTAAAGTTCAATGGTTGTGATAATTTAACCCTAGTGAATCAGATGTGGAGTGCTTTAGCTTGGTGTATATGGAATACTAGGAATGCTTTACTCTTTAGAGGGATTGAGGCCTCCATAATTCATACAATGACTACTTTCTCTTATTTATGTGCAGATATACAATCTCATATTATGGAATGTCAAAGGGCTCATGGGGATTCTTATACAAGGCCTAGTCATATCATTTATGAAGAACTTGCTATTTTTCAAATTTTTGTTGATGGATCATGGGATTGTACTTCACACAAAAGAAGTCGAGGGTGCATCATGTGGGATTACAATGGTGGTTTTGTAGCGGCTCAAAGTAGATATGGTCATAGTGCTTCAGCTACCTTAGTTGAACTTGAAGCAATTAGAGATGACATTATTCTGGGCTCTTCTTTAGGAGCGGTTGATTTGCATATTCATTCGGATTGTTTACCTGTTGTTAGGGCTCTCCAAGGTCTCCACTCTTCTTTAGATTGGATGTGTCTTAGTTTAGTAGTAGATATTTTGAAGCGTTGTTCTTTCTTCCCTAGGGTTTCTTTTAGTTATATTCCTAGAATTGACAATGGTTATGCTAATTTCCTTGCTAAAGGTGCTTGTAGGTTATCTCTAGATAGGTCCTGGTGGGGTATACCACCTTTGTTTATTGTGGATTCCTCCTGTATGTATAGGTCTTTTGACCTTAACCCTTTCATTTAATTTAATCGCTATTTTTTTGTTTTGGCCAAAAAAGATAAAAAAGTTATAGGGCAATACCTCTCTTCTTCTTCAGAGAAAATTTCTTTTGTCTCTTCATTGTCTGTTTCTCAATCAGAATCAACATCTAGTGCAAATCCATCCTAATCAAAGCCTCCTCCCTCCTCCATCTCTTCATCAATCTTCTCATGGGAATGACTCAATTTTATCACTGTATCCACAAAAGATCGCCGAGAGCTTGTGATGGATTGTGCTTCTAAAGTAATCGATCTTTCTCTTTTAATTTTCTTGTTGCTCCATTGCAATTAATCCATTTCTTCCATCGAAACCTCCTTCATTAGGTTTCCTTCCGTTGTTCTTGCAGCCATCTCGCTAGGTTTTAGTGAACAAAAGAGTACGAAGTCTAAGTTGTAGGAAATCTTTCATTGGATAAATTATTCCATTGCCTATATAAAAATACTACCCACAACGTAATAAAATAAAGAATTTAGCTTTCTTATAAGGACAAATTTGTCCATCTATTTATGTTTAATACATTTGGTAAATCAAAAATATCCTTACTCTTTTTTACTCATACTATACTATTATATATATTATATAAAACTACAAATGTAACAAATCTTTAATTGGATAAAATAATCATATTTTCATAGTTTTAGATAATTTTTATTTATCCATCTCTAATATTAACCTTACATTTAATATTAGAGATAAAATAATCATATTTAACATTTCGCGCGGTTTGCTTGGAAAAAGATAGCTTGAAATTTCTTGCAGTTCTGCATCAGTAACCAGAGGAATTGAATAGAGAGAGAAAACAGAAGAAACGATGGAATTGAATAGTGGTGTTTCTGTTGATCCTTCTCCTTCGATGATCGCCATCCAAGTGAAATTCAAGAAGGAAACTATCCGTCTCTCCGTCAACCCTGAATCCACCATTAAAGACTTGAAATCTCTTATTCAATCGATCACCGATGTCCTTCCAAGAAGACAAATACTCATCTGCAAAGGCAGGCACCACCGTCTCTTCCTATCACTGCTTACCTCTGGTTGTTAACTTCTTCTGTCAATTTCTCAAACCCTATTGTCGCTCTTGCTGCTACGCCAGGGAAGACTCTGGTGGACTCAATGACGTTGAAGGATTCAGAACTTACTAATGGATCGAAGCTCATGCTGATTGCTCCTGAGGGTTTACACCAAGGGGTAATTCTTCTTTCTTGCATAAATTTTTGCAGATTTTGATTATGTTTCTTTCAGTCTTTTATATTTCGTTCCTAATTTGGAACGTTAATCCAGAACTTCTAAATTGTTTACGTTTCTTTCGATTAAAGGGTGGGCCTATCACTAAAGAAGCTTCTTCAGATCGGCTCGTCCTGGCTCCAACGACAAAAGATAAGAACGGGGATGATAAGGATAGGATGTTGGCACCGAAGACAGTCATTGAAAGCACCCAAATAAAACGCTGGAAACTCTCAGGAGTTGTTGCTTTGGCAAAATCTTATTTGAGGGTATATGCATTTCCTTGGTCTGTCACTGATTTTTCTTCTGTTAGGAGATTATTCTTTTATGATCTTTATTGGTTGGCTTGCAACTAAGTCTTATGTTTCATGATGGCTTTGTTTGTTCCGAAATTCCTGATTTATTCTTAGTCTGGCCAAATAGAACGTTGCGCTAACTCAACACCGCAGATTAAAGTGGTAGCTGCTAGGAGCATTGAAATGTTTATTTATTTCACTTTCAACCTCGTCGAACAAATTTTGTGATTTCCTCTCGAATTGGTTACTGCTGTGTTTCTATATTTGCCTAGAAGGCACCCAGGAATATTACATCTTGTAGAAGCAAATAAGCTTGTCCACAATAACAAGAGATCTTATCATTTGCAATTCTACTGGTGCATACAGTAGCTCTTTGTGCATAAAATATTTCAACCTTTCTTCTTTTTTAGTTTGTGGCAATATACTTTTCATCATAGTTGTTAAAGTGGATTTTTTGCCGAGTTGACAATTTGCCTTGAAGGCAAGCAAGGCGACTGCCTTGGTGACCTTGGATGTCTTGGTCCGCTTGGTGGCATAGTCAGGGGTGGGGGCTTTGTGGTTATTTATATTTTCTTTCTCTTCCTCATGTGTGATTTGAGATAAAGTATAGCTGCATCATATAAAAATTCTTCAGAATATAGGTTATAGATATTGTTACTATGTAAATGCATCATATAAGACATAAGAGGCTGGCCTTGGTGCAGTTGGAAAGAGCCTTGTACCATGGTCACACCCTTTTTTATTGGTTATTGTGATTTAGACTACTGAGATTGTGTTTCTTGGCATGCTGATATGGAAATTGTTACTGGGTACACCAATTTACAGTATTTTGTAGGGCAGTATTGCTGGAGTACAACATAGAAAGTTCTTGAGTAATAACCTGTATTGTTGCTCAATTGTGCATTTTTTTAGGGTGTTTTTTTCTCCTAAAGGACAATGCATGGAGGAATATTTAGAATGCCAGTATTGTTCAACTACAACATAGAAAATTCTTTAGTATATAGATGATTACCTGCTTTGTCATTTTAGGGTGTTTTCTCAAGGCCAATTCATGTGTTGCAAGTAAATATGTGGACATAGTTAAAGATATGTATGATTGTCTATTGACAAATGTAAGAATGGTGGGAGTAATCCAAAAAGGAAGTATAAGAATGGTTGGGGGGGGGGACAAGGTGGTGAATTCCCCATTATAGTTAGACTACATCAAGGATCAGTTTTAAGCCCATACTTATTTCCACTCATAACGGATAAACTAACCAAAGATATTCAAGATGAAATTCCTTGGTGTATGCTTTTTGCTAATGATATTAGTTTTGATAGATGAGACACAAATAAGGATTAATACCAAGTTAGAATCACGGAGAACAATTTTAGAATCAAAAGGTTTTAAAGTAAGTAAAACGAAGATGAAATACGTAGTGTGTAACTTTGGTTATGATAGGGTGGATGATGAGGTGGTGAAACTTGATGAGAAGGAGATTTTGCAAAGCCATAATTTTAGGTACCTTGGCTCAACCATAAATAAAAATAGGCGGTATAGAGGATGATGTTTCCCAGAGAATTAAAATAGGGTGGACAAAGTGGAGACGTGCGTCTTGGATCTTAGAACTCTAAGAAAAATTCTATAGGACCGGTATGCAACCAACTTTGATATATATGGTGTAGAGTGTTGGGCTGTTAAGAAGCATTATATAGATAAACACAATGTAGAAAAAGTAAGGATGTTAAGATGGATTGACAATCTAGGAAGGATAAGATAAGGAATGATCGTATTCCTAGGAGTAGCTTTGAAAAATGATAAGCTAGGAGAAAGTCCTTTCAGGTGGCACAGGTTTGTAAATGCCCCTTATACAGAGAAGCGATTTAATCCATATTGAAAGAATAAGAAGGGCTAGGGGCAGACCTAAGATAACCTTAAGAGAATTGGTGAGAAAGGATATCCATAGCTTAGACCTTATATCTAGTATAGCCTCAAATAGAGTTGATTGGAAGACAAGAAACCGTGTAGCCTTGGAACAAGGCGTCTTGTTGTATTATTATATAAGTTTGTTGCAGCTCATATTGATTCGTTTATTGCTTCATTTCTAATGAATATGTTTGTATAATTTTCCATGCTTTCTTTTATGTTATTTTGCATTTATATGGCTTATATGTTGATTTTAGCATGGCAACTATGCTTTGATTGTGGTGTTTTCCTCAATTCTGTCAAATCTTATTCCTTTTCTTTAATAACTGGATTTGGTAGACTATACCGGATGAAGTGTGGGCTTGTGGACCTTCTGTAAGAATGTTGAATCTCAGCTACAATTCTATTGATGAAATATCAGTTAAAATTGGCAATTTGAGGTCTACACAGGTGACTTTTCTGCGAGTTCTCAATTTCTAATTTGGCTCATATATTTGCAGCGTTAAAACACTTCTGACTGCAATTGTGATTCTTTGCCATTTGGGCTCTTAACCATCCATGTAGAGTCTGTTCTTGACTGCAAATGATATTTCAGACAATTGCATTAGCTGGGAAGGTATTACATCTCTGAAGTCTTTGACAGTTCTGTCTCTCAACCAAAATCGGTAAGTGGTTCCCCTTTTCTATGGTATTTCTTGATCTATATCATAGGCAGAACAAGCTTCAGATAACTAATATTGATGTGTTGAGAAATTCAGTTAATGCAAGTGTTTTATCTGAATAGGATCTATCCTAGTTGTCAATATCTGAAATGCATCAGTAATGCAGTAACCTTGGCTAGGCCTAAACCAGAATTCTGGTCTAGAAAAGGCTGGAAACAGTAACATTAGTATTTCTTTACTTTTAAGTATTATAACTATTTTTGGGTAGATTACGTAGAATATCTTGTCAGTTGTTTCTTTTTCTCAGCATTAGCCTAGTAGTACAGTTTCCTATTTCAGCTATTGAATACTGAAGTTAGTAGAGAAAATCCAGCGTGAGTTGTGAGAGTGATTTTTCCCCTTTGCCATCTCCTTCCTATTCTCTAATTCTCTCTCAGTGAAGCCTACCTCAGTGGGCCTTCTTCAGGCTCTGCTTTAATGAGACAATTCAAGTGCATAATGGAAGGTTGTATTTGACAAAGCAAAACAACCTCAGGATATCATCTTATGGAGAAATTATTCTCCATAATTCAAGTACACCTATGAATGGTCTCAATCGATCAGCAAATCTTGATATCAACTCCACACTCAAAAATCAATCAAAGAACTAGCAGATAGGAATATGATAACTGGATTTAGCTTCTCACTCTCACCTGGGCCTCTCATCCAGTTCTCAGCTTCATGGAAGAAAATTTGGAACATGTATTGTCTTTGCTAATGGCTATTTCAAATATACCTGGGGAAAAAAAGGCCCCAATAGAAATCATAATTTATGTAGGAAATTTAATGTAACTATGGTTCTAATTTCAGATAACTAATAAAGCCAAAATAGAAACAAATCCATAAAGAAACCTATCTAATTATAACAGCTGTAAGAGTCCTCCACATATTTGTGGTTGAGTCTTAATTTGTTTTCACCAGCTACCTGGTTGGGGCTTCTTGATCACTTCAGTTCTAGAAAATATAAACCATTAATGAGAAGCTAGCCGATAATGACATTTCTACATAAAACTAATCAATAACCCTTTATCTCCTTAAATAACTGATAGACTTCCTCCCTTTTTTTTGGGGGGGGGCAGGGGTGGTGAATGACTGATTGGCGTCCTTTATTAGCCTTGGAAGTAAATCCACCTGATTTCTGCTGGACAGTACCTCTATATGGGATAGAAATCAATGGGTTTGAATAAAAAAGAATTTGGACCAGGTGCATAGTGGTAGATTTACATCGCTGCAGGGCTGCAAGTGTTTAGATTGAGATGTTCATGATGGAACCACATAAAACTTATGATGTTGTTGTAGCCATATATCGAGATGGATCAACTAGGAGCCAATTAACCTCAGGACTTCGTGTTGGGAAAACCAGGGTTTATGATGGTTGAATGGAGGCAAGGTGGATCAAGTGTAGGACATGGGGGTGCAGTGGATTAGGTTTCAATGAATTCTAATGGTGAGTTGGGCTGGAAATGTTGAGTTTGGTAACCAAAGTTCGCGTGATTTGGTAGGAGTTGGATAGAATAGGGGTGGGATTTGAATTGCTACATCATTAGACAAAGCAATTTGTATTGAATCATTGATCCGCTAGCCTTTGTGACTTTTTTTTTCCTTTTCGGTTAAGCTTTTGTGACTTCACCATCTTAAATTAACTAAACAAGGCTGGGATGTAATTTTGAGGTGCCACATTAGCATTTTTCCACCCCACCTAGGTCCCCACAAATGGAGCCTTGATTAATTAACCTAGTTATTTCCTGAAAAGAAATTCTTCTTGAGAGCGATTCACACTTTTGAGCCATCAGTATACTACAAGAATTATGTCTCTTGATCTTTAGTTGATAGTAGTCCAATATACTTTGCTTATCACCATTTGTTTGTGATCTTTGTGCTCTTCTGGCAAAGTATCAAAGCACATGGAAAATAATAGATTATTCTTTGATACCTTGTTTGGTTACTATGAAGCTTAAGGTGTTGGGCACCATATGATTGTGCATTTCTTGTTAATTTATACATAATTGTGGACTAACATTTGGCATTGTTTTATCTCTGCAGTTTAACCAATTTGCCATCTTCATTGGGTGCTTTGACTTCTCTTATGCGACTTGATATTGCTAATAACAAGTTGACAAGCTTGCCAATTGAAATAGAACTTCTTACTCAACTTGAATTTTTATTCGCAAGCAACAATAGGTACCATTTTCCTTCATATGTAATTGATTTATTTTAATTTTCTTTGTGCGCTATTGCTATTTTTGCTCTTAGTGTAGGTTATGTTCTTAACTCATTTAGGCACAGTTAAATTGACACTTGGAACTTTTTCATGTAGAAAGCTTGCATTGCACCAATACCCACAACCCACGGCTTGTAGACTTCCTTTTTTTATGTATAAATTTTCATGAGGCGTATGGTTTTACGTTTCATGTTGAAATTGCTTTTTCTTCTCCACTTCATTTGAAAGAAGACTTCAATACAGGACTTGTCTGTTTTATATGTTGTGCTAGTAACAAACATACCATGAGTTTTCACTTTTCACAATGATTTTAGGTGTCCTGTGACTCATAGTAATTTAGTAAATCATCCTAGGCTTAAGGTCTAAGTTAAGACTACGAATTGTTCGATTTAAGCTTTCAATGGCAACCATATCTTTTATATATTTATTTTTTGTGACATTATTTGACATTATTTTTTGTGCATTGGAAGGTTAAGCTCTGTGCCTTCAAGTATAGGAAACTGCAGATCTCTAATTCAGGTGATATTATGTTGTTCAAGATTTTGACAGTTTGTAACTTTAATGTTCCTTTTAGTTTCAGGCTCTTGCAGTTGTAAGCTAATTTTTTATATTCCAGAAGAGGTGTAGTCTTACATGTTAGAGGGGTTCTGGTGTACTGCAGATTGATCTTTCATCGAACCTTCTAGTGGGGCTGCCTGAGACAATTGGAGATTTACACAAACTCAAAGTATGTCTTCCTATTCTCTACTGATTTCTGTTTTTCTTTGTTTTCTTTTCCTTTTGGTCCCTCAAGGGTTCCTATTTCCATCTTAGTGGAAACTATATAGATATAGATAGTGTAAGCCGTTCCTACTGTCTGTGAATTTTAAAAGTAACCGCAAGCGCATGGTATCGTGTAACTAACGGGTCGATCTCAAGGAGATATGCCACTTATAATTCAACTTCTTAATAGTAATGCAAGAGTGGAATGATTCAATTTTTGTTAACTAATTAACTAAACTAAACGATCCTAATCTATATGTCTAATGCAATCGAATTGAAACGAAAAATAAATTAAACATAATCAATGCATAAATAAAAGACAGGAAAAAGAAAAAAATATACGAACAATAAAAATAAAAAGGAAAAAAAAAGTAAAACCAGTTAGTATGTTAGAGCAATCAGTAAAATTTAGTTCATATCTAAAATGCAGATGCAACACCACCCGTCACCAGAAGCAGAGGCACGACTGTAGGCTTGCTCCGGTTATGTGGTCCGAGATGATGAATGAATAGGCAAAACGTAAATAACAAAAAGTAAATAACAAAGCAATAAACAAAGCAATAAAAGGAAAAGGAAGCCTTAACCAAAGAGAGGCACGACTGTAGGTATCTCTGATCAAGGATCCAGGGGAAGGGAGAACAATAAATAATGCTGAAAGTAAATTGCAGAAAGTAAATGGAGGGGTAGATAGAAGCGGGAATGGAGGGAGGAGAGAAGATTAATAAAGAAGGTTACTTACTTGCGAATTGAACAAACGATTCGAATCTCAACCAACCCTAACAACCAGATCTAGATCTAGAATGATCTAAATCTGCAATTGTTAGACCCAGAGAAAAACGAATCTAAAAAAATTGAAACTTGAACTTGAAGCTTGAACTTGAATTGCATTACATAAAAAAATTAAACCTATAAACATTGAATCTAGAAATTTAAATCTCACTAATGCAAGCAAAGAAAACTAGAGAAAACCTAAATAAACTGAAGAGAGAAGAAAGAATGCTTCTACTAAGCTCTAGAACATGTTCTCCTTTGATGGAGTATGCTCTCCTTTTATAGAGTTTACATGAGATATGAAGCACGGCTGAATTTGAATAAAACTCAGGGTTTTTATCTGACTCAGCCAATTAGGGTTTTGACGTAGTAATCGCACCAACTTAGAGAGATCAGATGCATAATTCCACCGTTGGATTTGAGGTTTAAGTAGACATGAAGCTCTCCTCCAAAAATCAGCACGATCGGACATCGGATGACCGTTCGATGAAGGATTTGATCGAAACTGGACAGAGGCATTCAAAAACGGGATTTTTCCTCTTTTTCTTTCTAAATATAATTCTTTTTCCTCTTTTTCTTTCTTTTAATTAAATCCAAGATAGGAAATAAGATATTGAGGGGTATGCAAGGACTCTTTTCCATTTGGACTCTCTCAATAATATCTCTGTAGATTTGATTTAAAATCGCAGCCGTAGATCAAATTTGCCTTCTTTATCTCTTCAATATTTCGGAGTTGGCCCATAATCACACATCTCTAGCCCATCATGCTCCAGATCAGGCCCATTTTCGCATTTGAGAATTTGAATGGAATTCTTGACGTGTAAAATAACATGATTCAAGCCCAAAACTCCAAATATTTGCTTAAATCTTGAAAAGTCCTAAAATCTGCAAAAACAACATAAAACCCAAGGACTCCTCTCTAAGTGTATAAAATGCATGCTTTATGCCCTAAGATTTCACACATAAATGTGCTCATCAGATTCCCCCACACTTAGATTAAGCTTGTCCTCAAGCAAAAATTAAAGAAAAATACAAATGCAGGTAAGAAACTAGTGCAACAAAATAAATCCTAACTCACTTTCGTAGGAATCACGGTTACACTTAGCATGTGCAACAGGCCTTTAAACCACTAGGTTACCCCTAGAGGACGAGTTTTGTCTCGTGGATGTTTGCAGTGAATGTTCATCCAAAATTCCAATTTTAGCTCAAAATAAAACATTGCAAATTCCAACTCTAACAATTGGTAAGTACTCATACAGGATCAATAACTATGACAATTTTTTTTTCTCACCATTGATTTAAAATCCCCCACACTTGAACTTTATTACCCCATATTGATTCTTGAGACTTAGCATATATCTTAATCAAAGACTCACCTTATATCTTTCAAGTACACCTCTCCTTTAAGCAAAACCACTCATAAAGTAAGGGGACCAAGGACTAAGGTTTTGAAGTATTTTTGACCGAACAATTTTACCAAGGCTTTGATGACACTTGTATTTATCTCTCTCTTTTCTTTTGAGTAGTGAACTTTACATTACTCCACTACGGTTGGCTTGAATGACATGGTGGAGCAAACACCAGAAACCCAAATTACTTTGTAGCTTTGCTTTGCATATGCCCACATAGATAGTGATGCGAGAGTTCTTTTCAATAATCTCCTTCCTAAGAGTTTCAATCAAGTCACCTCGATTCCTGAGTCGGAGTGCCTTGTCTAGTCCAAGGAATTCAACTTTTACTTTCTACTCTTCTTCTTTTCTTTTCTTTTCTCTTTTTTTCTCTTTTTTTTTTTTTTTTTTTTTTTTTGTCATATGCCATACACAAAATTGATCTCAACTTCTAGCCAAAGAAACAAGGACCCACAAAACTCATAGATGGTCCAACGCCTTAAGTTAAGGGCCTTTTATTTTTCTAAGGAAAGTTCTATCTATCCCATATATACAAGTTACCTTCCTCTCAATAGGGTTTTTATGTGTTCACAATGGGTACCAAAATCACTCTCATTTCACATATCATAGCAATTGAAAGAATATGTATACTAACCAAAAGTCAAAGTTAAAATCTACAACGAAGCTATACCCCCCCCCCCACACTTAAGTAATGCAATGTCCTCAATGCATGATGAAAAGAAGAATAAGGGCAAGGCAAAAGAGGGGTATACCTTTCAATCAAGATGTGTTTATCATGGGAAGCTTTTGTCTTATCTTCAATAGCAATGTATGATGGGGAAGACACTCCAAATAAGAAAAACCGTGAATCGAAAAATCATCTCTAAAGATCTCAAGAAAAACATTCACAATGTTAAAGAAAATTCTCATCATATGTTGAGGTTCTCTAGAAGGTTTTGCATCTTTCATAAGATGAATATGATGTTGTTCAATGGAAGAGCTTAGACCTTTGATATGAATGACAAACCAACCCAATGCTTCTTTATTATCATTCAACAGTGTGATCAACTCTTCTGCTTTGTTAGAAGTTAAATCAGAGATAACAATGACAGGAAGATGATTATCTTGTCCTAGGAAAGCATACTTCAAATTAGAAGGCAACTCTTTCAATTCTAGCTTAGGGGGTTCAAATATTGAGGGCTTGGGAATGGAGATGGAGATGGATAGAGGTTTAATAAGCTCCAAAGGTGTGTGAAAATTTAGGACTTCAGAAAAGAAAGTTTCACTATCATCATCCAACATATCCATACATTCTTGAAATTCAGAATCAAAATCAATCTCAAAGTTTTGGTAATCACATCATTAGGAAAATCAAAAGATTCCTCAAGCATATTGATCTCTTCTTCTATTTGTGGTTGTTTCCCTATCCTGAACATATTAAACTCTACAGTTTGATTTCCAAAAGATAACCGTAAGAGGCCATTTCGACAATTGATTAATGCATTACTAGTAGCCAAAAATGGTCTTCCTAAAATTATTGGGATTTCATCCTTGATTGAAAAAGGTTTAGTATCTAGCACAATGAAATCAACTGGAAAAAGAAATTCTCCCACTTTCAGTAAAACATCTTCAACCATCCCTTTAGGAATTTTAATTGACCTATCTGCCAACTGAAGAGTAGTTCTAGTTGCTTTCAATTCTCCCAATCCTAGTTGCTTATAAACATGGTAAGGCAAAAGATTCACACTTGCACCAAGATCAAGTAAAACATGTTCAATGTGTGTATTGCCTATGACACAAGCTATGGTAGGGCTCCCTGGATCCTTATACTTGGCTGCTACAGGTTGAGTAAGTATGGAACTAATGTTACCTGCCAAGAACGCCTTTTTGGGAATGCTAGTGATTCTTTTATGAGTGCATAAATCTTTCAACACTTTTGCATAGGCGGGGATCTGGGATATAGCATCCAAAAGAGGGATATTCACTTCTATCTTTTTGAAGACATCAAAAATTTTCTCCATAGTTGCAGTCTTCTTCTTATTAACTAGACGACTAGGATAAGGAGCCTTAGGAACATAAGGACTCTCATTTGAAATTTGATCTTTTCTTATAGTTTCTAATAGTGGTTCACCAAACTTAGGTACTACTAAAGCAACTGGCTCATCCTCAACTTCTATGAGTTCCTCAGACAAACTTTTATTAGGAGATACTTGAACATTCTCCTCATCACAGTGGTCACTAATCTCGCTCTTTTCATTAATATGTGACTCACCTGTTAAATACCCTTTCCCACTTCTCAATGCAGACACAGAATTAATTGAAGCTAAAGAAGAATGGGAGGATTCAACTTGGTTGACTTGATTTTGTGGTCTTTGTTGAATCTGAATCCTAGGATTTAACTCAAGTTGGCTAGGCATTTTACCTTTTTCTCTTTGACAAAGCACTTGAAAGAGTGGAAATTTGTTTTTCCATATTATGCATAGAAGTCATGAAGGTGCTGGAAAGTACTTACATATTCTTCTCTAAGGAAGAGAGACGAGAAAACTCTGGATTGTTACCTCTGTTGAAACCAGGTGATGATTGATTTTGTGCAATGTGAGGCATATGAGGCACAATAGGTGGATTGATAGGTCTAGCTAAATTGACATTCTAGAAATTTGGGGCTTGAGGGAACTGGACATTTGGATTATGAGAAAATTAGGCATTTTGCTTTTGAGGGGCACCAAAGTGATTTTGTGTGGAATAATTGCTTAATCCATTTTGGTTTTGCCCTTGAGACCATGAAAAGTTAGGATGATTCTTCCCCCCAAGATTGTACGTGTTACTGTATGGGTTTGGAAATATCGCACTGACATTCTCATGTTGGCCTCCAAAATAGCTAGGACATTCCTCAATTATATGTGTAGGAGATTGACACCATGCACACATAGCAATAGATTTGTCACTAAAATGTGCTTGACTAGGTGGTGGTGGTGCAGCTTTAATTACCAAAGTCTCTAACTTTTCAAAAGATTATCTAGTTGTACTTCCTTATGAACTTGGCTATCAACAAAATATCCCCTACTAGTCCTTTCAAATTCTTGGGTTGACTCCCATTCTCTAGTTTTATCTGCTAGGTCTAAAAGAAATTCCCAATCTTCGGAATCATCAGTGAATGATGTAAATCTTGTGGGGCACATAGATTTCAAAAGTTGCTTTGTTTGGTAATCGATACCCTCATAAATTATTTGGCATAAATGCCATAATTCTATACCATGGTGAGGGCATTCTTGGAGAAGGCTTTGAAATCTCTTCATTACCTTAGCAAAGGACTCATTGGGTTTTTGACGAAATTGAAGAATATCATTTCTTATTTTATTCGTCTTAGAGAAAGGAAATAATTTCTTCAAGAATAGGACAATGAATTGTTCCCATGTGATAATGCTATCCCTAGGTAAGCTATAAAGCCACTTTTTAGCTTGATCCCTTAATGCAAATGTAATGAACCGTAGTCTTACGGCATCATCAGTGAGTTGTTGTACCTTCATAAGGACACAAACCTCCTCAAACTCCCTAAGAAACAAATATGCATCTTGATCAGGTAACCCATGAAATTGGGGTAACATAGACAGATTATGAGATTTGAACTCACTTCAGGTAAACGTATACAGGAAGGTTGTGCAAATCGGGTTGGATAAAATCTATCCCTAAGACTCTTAGGTGGAGGTGGTGGAGGTAGACCTTCCATGGTCAAGTTAGACACTCGGACAATTCTATTTGTAGAATCACGAGTCCAGACACACATGCACTTAACTCCATAATGCAATTAATGGCTCTTATGAAAGAATGAGATTTTTTTTATTTTTATTTTATTTTTATATAAAAATAAATTAACTAAAGAATAAAAGAAAAGAAAATAACAAAAACAAAAGGAAAGTAGTGAATTTCCCATCACAAAGATTGAAACAATGATTCCAAAGCTGTAAGGTTGTCGTATAGTTGAGCGTTGTATAGGTTTGACAGCAAGGGAATCCGTATAGTCTTCGGAGCCACCTACAATCGAATCCTGGGGATTCTACAGTAGAGTTGGGACTACTATACGTTTTTGTTTCTACTCAAGTTAAGAGTAATATCTTTGAATTTTTATTTATTTATTTATTTTAAAACACTTCGATTTACCTAAGAATTAGAAAAATAAAGTGGACTAATACCTCCCTGGCAACGGCGCCAAAAACTTGTTTTTGAAATTTAAAAGTAACCGCAAGCGCACGGTATCGTGTAGCTAACGGGTCGATCTCAAGGAGATATGCCACTTATAATTCAACTTCTTAATAGTAATGCGAGAGTGAAATGATTCAATTTTTGTTAACTAATTAACTAAACTAAATGATCCTAATCTATACGTCTAATGCAATCGAATTGAAACGAAAAATAAATTAAACACAATCAATGCATAAATAAAAGATAGGAAAAAAAATGTGAACAATAAAAATAAAAAGGAAAAAAAAGTAGTAGTGAAGCTCTCCTCCAAAAATCAGCAAAATAGGACATCGGATGACCGTTCGATGAAGGGTTTGATCGAAACTGGACAGAGGCATTCAAAAACGGGATTTTTCCTCTTTTTCTTTTTGAATATAATTCTTTTTCCTCTTTTTCTTTCTTTAATTAAATCCAAGATAGGAAATAAGCTATTGAGGTATGCAAGGACTCTTTTCCATTTGGACTCTCTCAATAATATCTCTGTAGATTTGATTTAAAATCGCAGTTGTAGATCAAATTTGCCTTCTTTATCTCTTCAATATTTCGGAGTTGGCCCATAATCACACATCTCTAGCCCATCATGCTCCAGATCAGGCCCATTTTTGCATTTGAGAATTTAAATGGACTTCTTGACGTGTAAAATAGCACGATTCAAGCCCAAAACTCCAAATATTTGCTTAAATCTTGAAAAGTCCTAAAATCTAAAAAACAACATAAAACCCAAGGTAACTCCACTCTAAGTGTATAAAATGCATGCTTTATGCCCTAAGATTTCACACATAAATGAGCTCATCACCTACCTAAATGGCATTTATATCTTGTATAGATTAGCTCCTGCTTTTGTGTGTTGTTTACTGAGGAAGATGATTATGAAAAGATGGAAAAGGGATCCATGAGTTCATGCTAGTGCAAGGGTAGGATTAACCATGCTAGTAGCATGATAATATTAATGATTGCCACATCGAGATATCATTCTACACTAAAAAAGGGCAATCGTGGTGTTGAAGGCTTCTGCACAAGTGGACTACCCCCGCCGGGGGGGGGTTGGACCATTTTCCTATACTCCCCTACTCCGACTATATTTGCTGAGGGACTGTTCTGATGCCTTGATCACAGGCTACAACTATGGTCCACTAATCGTTGCGGCAAGGCCTGACCCTGAACATTGAATCTGTAAATAGCGTGAAAAACTATAACATTAAACATAATGCAACAACTATAAGCTGAAGACATATTCGTCTCCAGTTTAGATGGGTTCCATGGTATAAGAATGCTACTTTATACATGGACAGTTATTCTTTTACTGGTTTTTGATGATATACACATTTATGCTGCCCTCCTTATCAATTTGAGTTTTTAGGTGAAATGGTATCAAATATGGTTCTGGAGTAGGGAGATCATGTGTTCAACCATTGGGAAATCCATGGAAATGTCTTTTTATTCCTGACATGTCTTCTTCCTAGGTGCCATGTGATCTTGGCACATGCAAGGACATGTGATTTTTGCCTCTACCTGCAAGGGACTGTTGATACATTTATGCCACCCTTTTCTAACAGTTTTAGCTTTTAGGTGAGATGGTACTGAACAATTTGTCACCTAAATCAATAATGTTCGGACTCCAGATCATTCTAGGGGGGAACTGCCTAACCATCAGGTCATTAGGGTAGCAAAATTATTCTCTGGAAAGGTGAAGTAAGTCCCCTAACTGGAAGAGTGGAAGGCCGGGGCTCAAGGGATACCCTAGGTTTGCTGCACAGCAGCACTACACAAGGAGCATGGCAGCTTTACTTAGTTTTTTGGGCTCTCAGTACTCGTTAATTTTGGCTGTGTAAGGGTAGTATGGTAATTCTGCCCAGCTTTTATTTATTTGATACAATTAGGATTATTATTAGTAAACCCATGATGGGATTCTAATATGGGTGCAGTTATAATACCCTAGTCAGTTCTGGTCTAATTAGAACTTCGATTTTTAAAGTTTATAATTTCAGTTCTTAGTTAGTTAGAAACATAGATCAAGTTCACATAGGAGTTCTATTTTTGTTAGAATTTTGTCTATTGTAGTAAGTCTATAGGTAGCACACCATTGTGGATAATATACCAGTTCATGTAAAAAAAAAAAAAAAATTCAAGCTGTTCAGCCCTTTTGATGTTTTTTCTCTGCTGTTCCATCAAGAATAGTATTCTGGCCCTGGCAAGGAATCTCCTAAGTTCATGGGTGTAAGTTTCTTGTAAAGACAAGTAAGGATCCTCTTGGCTGTGGATTCTAGCCTGCATTCAATCCATTCTGGCTCCTCCACAGCATCATTCAGGGCTCCAGCATCCAAGTGGCAGCCAGCTACCCCCATCCCCTTTTCCTCTTCCGCTTTTATTTCTATTTGAAACCCTACTCCATTTGATCTCTTCTCCATTGTCGCAAACCCGAAATCCCATATCTCCCTATTCCACCGTCAAAACCTTACCAAATTACAGCCCCCCATCCCCCTAACCTATATTAGCACTTGATCCAAAGCGCAACCCAAAGGGCAGTTCTTTCCATCAGGCCTACACCGATCTGATCCTTAAAACAAATAGCCTAACCCTAGAATTTGAACTTCCTTATCTCCCTAATTAACCTTTAGAAATTCCCCACACTTGATGTGCATAACATAGGCACACAACCCTACGTTTGATCCAAGTTTGATCGCAAGAATACCCTAGAAGCCTCACCTGAACGTTTTAAAGAACCTTAGTTTTGCCCTAAAAGCTGGTTCCATCTATGGATATTGAATATTTTCTCTTACATCTGAAAGGCTAGATCGAAAGTTGATAAACTTATATTTTCCATTCACATTCCAAAATAATGAGATGTCATCTGGTAAACACATCTAGGCATATCCGTCCCAAAAATTACCTTCTGGGCAGCAATGCAACTCCTCTTTGTATTTTGCTGAAAATCGGGGAGGTAAACAGAAACATCTATGCAGCGAAGGAGTCATTGACAATCATGGCATCCCAACAATTGAAAAGGCAAACAGACTCTGATCTGTTTGTGTTCCATAAGTTACTGAGAGTTTCTGGTAATCCAACCGTAAACTGAAAAGCAGTAAAGACTGAAGCATGAGAAAATTTCTCTAAAGCCCTTAGAAATCCCTTGATGTTAAAGCCTTGTGAGTTATATGGTAGCTAGTAAGTTGATCAAGATGCTCTTTGGCTTTAGATTGGGAGTAGGCCAACTTTTATTGTCATTTATTACTGTTGTCGAGCCCAGAGCCATCTCAAAACAAGAAGGCTATAGAGAATCTTTTTTTATCATTTTATCTTGAACTTCGTGAAGAATTCCATTCTATTTCTCCATCGTTAAAAACAAAATGTGGGGCTGTAACACTGTTGGATGATTCATTTGTTCTACAAAGCTGGGTTGATTCTGAAGCTTGTTCCCAGAGGAGCTGAGCTTCTGATGGGCCAACCCAATTTTTATTGACCCTGGAAGAGAAATGAGCTTCACTCCTCTGGGCTTTTGGTCCTCCTGTGGTTTGTGAGTGCACCTAGCCGTAACTCATCAAGCAAGGTCACCAAAGTGGCCTGTGGTAGCATATTATCTTATAAAATCGGAGCATGCCTGCCTTCATCTCAGAGTGACCCTTGCTTTTGTCTTACCTTCTATTATATTAGTAAAGTGTGTGGTCTGGTTTTTGAAAGAAAGATGTGCTGTGGTGGTCTTTTCTTGTCAATATTTGGAGCTGAGCTAAGCACTGGCTAAACGGAGAGCTATTGGAATCCAGCTGAGACTCTTTTTTCTTATTTCAGTATGTCAAGATAGAAGAGTAGGAGTTCTTAGTTCCTACTAGCAATCATCTTCAGTATGCTAGTTCCTACTACCTCCTTAATAATGGTAAATCTTATTTAAGGATGTGTATAATTAGAGAAAAACTAGAGAAAGAGAAGTAGAAGGAGAGAGACCTCTGGTGAAGGGAGGGATTAGCCATGTATGTAGTTTCAGCATGTAGTTTAACTGAATACCACATGTATTAGCATGCATAACCAAGTATGTCCATGCAAATCTGTGGCACTGTACTGTGTTTTCTTCTATTGTCCTGATTTTCAAAGCTGTGTTGCCAATTGGTAAACCCGTTTGGGCCGAAATTGATATGAACAGGGGGACCTTGGGGATAACAATCCACATAATTTTTTTTTCTACTGAGTTGCCGCGTGGAAAGTATTTGGGCTACCAGGGAAGGCTTAAGGTGTAGGTGCCGGCCTCTTACTGGAGAAGAGAGATGGAACAATGAAATAGCATAATCTAAATCTGGAGAGTACTTTTCAAGTTTGATGGGGGCAGCGATCACCATTTCTAGCAAAAAATTATTTACCATTTCCTAGGGGCATCATGCTAAATTAATGTTTTCAGCCAGCTCACTTGGTTTAATGACTCAATCAAATCTTTTTTATCTTCTTTTTGTATCTCATTTTTGTTTCAAGTTCTATGCACAATTCAAAATGTATGACCTTTTGAAAGGAGACATTGATTAGGATCCGCTTTCAAGAGTGCTCTCTTGAGTTGGTATGATAAACTCCAGCCAGTTGAGAGAAGGAAAAAAAAAGCGATATTGATTCGTGGTTCATTTCGGAACCAGTTTTTAATAGCTGGCTTACTAAGTTGTGGGGTCTAGTTTGAAGTCTTGATTACTGGATTTTATATGAGATTAAATTGTTGGGACCTTTTATGAGTCCAGCCTTTGGTTAGTAGTTTCAATTGTTTAGTTTCATCACGGTCTTACTATGCCATGATCATAGAAATACTTGGTCTTGATGGGCCTAGAAATGACATGACATGACATGCGAAATATGAAATATATGTTACTTTGCCAAAAAGACCAGAACAAGACCATTGGTTTAAGTGTTGAAATTTCAAAATAATCCAAACATTACACTTTTCCCCTTATGATACCAAGTTCCAAATCTGAAATTAGGGAATGTTGGAAAATTGTTGCCAAGATTCAAATTTCTTCAGAATTTGCAAATATTGTGGTTTCGAGACTCATCTAAGCTCGTATGGCAATATTGTGTAGTAGATGTAGTCGAACTTAAAGGAGATATTTCCCTAAGTCTTTTCATCTTGGTTTAATATTTTGCTGAATAAGAGACATACACTGTCACTCATTACCAACCTAGGTTCCAATGCCAAATCACCACTTGCCCCACATTTCTCCTAAAATTTCAGGTGTCGTTTCAGCCATGGTCAAAATGGCCACTAAAATCAAATACTAAGACGGGTTAATACTGTACGCATGGCAAGAACTTCCCCAATCATTTTGGTTAAGCACGCAGTTGGGATTTTGGTTAAGTCTCTGTGGTTGACTCCAGCCTTTTCTTTTCGGTCTTCAGTTAGTATGGCATTCTTTTGTACAATCTTGTAAAAGGATTATACAGACGTTTCAACCAATTGTGTAAGGGAGACGGAGCTTCTCAGTTGTCTTTGGATTCAAGTGTGTCGGCTCTTGTGGATTCAAGGGTGGTGTTGGGAACATAGTTTTCAAGGCGTTGCCTAGGTGTTGGGCACTTTGGTGGTGCTGTGGTGTTGCCTTGTTTTTCTTTCCTCCTCGAACGCCTCACCTAGACACTGTGACATCTATGCTTGGGGATTCAGTAGCATGTCTTTGTTGTGGTGCCCAGCAAAATTCCGTCATATTTAGATCCATCTGCTGGGTGCAAATCATTGATGTTTTCTCTTAATCAGATTTGTTTTGACAGACCTATTTGATTTTCTCTTTTGCTGGTGTTCATTCCATAGCTGCATTTCTGGTTTCATTGATGTTTACTATACATGTCAATAGTAGAAACTCATTATTGTGTTTGGTTGCATTCCCAGGATGGTTGGGAAGGAGAAAAGTGAGGAGTTGTTTGGTTGTGCTTCCAAAGTGGGGATAGGGATTTGTATCACAAATTTAGCCACATTTATTGGAGAAACATTTTGTGGCCAATATCATTCCAAAATTATTCTGGAATTGCTGTTGTTTGCCCTTGGTATATATTTTTTCAGTTGCTTTTCTCATCCCATCATGAATAAATTATGGGGCAGATGCCAGTTGTGTAAACTTGCTAAAGAAGGTGAGGTCCAGGGCCTAATTTCAGTTGAAGCTTTTGAAGCTGTTTGGGGTTGCTTGATGATTGTGTGAGAAAATGTGAGGAAAGTCATTTCCTTCAGCTTGATTTGTTGCAATGGGAATGTAAGGTAAGGGTTGGGCCGCCCCCCCGCCCCCCTCCCCCACGGTCCCCCCCCTCACTCTGACACCGCCTCCTTGCTGCCGTGTCCCCCTCTCCGCCGTCTCTCCCGTCTTGGTCTTTTTCTCCCTTTTCCTCCTTGTTGTTCTCTGGCCCCTTCCCCTTCGCTCCCCCCCCGTGGTCTTTTTGTGGTCTCCTTCTTCCTCTTCGCCCTTCTTCTGCCTCTTCTCTCGTTCCCTTTCTTGTTTCCTCCTTTCCTTCTTCTTCCCTTGCTTTTCCTTTTCTCTCTTGTTTGTCTCTTTCTGCTTTTCTGCCCGTCTTCTTGGTCCCTCCTCCTCCCTTTGTTCTTGGTTCTCTCGTCTTTCCCGGCTTGCCTTGGTTGGGTCCTTCTCCCCGCCCTTTGTCCCCTCTCTCCCCTTTGTTCGCTGTCTCCTGCCTTCTTCTCTTGTTCTCTCTCCGTCTTCCTTCCTCGTCCCTCCTTTCCTTCCTTCCTTCCGTTCCTTGCCCCCTCGGCTCGGCTCTCCCCTTTGGTTTCCCTTGTGGCTCTCCTCCTCTCCGTTGGTTCGGCTTCCCCTGCCCGTCTCCTTGCCCCTCCTTCCCCCGTGTTCTGTCCTCTCCGGGTTGGTGGTCTTGGCGCCCTGTCCCCTTGCTCCCGGGTCTTCGGTCTCTCCCCTCCGTTGGTCCTCCTCCTGCCCCTCTGCTCCTGTTGTCTCCCTTGGTGTCCGGCTCTCCGCTCCCTTTTCGTTGTCCGCTTCGCCCTCTCCTTTCCCCTCTTGCTCCTGCTCTCTTCTCCTTTGGTCTTCTTTGGTCTTTCTCCTTGTTCTTGGTGTTCTCTTCTTTTTGTGTTGCTCGTTCTTTGCCTTTCTTGTGTCTTTTGGTCTTCTTGTTTCTTGCTGTTCTGCTTCTTGTTTGTCCTCCTTCCTTTTTCTCGGTCCTTCGTTCTTGGCCTTGGGTTCCTCGTTTCCTTTGGGTCCCTCTCCCTCCCCCTCGTTCTTCTCTTGTCGTGGTTGTCTGGTCCCCTCCCCTGCCTCTTTTGTTGTCCTTTGGTGGTTCTCTTCGGGTGCTCTCTTTCTCTTGGGCCTCCCTTCCTCGTTCGTCCTTGCGTTCCTTTTCTCTGGTCTTGTGTTTGTGCCGCTGGGGTGTCTTTGCTTTTGTTCCCTCTGTCTTCTGGTGCTTGGCTTCTTGTCCTCCTTTGTCTCCTGCTCTGGCCTGTTGTGGCCTGTCTTGTTTGGTCTGGGCCTTCTCTCTGTCCTCCTCGTTAGTCTGGTTTGTCTGTTCCTTCGCTTGCTGTCTGGTTGTCTTGTTCTGCCTCTCCTTGGTGTCTGGCTTTCGTGTTTGCCGGTCCTCTCTTCTCTTCTCCTCGGCGTGGGGGGGGGTGCTCCTTTTGTGCGGGTTTCCAGTCCGTCCCCGGATGCGGGTGCTTGCGGTCTTTGGTTCGTTCCGGGTTTGGGGCATCGGTGGACTCGTTGGCTTTGGCGCCCTTTGCCGCACTCTTGGTCGGTGGTTGGTCGGCCCCGCCTCGCCCTGCCGCGCCCGGGTTGAGGTCCGGATCTCCTCCTGGGTTTTGCCACGTCGTGCTTACCTTGGTGTGCCTTCAAACCGTGGGCCTCCGTCCATCCTTCGGTCTTCTCGTTCTTTCCTTGACCTCTCTCCTTTCTGGATTCGCCGCCCGTCCTCTGGGATGGCCCAAGCGACTTCTTACTTTACTTCGGGTCATCGGACCTACAAATAACAAGGTTTCCGGGTCAAGGTTAGGGCTGGGTTTTACAGTTGGAACCTCACAAAATTTCCTCATTTTTTGTGGGAGATATTTTGTGGGCAGTAGCTTCTAAAATCATCCCTTGGATGGGGCTGTTGCTTTCCTCCCGGAAACACGGTCAGATTTCCAGAAATTTTGGGACATGGCTAGTCTCTGCCCTTGTGGTCTTTTTCTGGAAAAGCAAAGATGTAGTACGAGACTTGAGAGAGATCACAGACTTTTCTTCCAATTGGACTTGGTTAAATTTTGTGTGGTCAGATTTCTTACTGAGAATTCTTCATGGATTGTATTATTGAGCGATCATATACAACTGTATTTTCTGCCATCATGGTTGATAAGGTAAATAATTATTGCATGCATGGTGTAGACTATGAACCTCAGAGATAATGGGCTCAAAGCTCTCCCTTCTACATTATTCAAGTCATGTACCCAGCTCTCAGCACTTGATCTCCGTCGCACTAAAATCACAACGGATATTCTTCACCAGGTGGGAGCTTTATGTCTGTTTAATTTGTTTGAATGCATCATAATATATATTTTTTCATACACTTGATTGTGAGATCACATTGACAACAGTTGGAAGGATGGCAAGATTTCGATAAGCGTCGCCTTGCAAGAGTTCAGAAGCAATTGGATAGGGTAGTCAGGTTCGGTGCTGAATATGTTGAACGTGCCTATACGATATGAGGGCCGTTTTTCTATCATTGTTGCTGACCTAGTGAATTGGGCATCATGCGATTGCTCCACATCAACTTGGGACCAGTAGAGGATGCCTGCAAATGTTATCGATGAAGTGAATTGTTGAATTGCATCAAAAGTTGGAGAGCCTACTATTGACTGGAAAACATTCTTCGTCTTGTTCATAATGGTAGGATGGAATTTTTGCCAGAATTTTTTTTGGAGGCGAACTTTTAGGCAGAAGTTTTCATAGAACATTTGAACATGTCTGAATGAAATTTGTTGTTAGCATTTAGGTTATGTATGGTTGTCCCAAAATGGGTATAAACAAAAGAAACAAAGGACTAGGGATTTTTAATTGATTGTAAGGTGATGGAAATTCTTTTGACGATCTTGAAGTTCTTTTTGCTAGTGAAAATGACTTGAAAGTGCATTCAAAGTAGTGCGTAAGAAATCTTTCATGTCTAGAGAGAATCTTGTGATGGGGGTTCACATCTTAGGTTTTCTTGTTCCCTTTTCTGTGAGTAAACCATACATCACAAAACAGCTTATGTTTTAAGATATTTTTCTTTTTCCTGTTATTCTTTCTCTTTGTTACCTAGCTATTAAATACAAACCAAACACACAACCTAGGTTTTTGATATTAGGCATTTCAAGAGGTATCAGACAAAGATGTTCTTTAAGTTCATATTTGTTTGTTCCGTATAGTCTTCGGAGCCACCTACAATCGAATCCTGGGGATTCTGCAGTAGAATGGGGACTACTATACGTTTTTGTTTATACTCTCAAGTGAAGAGTAATTTGAATTTTTATTTATTTTTATATGCTTAGATTTACCTAAGAATGAGAAAAATAAGATGGACAAATATTTCCTCGGCAACGGCACCAAAAACTTGTTTGCAAAATAAAAGAACCGCAAGCGCACAATATTGTGTAGCTAACGGGTCGATCTCAGGGAGATACGCCACCTAGAATTCAACTTCTTAATAGTAATGCGAGAATGGAATGATTCAATTTTGTTAACTAATTAACTAAATTAAATGATCATAATCCATACATCTAATGCAATCGAATTGAAACAAAAAATAAAGCAAACACAAAAAATGCATAAATAAAAGACAAGAAAAAAAATGCGAAGAATAAAAATAAAAGGAAAAGGGAATTGATCTGAGTGCCAGCTCTAGATCGAGGGAAGGGGAGTATAATAATAATGACTTTGACCGTGGACCCTTTGCTGTAGCTTAGAGTCCACCGATCGGGGAAAGGATATTAAAGAGAAAAAAAATTACAGAAATGAAATAATAGAAAGTAAATAACAAAAGTAAATAACAAAAGAGAGGCACGACTATAGGCATCATTAATCAAGGACCCAAGGGGAAGGGAGAACAATAAATAAATGCTTTTTAAATCCTAAATTAAGAATATGGAGGGGTAGATAGAAGCGGGAATGAAGGGGGGAAAGAAGATTATTGAAGAATGTTACTTACTTGCATCTTTGAATCTCCAAAAAAAACCTTAAACAAACGATTCGAATCTCAACAAACCCTAACAACCAGATCTAGAATAATCTAGATCTGCAATTGCTAGACCTAAAGAGAAAGCGAATCCTCAAACTTGAACTTGAAATTGCATTGATAGAAATAAAGGAAATACACTTGCATCAAATAAATTACACAACTTCAATCTTCCTTGCAAAACATTAAAACCTAAACATTCAATCTAGAATAAGAACCCACAAAGTAATCAAAGAACTAGAGAAAACCTAGAGCAAGCTAAAGAAAATAGAAAGTGCAAGACTAAAGTAAACTAAAGAGAAAATAAAGTGTATAGACCTAAGAGGGAGGTAATATTTATAGGAGAAGGAGAATAATTTACAAATAAGGAAATAAAATTATATGCCAATGTAGGTAATACTCCATATATATTCAATTCTATAATTGATGGGGAAAGATCCTTACCTGGATTCGCTTTCTCTTGTTATGAAGTATTCGCAGCGGAAGTAAATTTGAATCCATGTTCTCGTTCCACCACCAAAACTCTACCGGGGTGATTCCACAATCACCAAGAAATGGAATAATTTCCACAACCCAAATTCCGTATGGAAAGAAGATGGAAGAGTGATCTAAAGCAAATGAGGAAACCTCCATTGGGTTTCTCCTTCCTGCGTTTCTTGGAGAAAGGGAGAGAGAGATGGGAGCCGCCTCTTCTTTTTGGAAGACTTACATAATGTAATCACACTTATGCGGTGGTTGCCAAAATATATAACCCTATTTTGTAACCGCCCTAATAGTGAGTTTCCAATATTGCCCTTGGGCATATAATTAAATCAATAATTATAAAATCCCAACAATAACCTTAGGTGGGATTGGCTCTGCCATTGAGAAGAGTGGAAGTGCTAAATTAGCGAAGGTGTTGCGGTAGTCTTCCATCTTGTGTCCTCCATCCAAAACCTTGTACAGTTCTAGGCAGACGAGACCAGTTGCCAATGCTGTGGCAGTTGCTATGGCTGGGATGATCCTCCCAACAATGAACTTGGCCTTGAGCTTGTCAACTTCTGGAATAGATATTTTTTTGGTAAACATAGGTAATAGAGTCTTTCTTAATGTTCTACTAAAACAAGAACAACTCTTTCTAATCATGCATATACTGGTAAAAAGATAATAATTTATTAATTATTTAATATTTATCAAAACATTTAATACTTCCCATTGCTATCACCTTGTAAATTCAAATGTTATTATCAACTTGTCATATTTCATAAAATTTTATGTTTCAAGTATTTTTGGTAGAAGGAAAGTTCATAATCAAGAAAGATTGTAGATTTAAGTATAGCTTTCGTGGTTAATTTATGAGTTTGATCGATAAAAGCTCTAACCCATCTAGCAATGCATCTTTATATCTGTCTTAATGTTCAATAATAGGTAAGATTTCCATTTTCATTGATAAGAACTTTGAATTATCTAGTTTTTCTTTTATTTTTTGGTAAGAGATTTATCCAATTAGTTCCCCAAAATGTATCCAAACTTCAATATTATTGGTTTTGCCAATCTGAGGGACTTTTAAATTTACAGGGTTGTTGTTAGTAAAAGACCATTGCATTCATATAGGAGGCCATGGTTTGAATTTCTTCGAGATTAAGGGCGAAGTCACGCTATATATTTAAATTATACCCAACAGCTATCTCTTGAAGAGTGGATAATCAAGGTGCACATAAGCTAGTTTAGATGAATTTCAAGTCCAAAAGAAAAAAAAAATGATGAAAGACTCTTGTTGAAATAAGACTCATTGATGAATTACTTTATTTAATTGGATTATATGGGTAAAAGGGTGAACCCCCAATTTAACAATAGATTTTTTATAATCTTATAATGGAGATTAGGAGTTTGATTTACTGTTTCTGGGGTTGCAAAAACTTCTCTACTGTTGGGTGTTCGTCCGAAGAAATGAAATCTCAAATAATAATTTTAAAACAAAAAGGAAAGTGAGGGACAGATTTGTGACAACTGGTATACCCAATATTTTCTCTTTTATAATAATACAAAATTTTACAAAATAAAAAAGAACCCAAGTAAAAACAAATAAAAGAAAAAAGAACCCAAGTAAAAACAAATTATTATTTTTTTGATAAGAAGAAAAGTTTCATTAAATTAAAAACACTTACACCCATAATTTTTAGTTGCATTACCTGTTCCTATTATTCTGAATCAGATAGTGCTAACTTTTCAAACAAACCTTGGAGCATTTGGGATGGGAATTTGTTAAGTATTACATATTTGGTTGTCCTAGCAACCTTAATTAACATATCTATATGTTGTAAAGACCATGTTCCAAAATTTGGTTTTGGTAACAGATTTGGCAACTCTTCTATATTGCACCAAATTTCCTGTATCTCAATCCCTTGTGTTGCTGCCTTATCCATCCCATATTGTATTCCAAAAAGAGCTGCTTCTAGCTTGTTCGGTATCTGCACGGTTCCAAAATTGATGGACTCTATATGTCCATTCCTGTGCATCTCAATGCTCCATCCTGCCATCCCTAGGTGCTGGTTAAGTACTCCTACACATATTAATACAATATTATTAGTTTTTGGGATGATGTTGCACCAATTTAAGTTCTCATAAATTAGGTTTCCTACATTTGGGATTGGAGAATTATGAATTGTAATTTCATTTTTCTGTAGTTTAAGATTTGCAATCCATTGATTCAGGCTTTTAAACACCTTCAGAGGGTTAGGATTTTTTTGTTGAAAAACTTTAAGATTTCTTTCCTGCCAAATGAAATAACAAGAGGTAATAAAGACTGAGAGAAACCATTTGGATTTGGATATATCCAAATGGGTTTCAGGGTTTTGACACCAACTTAGAATTGACGAGTCTCTCCAATTTTCAGTTCGTAAGCCCAGTGGTCCAGCAGCATGTATTCTTTTGGCCCATTCACATGATATAAAAACATGCCAACTTGTTTCGCTTGCTTCATCGCAGAGAGCGCATTCAGATGAACAGTTAGACCACTGGGCTAGTTTTGATCTGATTGGTAGACCGTCGTGCAATAATCGCTCAGAAAAACACCTTGAATTTTGGGTGTATAGGTAATTCCCAATAGAATTTCCACCACCTAGAAGAGGGGTTCCCTAACGAAGAGAAACGCCTCTTGATTATCTCAGAAAAAGCTTTTTTAACTGTGAATTCTCCATTTGGAGAAAGCGGGGAGGACCATGAGTCGTCATGATCCGACAAATTAATTGGTGTTGAAATGATGGAAATAAAATTAGGATGAGTTAGGGATATCTCCCTGTTGATGCTTTGGATATTGTTGAGGACCTCAACAACCGTTGCTTGGCGTGGCCCTATTGAGAGATCATTTGTTGATGTTGGATCTGGCATTTGTGTTGGTAACCAGGGATCAAACAAGAAAGAAGTTTGTGTTCCACCTCCGATTTTTTGTGTCACCATTGTTCTTAATTGCAAAATTATAGTCGTGAGACTATTCCAAATCCATGATCCTTTCTTTGCACCAACTTGAGGGTCAAAAAGAGATTGATTTCTGAAATATTTTGTTTTTAGGATTCGGACCCATAAAGCATCGGGTTGGGTTAGTATCCTCCATCCTTGTTTCAGAAGCAATGTTGAGTTGTAATCTTCCATCCTCTTAAAACCCATACCTCCCATCGCTTTTGGCTTGCAGAGTCTACCCCAAGCAATTAAGTTCAACTGTTTTTTCTTGTTTGGCTGGCCATTCCAAAACCTTTGACAAATCGCATCTATTTTGGTGCACATAGTCTTTGGGAATTTCAAACATTGCATTTGGTATAGCGCCATAGATTGCAGTGAAGCTTGCATCAAAACTCCTCTTCCTGCGAAAAAGAGATTTGTTGCCTTCCAACAAGCCATCTTCTTGGTCATTCGCTTGAACACAGATTGCAGAATTTTTGTTTTTCCTTTCCCAGCCAATAATTTTGTTCCCAAATATGTTGTCTCTCCTCTTAGTTCTGGTACCCGTAAGATAGAAAGTATCACATTTCTGTCCTCTCTGGGCACATTCCGGCTGAAATGAACTCCACTTTTCTCAAGGTTGATCTCTTGTCCTGTTAAATCTGAGAAAAGTTCTAGGACAGCCTTCAAAGCCATCACTTCTTCAGTGTCTGCTTTGCAAAACAAAAATGTGTCATCTGCAAAAAATAAGTGAGTGATATCTGGTGCCCCTCTCCCTATTTTGACACCACTGATTAGATTGAGGGATTTATATTCATCAAGGAGTCGAGATAAGACTTCCATGATTAAAAGAAAGAGATATGGACTTAGGAGGCACCCATGTCTAAGACCTCTTGATCCCGAAAACCATGAGGAAGGGGATCCACTCATTTTAATAGAGAAGGTGGGGGATGAGATTAAGATGTCAATTAATCTACACCATTTTTCATCAAACCCAAGGAAATGAAACAGCTTGACTAATATGCCCCGATCAGCCTTATCATAGGCTTTTGACATATCTAGTTTTAAAGCAATGAAACCTTTTTTGCATCGAGTTTTTTTCATGAAATGAAAGATCTCATGTGCCACTATGATATTATCCGTAATTTGCCTTTGTGCCACAAATGCACCTTGGTTTGGTGAAATGATTTCTGGGAGAAAGGATTTCAATCTTTTTGCAAAGATTTTAGTAATAATTTTGTAGGACACATTGCACAAACTAATGGGACGGAAATTCGATACTAGTTTTGCATTTTCTTTTTTCGAGATGAAGCAGAGTAGAGTGTGATTAACTCCATCTGGGAGAATCTCATTCAAGAAGAAAGACTTAACGAACTTGAAGACGTCCTCACAAAGGACATTCCAGAATTTCTGATAGAAAAAAGCATTAAAGCCGTCCATTCCTGGTGCTTTATGAGGACCCAATGAGAAAACATCACTCTTAATCTCTTGATTGTCCGGTGTGATAGACAAATTTCCGCCTTCAATATTGATGGGAGGAAAGAGACATTCAACAAAACTAGGGTCCAAATTTTGATTAGATTGGAACAGATTTTTCATAAAATCTGCAAAAACCCCAGCTATCTCACTAGGTTTCGTAAAAATTTTCCCATTTGCCTCAACCTCTGAGATTTTTCTCTTGTGGAGGTTAACTTTACTAGGCAGGTGATAAAATATGGTATTCTTATCCCCATCAGAGATGTACATGCCCCGGGACTTTTGGAACCAAAACATCTCCTCCGCCTCCATGGCCCAATCAAGCAATTGTTTTTTTTTCCCCTAATTCCCTCCCAGTCAAGATTAGGCCCTTGTTCAAGAAGCTCGATTTCCATTGAAATACGAACAAAAATATTGTCCACACGGCCAACCACCGAGTTGTTCCAGTGTTGTAGGAATCGAGTCATATTGGCTAATTTGACATGAAATGGAGAGGGTGAATTTTTAAACCAGGCTGATTGAAGATCCATCAAAAATCTAGGATGGGATATCCAAGCATTTTGAAAATGGAACAATTTCCTTTTGAAATCCCCATCAGAAAGAGGGAGCAAGATTAAGGGGTTGTGGTCAGAGCCAACAGCTGGAAGTCTTTCCATCCATTGGTTGGGAAAACAGCTTATCCATTTTGGTGAGGAAAAGACCCGATCTAATTTTTCTTTAACCAAATTAGGGGGTCGTTGTCTATTTGTCCAAGTGTACGGGCATCCGATGGCAGAAATTTCACTTAGACTCTCATCATTTATGAGAGTTTTCAAAACCGACAAAGCCCCATATGGCCTAAACATCCCCCCAACCTTATCTTTAGCCTCTAACAATTCATTGAAGTCCCCCATGATTATAAAGGGTTCGGAATGGTTTTGAACTAAAGATGTCAATTCCTCCCAGAAGATCTTCTGATCCGAATACTTGGGAGGGGCATAGATAAAACAAACGATAAATGATAAATCATTCATCCAACAACGGATCAGGAGGGCTGAAGGTTGTGAAGAAATTAGTTCAGATTTGAAATCATTTGCTTTCAACACTACAATTCCACCCTTCAGCCCTTTTGATCCACTACTTGCCATATGCCCCACAATATTGTACTTTGAAAAAATATTCCGCTTCTTTGAGAAAAGTTCATCATGATCCCTACATTTTGTTTCACAAAGGAACACCAGATCCGGATTGTGTTTTCGCAACAATTTTTTGATGCAGAGTTGTGTGAAAGTGCCATTAATCCCTCACACATTCCAAGACAAGAATTTCATGTTGTTCGAATGAACAATATAAAGAGCCACAGCAAGACTCCTCCACCAATCAAAACACTCCACACACCACTTATGGACATAATGAAATTTACTATAAATCAGGATAAGAAAAAGGAAAGGGGAATTGAAGAAAAGGTAACAATAAGTTTTTCCTTTACACCACATTGAAGTGTATAATGGGAAAAAACACAAGCAGAAAGAAACAAACTGAAATTAAACAGGGTCAACAGTTAAGCATAAAATCTATTTCTAGATTTGGGTTTGGGTTTGAGTTTTTTAAGCCAGCTATTTATAATTGCAAGGATTGAAATGAAAAGCACAATGCAGAAGTCAAAAAATTCAGAGTATTTGTGGTAAGGAAAGACCTGGGGGATGCTAGAATCAGTGTTCATCACCATGTCCTGAAACCCAGTCTGCAGGGGTTGCTGTGGTTGTGGTTGTGCCATTTGTTGAGTGGGTATCATTGGATCAGCTTTGATCAGAAAACGTGCCTCGACAGATTTCCCCACACTCCAAAGTAAAGAGGTTGGGTCAGAAGATTCTATCAGAAGTGAATCCAGAAAAAGATCAAATCGATCAATGGGTGGGAGTTGCATGTAGTTAGGAGAATTCCTGCGCCGTTTACGCATGAAAGAAACATCAAGTTCAGCATGGTCCCTGTTTTCCCCAATAGGCCAGGCAACATCCTTATTTTGTGTACATGCATCAACCGAAGCATTAGCTTTCGAGACCCTCATTTCCGAGCCCTCACTTTCCCCTTTTGTATCTTTATGGTTTGAATTGAAAGTGATTGAGTTAGTGTGCAAATTCTGAATAGTGACCCTTTCCACTTTTTCTAGCCAATCAAGCGCCTTTAAAATTTTCCCCAGCAACACCGGATTTGTCTCACTTGGTTCGATGGCTTCATCCACTTCCATACGTTTCCCTTCTAAGAAAACCGATTTTTCAACATCCCCTTTAAAATCATCTTTTTTTTCCTCATTAAGGACATCAATTCCTATGTCCAGATTTCCCATGTTTTCCATGTCAAACACTAGCTTAGGAAGTGAGCTAAAGATTTGAGTCTTCAAACCAGACTCTTCAACCATACTTTTGCTCTGAAACTTCAAACCAGATTCCTTCGTATTCTTGACAGCTAAGCCTTCATTTTGTTCAAGCATATGATCTTTTTCTTTTTCCTTCTTATTTTCTTTTTCTTTTTCTTTTTCATTCACTTTCAATTTTTCCTTGATCATCGGCTCACCTACCATCACCACATCTTCCCCAGATCCTTTCTTCCCCTTCAAATCAGCCTTCTGATTTTTTATTTTGATTTTATAGCTGCTCTTCCCACTTTTATCAGCTTCTTTCAGACCCTGTGTCTTCGAGGCCCTTGTCTTCTCCACCCGGGTGCTTTCCTCCCACGAATTCCTTTTGCTTTCATAAGGAAATTCCTCCACCGAAGCAAAGAACCAGTGAAAGATGTTGAGGTTCTCTAGAACCGTTTCGAAGAAGTAAAGAAGCAAAGAACAGAGACGATCAGAAGATGAAAGTGGAAAGTTGCATATAATAGTCAACAGCAAGAGTACGATCGTGCATTTTTTGACATCCCTTAGCCAATCGTTTATTTTGTTTGCAAAAAAGGATTATTTTGTTTGCAAAAAATAAATGGACAAATTTGTCCCTATTAGGAAGCTAAATTTTTTATTTTATTTATTTGTGAGTAATCCTTTTAACTATGAAATTATGATGTCTAATGAAAGCTTTGCTACAACTTGAGTTTGTACTATTATATAATATATAATAATATAGTATGAGTAAAAAAGAAAAAGGATATTTTTATTCAAGAAATGTTTGCAACATAAATAGATGGACAAATTTGTCCTTATAAAAAAGCTAATTATTTACTTTATTACGTTGTGGGTAGTCTTTTTAGATACGCAATGGAATCATTTTACCCAATGAAATATTTCCTACAACTTGAATTCTTACTTTTATATAATAGTATGAAGAACAAAAAGGAATTAAAATACTTTTGTTCGAAAATGATATGCAACAAAAATAAATGGATAATTTGTCTTTATAAGAAAGCTAAATTCTCTATTTTTATTAACTTTGTGGGTAGGTTTTTTTTAGATATGAAAAAAGATTATTTTGTCTAATAGGAGATTTGCTATGACTTGAGTTCATACTTTTATACAATAAAATAATATAATAGTATAATACTATCCACTATGATATGAAATGATACTGTAAGAATTGGGATTTCTAGTGGAAAAAAAAAATTGAGTTGATTTTTTTTTGGTGAGACATAAGGAGTTGATTGAAAATAGTATAAATAGTTGAAAATTTAAGCAATAGATGTAGTTTTCTTCCTTAGATATTCAATTTTATCGAATTTTTGTCAAATTTAGAACCAATGGTTCAACATAATAACCATATCATTTGTATATTATTTTTTTACAACATGTAAAACCAATTGAAACCAGAAGTCAAGGTATTAATTTTTTTTCGCTAAAAGGGTCATTTTATAAGGAAAAGAAGAAAAAGAAAAGAAATACAGCAATTAGTACCTACCTTGCTCACCCGCAATAACAGTTGCCCCCAATACACCCTTCCTCACTGGTTCCTACTCATCATTCACAACAACTAAACCATCAGAAACGATATGTAGGAGTAGGACGTCTAGATGCATCCAAATCAAGATCTTTAAGAAAAGCTTCATAGCAATAGTTACATAGCAGCACTATCTTCTCCCAATGGGAGGCTTTGATGCACTGTAGATACTTTCTCTAAAGCTGCATCTACCCCTTCTTGAATTCCTCTGCCATAGAACCCTTTTTACTTGTTACTACTTTCTTCACTGCGTGAGCCTTCTTCGAACGACCAGGTTTCCGACAAGGAGAACCTTCAGCCCACACTGATATAGACGAAGACGAAGGTGGAAGAACTACTTTCAATTGCAAAGTTTCATCATTGGCCGAACTCTCCAGCCTGGCCGAATTCTAATGGGGCCCACAACAGTCCAATCATCCTCCCTAGTTCCTTCAAAGACCGAACTTCTAATAATATTTGCAACTTCAGGTCCCACCAAGGAACACCCTAAAGAAGGGTTTCCAATTTGCTTAGAACTCTTACCTGCAACAAGCACTTTTTGAAATTCAAATGGATTGGCCGAACCACTTTCGAGCTTATCTGTAGGTCCCACTAGTGAACTCCCCAAAGGAAGTTTACCAATTGAATCAAAACACTTTGCCGCATCTAAGGAATTTTGAATTTCAAAACTAGAGTCCACGGCCAAAGAAGCTGCTTCAAAATTATTCAAATTCTGTTGGGCCCCGCATGACCCCACTTGAAGCTCCAAACTAGAGTTCACGTCCAATGCAGCTTCTTCCAATCTAATCGAATTTTGTTGGGTAGAAAAGTCTTCCACATAAACCGAATTCTGTTCCGTAGAAGAGTCTTCCACTCTAACTGAATTCAGCAGGGCCCCACAAGGCCTCTCATTAAGCTTTTCAAACCGTTCAAAAGAGCCAATATCCTTAGTGGCCGAATTAGGTGGAAGTTGGTTAGTCGTGGGACCAACAGAGGTAACCACGTTATTTGCAAGATTACCAACCAACATCGAACTCTTGCCCTTATCTAAAATTTTTTGAAGTTGAAAATGATCACTTTCTAGAAAGAGAGAAAGATCAAGAGAAGAGTTCTCGCTAGACGCGATCACCACATTAGAGGGAACCAACCTTGTTGATTTGAAATTTGAATTGAAATTTGAAATTGAATTTGCCGCACCCTCATTGGATGAAATAGAGTCCTCCAAACCCGCCACCTCTAGAGCCACACGAATCTGATGTTGGAGTGAACTTGGAGTCTGCACTCTCACACCGTCAGTAGGAATGCAATCCACAATAGGATTATCAGCTGGGAGGCTTTCTGCAGGAACGATAGAGGGCTGAACTTGCAAACTATCCACAGAATTGTTTGAAGCAAACCTACAATGAAGACCCAAGTGGCCTTCTTGATTACACCGTGAGCACCGCAGAATATCATCCTAAAAAATTACCTTCTGAAGAAAACTAAAAACTCGAATAGTTCCTGGTTCAAGGCGCTCAATCTAAACCTCATTCACTCGAACAGCATCGACCTCCAACTCAACAAAAATTCGAGCATAATGACCAATAGAACCAAGACGAGTTCGTCTATCAAGAGAAATAGGTCTCCCGACAGATTTTGCTATAGCAAGAAGCACTTTCTCATGCCAATACTCAAGAGGTAAATCAGGGAAACGAACCCACACCAACTTACCCGCTGGTTGAGGAGAGTGGATATTAAAATCCAGCCTCCATCGCTGAAAACGGATGTATTGCTTTCCAACATTCCAAAAACCTTTGCGCCACACCTGAGACATATCTGCCTCACTATGAAACTGAGATGATAAACCCTTTCCCCAATGAATGTAAGATCACCCCCTTGAGACAATTTCCAAGCACCCCTAGCTAGCTCTCGCAATTCATTCATGGTTGTGATGCGAAAATTAGCTCGCCCAATCAACGAAAAACGGAATTTATTTCGTTGCATCTCGTAATCCTATTGTGGGATTACAATCTTGTGAAACTTACCCGCTTGTATAGGAGAAGGGAGGGAACCGATCTCAGGCAACAATGAACTCCCCACTACTCCCGCATAAGATTTGTCCCCATTGGTAAGCATCTCAGGAGGCTTCAAACGCAGGAAGACCGATTCCCTAGGCACCTCCGAATTTCCTAGAGCTTCCATCTCCTCCATCTCACATCCTTTAAAGATAGGTGTTCAACCCTAGCGGACAGCACCGGTAAAAAAATAGCATCTTGAGGAATTTAGTGGGTTGTTTCTGGCTTATTCTTTTTTTTTTTGGATGAGGTTCATCCGGGCCAGCTTACGCGCACCACGATTACATCCTCGAGGGAGATTTTATATATATATATATAATTAATGCCGCCGAACGGGTGAAAGTCAAGGTACTAAAATAGTTTTTCAGCAAGAGTTATTGGAAAAATTACATGGTTAGTCATTTTTATTTCCCTTTATAAAAGTAATCATTCAATGCTTCATTTAAATATAGCTAAAACTGAGTTTAGGTTTCCAAAACTAATCAAAATAATGATTTTTCATCCTCTTTGGATATTTTACCCCTAAAACTAACCACATTGAAGGGGGAAATTGCTATTTTGTCCAAAAGGAAAAAGTCACTATTTTTTCATACCCTATGAAAATTTTCACCCCTATGTCAGTATGGTATTTTAGGGGTAAAAATGTCTAAAGAGACAAAAAAAAAATTCCTATCTTGGTTAGTTTTGTAAATGCAAACTTAGTTTTAGCTTAATTTATTTAAATGAAACATCGAATAGTCATTTTTATAAAAGGAAACCTAAAAGTAACTAATCATATAATTTTCCCAGAATTATTGGATTAAGATTATTTATGAGTAGGATTAAGCTTTTGTAGAATCATTCAACATTAGGTTCATCCTTTTTGTCCTATAAAACTAGTTGAATAAAACAATTAATTAATAAATCTTATCTTAATAAAAATTCTTTTTTTATTTGATAATGAATAAAAGTCCTTTAAACATTATATTTATGAAACATGAGGAGCCTAAATATTATTAAAGTTTAGATAGACTTTCAGATAACTGGATAACTCTCTTACAAAAAAAACTTGGATAGCTGAAATCACTTATCAATGGAAATGGAAAATATTTACCTTTTTATCAAACATTAAACAGCTATAAAGATGTATTGTTAAATGGATACTTATCAATGGTAATGGAAAAGATTTACCATTTTTTTCAAACATTAAAACAGATATAAAGATGTATTGCTAAAAGGGTTAGAGCTTTTATGGGTCGAACTCATTAGTTAGCGGAGAAAACAATGGGTAAATCTGCCATCTTTCTTGATTTATGAGTTTTTCTTCTACCAAAAGATACTGCTTGGGGCATAGAATTTTGTCAAATATGAAAAAAACAATTAAATTTACAAATTGATAACAATTGAAAATTTTGTCTTATATTTAAATTATATATAAAAATTACTTTTCTAGAAGTAGTCAATGTGTGCGTAGGCTGACCGAACAACCTCAGATCTAAAAAGAAAAAGGAAAGTGGTAGGTGAACGTGTGAATATGTTAGCTAAATAGTTCTAAATATCTATTAATTAAATCTCAATTGTCCAATAAAATTCATATTTTCCCTCATATTATTTTGTAGGTTAGTTAAGTTAATATTCTATCATCAGTTAAATTTTCAAAAAAAAAGAAGAAAAACAACACTGGCCGTTAAGAGTAATGTCTCTTTCTTCTTCCTCTATTCCTTCTCTATTTCTTTTTTTGTTCCTTATAACGAGCAAAACAACTCTCTTAATTGATCATATAAACATCTAATATATATATATACGAAATAACAAAATCACAAATTTCACACTAGAAGGCTCCTGATCAGAATTTCTTCACATGAGATATTTTTCACCACACATTCCTTCACCATAGAAAATCAAGAATGGAAACTTTTTTTTTAAGAGAATAGATAAATACCTAAAGAATTATCTTGAGAATAATGGAATGCGCAACAATTGAGAGATAATTTAATAGAGATGGTTGATAATCCCAAGTAGAAAAACATTGAGAGGGTTTACGAGTAAGACAAGAGAAAATGACGTGGGTAGGATAAGAGAACTAATATTTTGTTATCGTTATCGGGAGAGTTTGTGAGTGAGACAAGAGAAAATGAGGTACCTGTAAAACGAGATTTCTTTTTCACTTCTTTGAAATGACAACAAAAGAACAACTGAAATCATAGGATTTTCAGTGATAAACTCTTAGCTTGATGAACGTAGGTGAAAGGGCTTCAGTGAAACCAATAGAAAATAAATAGAAAAAGAAGAAAGAGACGTTACCGCCAACGAGAATCCACAACCGTTGACATTAGATTAAACCTAACTAATTCATAAATAATGGAAGGAAAAATAGGTATTTTATTGGACGATTCAGATTTAGTGTAACAAATTTGACAATGAATATTTAGAGCCATTCATCTAACCTATTTACGCGTGTGTTCATCTACACTTTAACCAAAAGGAAAATCAATGAAAATTATTAATTATTTTGATAAATATTAGATAATCAATCAATCAATAATAATAATAATAATAATAATAATAATAATAATAATAATAATAATAATAATAATAATAATAATAATAATAATAATAATAATAATTATTATTATTATTATTATTATTATTATTATTATTATTATTTAATATAGGTGTCATTAAGAAAGAATCTATGCATATACTTACCAAACAAAATAATAATCCATACATATCTAACTACTAGGTTAGCCATGATAGTTAATATTAAATCTTTAATTTTGTATAGAGTATTACAAAAAATCAAAAAAAAAAAAAAAATAAAAAAATCTATGCATATATTTACCAAACAAAATAATAATCTAGCATTTTCCATATATGTTATCATAAGTAATCTATTATGTTAGGATAAGAATAAATTCATTGTCATAATAATCCATACATATCTAACTACTAGGTTAGCCATGATAGTTAATACTAAATCTTTAATTTTGTATAGAGTATTACAAAAAAAAAACTATAAATCTAACATTTCCCATATATGTTATCATAAGTAATCTATTATGTTATTTTACTAAAACAAAAGTAATCTATTATGTTAGGATAAGAATAAATTCATTGTCATATAATAAATTAGATGAATTATGAGATTTTTTGAACTGTTATAAAATAAAGAGAATATATCAGAGACAAAGAAGAAAACTAGAACAAGATCAATCAGAAGTGATTCATTCAGCTGAGTGCATTAAATATTTATAGTAGAAGGAGCATCTACTCTGATATGGAAATACAATATATGATTCTTGCACACAATAAGATATTTTTTATATGGAAAGATAGATTGTCGCCCAAGATAGAAGGTGCATGGAATGGAAATATTGACTGCCAACATTGTGTGTTGAGATCACTGTAATCTTCAATTAAGATGGGAATGTGAATCACCAAGATTGTATGCTGAGGTGGTTGAGATCTTCAATTGGAAGTATTGCTCCTCCTTGGATGTTCATCAATAGATAATGTACCTCATTAAAACCTTACTAAGAAAAAACCCTGTGGGAAAAAATCTTAGTGAAGGAAAAAGAGTATACATATCTAAATAATATGTATTGGTAGCTGCCTCATTAAAAACCTTACTAGGAAAACCCAGTGGGACAAAACCTTGGTTAAGGGAAAAAGAGTGCAGCACGTATTTTACTCCCCCTGATGATAATATTATTGAGTATATTTAAGTACGTACATTCCAATATCATATACCAGTTTCTCAAGATTTGAAGTATGCAACTTCTCAGTAGATAAATCTGTCAAATTATCACTTGAACGAGTTTGTTGAACATCGATTTCACCATTTTATTGAAGACCATGAATGAAGAAGAATTTCAGTGAAATATGTATCGTTCCATCTCCTTTGATGTATCATCGCTTCAATTGAGCTATGCATGCAGCATAATCTTCATATAATATTGCTCAGACCCCTTTTTCTAGTAGAAGACTCATGCTTCCAGAATGTGTTGTATCATTGGTCTAAACCAAATATAAAATAGCTAACATTCACTTGTGAATAAATAGCTTGTTTGAGATCTAGTTATATATAGATCAGAAAAAAATCTTGCATCTGCATAACAAGTAAGTTAATGTCCACATTCATAAAATAATATCATGTCAATAATTTCTCTAATATATTGAAATATATGATTTATAACATTTCAGTGTCTTCGTATTGGAGAAGAGAAAATCTTGCTAATACAATTATAGAAAATGCTATATCCGATTGTGTATTATTAGCAAGATACATTAATGCCCCAATTGCACTAAGATATGATACTTCAGGACCAAGAAATTCTCCACTGTTTTCTTGGAGTCGAAATGAATATTTCTTTATATTGAGCGATCTCACAACCATTGGGGTACTCAATGGATGTATTTTATCTAGGTAAAATCTCTTCAAAATATTCTCTATATAAGTTGATTGATGAACGAATAAATATTCGTCAAATGCTCAATTTACAAGTCAAGACAAAACATTGTCTTTTCAAGATTTTCATTTCAACTTTCTTCAAATAATCTACTGCTTTTGGAAACTCTTCAAGAGTTTCGATGATATTTAAATCATCAATATATACTTACTAAAATTAGATCCATATCCTTTAATAAAGGCATAATAATAAATTGGATCATTTTATACTTTTCATTTAGTAAATATCCACTAAGGAGATTACCATATATGCCTTGATAATCTTTGAAGCCTTATTGAACAAATTTCCTAGGAATTTTTATATGCTTCAGTCATTTTGAATCCTTTCCAGGATTTTCATATATATTTCACACTCGAATGAGCCATATAAATAGGCTGTAATAATATCCATTAGACGCATGTCAAAATTTTCATATATTGCCAGATTAATAAGATATCTGAAGGTGATTGCATCCACCACAAGAAAACATGTTTCCATGTAATCAATGCCAAGCATCTGCGAAAATTCTTGTGCCATAATTCATGCTTTATATATCACGATTTCATTCTTTTTCTTATTTCATTTCTCGCAGAAAAATCAATTATACTTCACTGGCTTTATACCTTCAAATGTTTGACTACAGGTCTAAAAACTTTATTTTTCAAGCGAATTCAATTCTGCTTGAATTGTCTCTACATTTTGGCCAATCTTTCTTGATTTATATTCATCAACAAATTTATGTTCAAGATCCTCGTCTTGTTGTATTATTTCAACAATAACATAATATGCAAAAATGTTGTCGACAACTTTATCTTTTCAGTTCCATCTTTTTCCTGCAATGACATAATTAATCGAGATCTCTTCATTATTTTCAAGTACCTGAACCTCTTTTGGGGTTTCATAGAAAATTATGTCTTCAGGATTTTCATAATCAATTGTCTCCATTTTATGACCATCTTGATCATTTGCTTCTTCTTTTTTTTCTAGGATTTTATCCTTGGAACCGATTAATCTTTCACGTTTTAAACGTGGTTTAATTTCATTTGCACTGATAGATTGTCCTGTTGGAACATCAATTCTAATTGGAGCATTTACAGCTGGAATATGAGATTTAGTAACTCTTAGTAGGTCAAACAAATCGCGAGTTGATTTATAATATTTATTGCATTATCCTTTGAACTTCAAGTTCACAGTGCTCAGTGCGAGGATCTAATGAGATAATGATAATGCATACAATCAATCTCTTTTTCCAACTGTTTGTTCTCTCCCCCTCATGTTGGAAAAACTAATTCATTAAATAAATCTCCTATCATTGGCAATATATTGCATTATATAACTAGATTCATATCCAACATATATTCCCAACTTTATTTGGGAACTCATCTTTGTGCGTTGTGGTGGAGTAATTAGAACATAAGCCGCACATACAAAAAAATTTTAAGATGATAAATATTTTGCTTCTGACTATAAGCCAATTGTAACAGGGAGAATTTATGACAACCTTTTGGCCTGATGCGTACAAATGATGTTTTGTTCTCATAACCAATGGTTTAGCTATTAATTGGAAACATTTAATAAATGATTTTGCTAAACCATTTTGGATATAAACATAAACAACAGGCTATTCAACTGTGATCTCAGTTGTTATACAATAATCATAAAGCCTGAGATGTAAATTCACCAGCATTATCAAGACAAACTGTTTTCACTTATAATCCATAAATTATGCTCTTAATCTCATTATTTGAGCAAACAATCTCGCAAACACCAAATTGCAAGTTCATAATGAACATACATGTGACCACTTTATAGATGCATCTACTAAAATCATATATTATCTGAATGATCCACATGATGGGTGAATGGGCCCATATATTTCACCCTCTATATGTTTCAAAAACGTAGAATGTTCAATCTCAACTTTAGCTGGTGAATATTTAATAATAAATTTTTCTTGAGAACAAGCAATACAAGAAAATTCACTTAATTGAAGAATCTTCTGGTTCTTCAATGGATGACAATTGAATTTTCAATAATTTTCCGCATTATATTTGATCCGGGATGGTCCAACCGGTCATGCCAAATAATAAAATTATTGGAATCAATGTTCATTTGATTTACCTAAGCATGTGTTTCAACCATGCGATATTCGTGTAGTACAAATTGGGAGAAATATCTAATACCTTTGTATAGATATTTACTTATACCATTATTTGTAGTCTCAATTTGATAATTATTTTGGCAAATAGCTTTGAAATTTAATAAGTTTCTTTGAGACTTACTACAAAATAATGAATTATTCATAGCCAATTTTATCTCCCAAATAATAATAAATTAGCTCTTCTGGAGCTCCCAATCAATGTTGTACTACTGATTTTATATAAACATTGGTTTCCGCATCATCAAATAAGAGAAATATGTATATTTTTCTCTCAGTATAATATGCGTCACAGCATATAAGAGAATATTCACATTCTTCATCAAAATGAAACAAAATATATTAAAAGATATATAGAAAGTCAATAAAAAAAGTTATAGAGGAAAAAGATTAAATTTAAGATAAATTAACATATGAGATGAGATTTGAAGAGAAAAGAACTACAAACTAATATAATATTATTTTTATTTTTATTTTTATTTGAATTCTACTAACATAATCAAATCTTCAACTATTATCTTCAAAGAAGTATGCAGCATCTAGATGTGTAGTATCTGTGAGGCTATCAAAATCATTCCTTTTATAGGCAAAATTTGCTCAAGTATCATGATTTTGAAAAATTCAATTTATCTCCACATTATTTTTATTTATTTACTTAAGGCTTGACAAAGCTTAATTAAATATTCTGGAGTATAACAAATACATGTCTAATAGCTTTCATACCGTATGACAAATACATGTCTAATAGCTTTCATACCACATCGGTAACAAATATTATCTTCACTTCTTGAATTGTTATATTGAGAATCCTTATTGTTCTCTTATTTATTTCCATAATAATAACAGTAATTATTTTTGCCTTATTCACTTCCACAGTCATGACAATAATTTTAATTTTTGTCTTCTTTCAGGCATATCATGAATTGTTGCATTCACTTCAAGGAATGGAACAGAACCAATAGGATGAGTTTCATGACTTTTCATTAATAGTCCATTATTTTACTCAGCCACAAATAGGCATGATATCATTTAGAGTATTTCTTAAAACTCCTTTTACAATATTGTTATTGTAACAACAAATCTGAAACTTTAAAATTTTCTGGCATATTTTCATGAATAATATTTTCTCCTTATAATTTCAATAGAGAATTAACTTCAAAAACTACAGAACTGTATTTATTTACACATTTCAAATCTTGCAACTTCATCTGCATCTGCAGAACTGTATTCATATACAGTTTCAAATCTTGCAACTTCAAGTGCATCTCAGAAACTGTACTCATTTACAGTTTCAAATCTTGCAACTTCATATGCATTTGCAGAACTGTACTCATTTACAGTTTCAAATCTTACAACTTTATGTGCATCTGTAGAACTGTATTTATTTACAGTTTCAAATATTGCAACTTCAGGTGTATTTAATAATATTTGTGGTGCAAAACTAGCAACCACTATATACAATAAATAAAATCATTTGTTAATGGCAAATCACAATTGTTAAGGAAATCTAATATCTTATTATTTGTTTGATTCTTAGATTCAATAAAACACATACCTTTTTATCATGATGCACTTACATTTCAAGATGGACAAGGTAAACTCCATTGTTTACAAAAACGTGCGAGGAGGTCGGTCATTCTTTTCACTTTGGAATAGAAAACATAATGATACATAGTCTGCTATCTTTCTTCTCAAAAGGCAATACTTCTAGCGGAGTCGTTCACAATTACTTCGAGCGGAATCGTGCTAATAACGTGTTATAAAATAAAGAGAATATATCAGAGACAAAGAAGAAAACTAGAACAAGATCAATCAGAAGTGATTCATTCAATATGCTAAGTGCATTAAATATTTATAGTAAAAGGAGCATCTACTCTGATATGGAAATACAATATATGATTCTTGCACACAATAAGATATTGTTGATATGGAAAGATAGATTGCCGCCCAAGATAGAAGGTGCATGGAATGGAAATATTGACTGCCAACATTGTGTGTTGAGATCACTGTAATCTTCAATTAAGATGGGAATGTGAATCACCAAGATTATATGCTGAGGTGGTTGAGATCTTCAATTAGAAGTATTGTCTATTGGAGGGTGATGGATATCCATAATCAATATTATTTATAACATGAACATAGTTTTCAATGAATCTAGGAATCTTCCAAATTGGAAGGATCAGCCCTTAATCCAAAATAAAATTTGAATTGAAAGTTAAGTACACTCGTTGACTAAGTCAAATATGTTCACCTGAGTTCATTATAACAACATGATTTAGGAATTCATATGAATAAATATCATGATTGAGTTTAATCATGATACATTATTATTGAAGCTAGGATTTAATATTGGGGAGTAGAATAATGATTATAAATTTATTTTTTTCATTTTTTGATCTTGATAGTGGGATAATCTTTTCTAGCAATTTTTTTTACTATTAAATATTTTATGATCTATAGTTCAAGTACTAATATTTTTACATATGAAAAGAGGACTAAAAGGTTCTCTCTAGGAAAATTCCAAAAAATCAATGAAAGGAGGCGGAAGCTTATTCATTGAAAACTATGTTAAAAAAATCTCATAATTCATCTAATTTATTATATGACAATGAATTTATTCTTATCCTAACATACTAACATAATAGATTACTTTTGTTTTAGTAAATAACATAATAGATTACTTATGATAACATATATGGAAAATGTTAGATTTGTAGGGTTTTTTTTTTTTTTTTTTTGTAATTCTCTATACAAAATTAAAGATTTAGTATTAACTATCATGGCTAACCTAGTAGTTAGATATGTATGGATTATTATTTTGTTTGGTAAATATATGCATAGATTCTTTCTTAATGACACCTATATTAAATAATAATAATTATTATTATTATCATTGATTGATTATCTAATATTTATCAAAACAATTAATAATTTTCATTGTTTTTCCTTTTGGTTAAAGTGTAGATGAACACGCGTAAATAGGTTAGATGAATAGCTCTAAATATTCACTGTCAGATTTGTTACACTAAATCTGAATCGTCCAATAAAATACATATTTTTCCTTCCATAATTTATGAATTAGTTAGGTTTAATCTAATATCAACGGTTGTGGATTCTAGTTGGCGGTAACGTCTCTTTCTTCTTCTTCTATTCATTTTCTATCGGTTTCACTGAAGCCCTTTCACCTACGTTCATCAAGCTAAGAGTTTATCACTGAAAATCCTATGATTTCAGTTGTTCTTTTGTTGTCATTTCAAAGAAGTGAAAAAGAAATCTCTTTTTACAGGTACCTCATTTTCTCTTGTCTCACTCACAAACTCTCCCGATAACGATAACATAATATCAGATCTCTTATCCTACCCACATCATTTTCTCTCATCTTACTCGTAAACCCTCTCAATGTTTTTTTGCTTGGGATTATCAACCATCTCTATTAAATTATCTCTCAATTGTTGCGCATTCCATTATTCTCAAGATAATTCTTTAGGTATTTATCTATTCTCTTAAAAAAAAAAAAAGTTTCCATTCTTGATTTTCTATGGTGAAGGAATGTGTGGTGAAAAATATCTCATGTGAAGAAATTCTGATAAGGAGCCTTCTAGTGTGAAATTTGTGATTTAGTTATTTCGTATATATGTATTAGATGTTTATATGATCAATTAAGAGAGTTGTTTTGCTCGTTATAAGGAACAAAAAAGAAATAGATAAGGAATAGAGGAAGAAGAAAGAGACATTACTCTAACGGCCGGTGTTGTTTTTCTTCTTTTCTTTTTGAAAATTTAACTGGTGATAGAATATTAACTTAACTAACCTACAAAATAATATGAGGGAAAATAAGAATTTTATTGGACAATTGAGATTTAGTTAATAGATTTGATAAAAGATATTTAGAACTATTTAGCTAACATATCACATGTTCATCTACCACTTTCCTTTTTCTTTTTAGATCTGAGGTTGTTCGGGCAGCCTACGCACACCTTGACTGCTTCTAGAAGATTAATTTTTATATATAAGACAAAATTTTCAATTGTTATCAATTTGTAAATTTAAGTGTTTTTTTCATATTTGACAAAATTCTATGCCCCAAGCAGTATCTTTTGGTAGAAGAAAAACTCATAAATCAAGAAAGATGGCAGATTTACCCATTGCTTTCTCAGCTAACTAATGAGTTCGACCCATAAAAGCTCTAACCCTTTTAGCAATACATCTTTATATTTGTTTTAATGTTTGAAAAAAATGGTAAATCTTTTCCATTACCATTGATAAGTATCCATTTAACAATACATCTTTATAGCTGTTTAATGTTTGATAAAAAGGTAAATATTTTCCATTTCCATTGATAAGTGATTTCAGCTATCCAAGCTTTTTTAAATCTTTTCTATTACCATTGATAAGTATCCATTTAACAATACATCTTTATAGCTGTTTAATGTTTGATAAAAAGGGTAAATATTTTCCATATCCAGTTATCTGAAAGTCTATGTAAACTTTAATAATATTTAGGCTCCTCATGTTTCATAAATATAATGTTTGAAGGACTTTTATTCATTATCAAATAAAAAAAGAATTTTTATTAAGATAAGATTTATTAATTAATTGTTTTATTCAACTAGTTTTATAGGACAAAAATGATGAACCTAATGTTGAATGATTCTACAAAAGCATAATCCTACTCATAAATAATCTTAATCCAATAATTTTGGGAAAATTATATGATTAGTTACTTTTAGGTTTCCTTTTATAAAAATGACTATTCGATGTTTCATTTATATAAATTAAGCTAAAACTGAGTTTGCATTTACAAAACTAACCAAGATAGGAATTTTTTTTTTGTCTCTTTAGATATTTTTACCCCTAAAATTAACCATACTGACATATGGGTGAAAATTTTCATAGGGTATGAAAAAATAGTGACTTTTTCCTTTTGGACAAAATAGCAATTTCCCCCTTCAATGTGGTTAGTTTTAGGGGTAAAATATCCAAAGAGGATGAAAAATCAATATTTTGATTAGTTTTGGAAACCTAAACTCAGTTTTAGCTATTTTTAAATGAAACATTGAATGATTACTTTTATAAAGGGAAATAAAAATGACTAACCATGTAATTTTTCCAATAAACTCTTGCTGAAAAACTATTTTAGTACCTTGACTTTCACCCGTTCGGCGGCATATATATATATATATATATATATATATAAAATCTCCCTTGAGGATGTAATCGTGGTGCGCAAGCTGGCCCGGATGAACCTCATCCAAAAAAAAAAAAAAAAAAGGAATAAGCAGAAACAACCCACTAAAGTCATCAAGATGCTATTTTTTTACCCGTGCCGTCCGCTAGGGTTGAACACCTATCTTTAAAGGATGTGAGATGGAAGAGATGGAAGTTCTAGGAAATTCGGAGGTGCCTAGGGAATCGTTCTTCCTGCGTTTGAAGCCTCCTGAGGTGCTTACCAATGAGGACAAATCTTATGCGGGAGTAGTGGGGAGTTCATTGTTGCCTGAGATCGGTTCCCTCCTCCTATACAAGCGGATAAGTTTCGCAAGATTGTAATCCCACAATAGGATTACGAGATGCAACGAAATAAATTCCGTTTTTCGTTGATTGGGCGAGCTAATTTTCGCATCACAACCATGGATGAATTGCGAGAGCTAGCTAGGGGTGCTTGGAAATTGTCTCAAGGGGGTGATCTTACATTCATTGGGGAAAGGGTTTATCATCTCAGTTTCATAGTGAGGCAGATATGTCTCAGGTGTGGCACAAAGGTTTTTGGAATGTTGGAAAGCAATACATCCGTTTTCAGCGATGGAGGCCGGATTTTAATATCCACTCTCCTCAACCAGCGGGTAAGTTGGTGTGGGTTCGTTTCCCTGATTTACCTCTTGAGTATTGGCATGAGAAAGTGCTTCTTGCTATAGCAAAATCTGTCGGGAGACCTATTTCTCTTGATAGACGAACTCGTCTTGGTTCTATTGGTCATTATGCTCGAATTTTTGTTGAGTTGGAGGTCGATGCTGTTCGAGTGAATGAGGTTTAGATTGAGCGCCTTGAACCAGGAACTATTCGAGTTTTTAGTTTTCTTCAGAAAGTAATTTTTTAGGATGATATTCTGCGGTGCTCACGGTGTAATCAAGAAGGCCACTTGGGTCTCATTGTAGGTTTGCTTCAAACAATTCTGTGGATAGTTTGCAAGTTCAGCCCTCTATCGTTCCTGCAGAAAGCCTCCCAGCTGATAATCCTATTGTGGATTGCATTCCTACTGACGGTGTGAGAGTGCAGACTCCAAGTTCACTCCAACATCAGATTCGTGTGGCTCTAGAGGTGGCGGGTTTGGAGGACTCTATTTCATCCAATGAGGGTGCGGCAAATTCAATTTCAAATTTCAAATCAACAAGGTTGGTTCCCTCTAATGTCGTGATCGCGTCTAGCGAGAACTCTTCTCTTGATCTTTCTCTCTTTCTAGAAAGTGAACCTTTTCAACTTCAAAAAATTTTAGATAAGGGCAAGAGTTCGATGTTGGTTGGTAATCTTTCAAATAACGTGGTTACCTGTGTTGGTCCCACGACTAACCAACTTCCACCTAATTCGGCCACTAAGGATAGTGGCTCTTTTGAATGGTTTGAAAAGCTTAATGAGAGGCCTTGTGGGGCCCTGCTGAATTCAGTTAGAGTGGAAGACTCTTCTATTGAATAGAATTCGGTTTATGTGGAAGACTTTTCTACACAACAAAATTCGATTAGATTGGAAGAAGCTGCATTGGACTTGAACTCTAGTTTGGAGCTTCAAGTGGGGTCATGCGGGGCCCAACAGAATTTGAATAATTTTGAAGCAGCTTCTTTGGCCGTGGACTCTAGTTTTGAAATTCAAAATTCCTTAGATGCGGCAAAGTGTTTTGATTCAATTGGTAAACTTCCTTTGGGGAGTTCACTAGTGGGACCTACAGATAAGCTCGAAAGTGGTTCGGCCAGTCCATTTGAATTTCAAAAAGTGCTTGTTGCAGGTAAGAGTTCTAAGCAAATTGGAAACCCTTCTTTAGGGTGTTCCTTGGTGAGACCTGAGTTGCAAATATTATTAGAAGTTCGGTTTTTGAAGGAACTAGGGAGGATGATTTGGACTGTTGTGGGGCCCATCAGAATTCGGCCAGGCTGGAGAGTTCGGCCAATGATGAAACTTTGCAATTGAAAGTAGTTCTTCCACCTTTGTCTTCGTCTATATTAGTGTGGGCTGAAGGTTCTCCTCGTCGGAACCTGGTCGTCCGAAGAAGGCTCACGTAGTGAAGAAAGTAGTAACAAGTAAAAAGGGTTCTATGGTAGAGGAATTCAAGAAGGTGGTAGATGCAGCTTTAGAGAAAGTATCTACAGTGCATCAGAGCCTCCCATTGGGAGAAGATAGTGCTGCTATGTAACTATTGCGATGAAGCTTTTCTTAAAGATCTTGATTTGGATGCATCTAGACGTCCTACATATCGTTTCTGATGGTTTAGTTCTTGTGAATGATGAGTAGGAACCAGTGAGGAAGGGTGTATTGGGGGCAACTGTTGTTGCGGGTGAGCAAGGTAGGTACTAATTGCTGTATTTCTTTTCTTTTTCTTCTTTTCCTTATAAAATGACCATTTTAGCAAAAAAAAATTTAATACCTTGACTTCTGGTTTCAATTGGTTTTATATGTTGTAAAAAAATAATAAACAAATGATATGGTTATTATGTTGAACCATTGGTTCTAAATTTGACAAAAATCCGATAAAATCGAATATCTAAGGAAGAAAACTACATCTATTGCTTAAATTTTCAACTATTTATACTATTTTCAATCAACTCCTTATGTCTCACCCAAAAAAAATCAACTCAATTTTTTTTTCCACTAGAAATCCCAATTCTTACAGTATCATTTCATATCATAGTGGATAACATTATACTATTATATTATATTATTGTATAAAGTATGAACTCAAGTCATAGCAAATCTCCTATTAGACAAAATAATCTTATTTCATATCTAAAAAAACCTACCCACAAAGTTAATAAAAATAGAGAATTTAGCTTTCTTGTAAAGACAAATTATCCATTTATTTTTGTTGCATATCTTTTTCAAACAAAAGTATTTTAATTCCTTTTTGTTCTTCATACTATTATATAAAAGTAAGAATTCAAGTTGTAGGAAATATTTCATTGGATAAAATGATTCCATTGCGTATCTAAAAGACTACCCACAACGTAATAAAGTAAATAATTAGCTTTTTTATAAGGACAAATTTGTCCATCTATTTATGTTGCAAACATTTCTTGAATAAAAATATCCTTATTCTTTTTTACTCATACTATATTATTATATATTATATAATAGTACAAACTCAAGTTGTAGCAAAGCTTTCATTAGACATCATAATCATATTTTCATAGTTAAAAGGATTACTCACAAATAAATAAAATAAAAAATTTAGCTTCCTAATAGGGACAAATTTGTCCATTTATTTTTTGTAAACAAAATAATCCTTTTTTGCAAACAAAATAAACGATTGGTTAAGGGATGTCAAAAATGGCACAATCATACTCTTGTTGTTGACTATTATATGCAACTTTCCACTTTCATCTTCTGATCGTCTCTGTTCTCTGCTTCTTTACTTCTTCGAAACGGTTCTAGAGAACCTCAACATCTGTCGCTGGTTCTCTACCTTCTTTTCTTTCACCTCTATTTCCTCTCTCTGTCTGTTGAAACACTCTGATATCTAGCTCTCATCCTCTTCTGCGGGTGCTGTGAAGGTATACTGGGTCGTTTAAGATCCTCTTCAACCTCTCAAGGCCATCCACACAAAGCATCTTCCTCTGGAATTCTTGGAAGCTCACCTTTGAAAGGTCATATACATTCGCCGGGTGAAGTACCAGGGTCTGAAGATAGGGCGGCATGCTGGCGCTTCTCTGGACAGGGCATTACCATGCTTGAAGGCTCGGTCACTAGACATCTCCCTCACAAACGCAGTAAGCGCGTTTGCTTTAGCAAACTGCTAGGTTATAAAAACTTACCGGTAGCAAAGGTGGTTGAACGTTTGGCACGTATGTGGGAGAGTGGTGGAGCTACATATATTATCTGCTACAACCAAAAGCTGATGGCTGCAGAATTTATGTCGGAGAATCATCGGAACCGAGCACTTTCTTTTGCTCCTTGGTCGGTTGAGTCTTGTATTCTACACCTCGCTCTCACGCCGTTTCCTGATAATGCTGTTGTTGGCAACCTGGCACCCCCTTGGCTGTTTGAATACAACTTCATAATGTGTGAGAAGATTGCTATAAGGAGCCCTTGATTGCTGAGGAGGCATCAACCTTTGGCAAGGTCGTAGATGTTTAGATCAACCTCAAAGCTTTGGGTCTCTCGTCGGATGTTGCTCGAGTGAAAGTTATGTTATGTATGACCTCGATCTTCTGATGGAGCTTCAGGTGTCAATCCGTAATACTAAAGGGGAAGTGGTTCAAGCAAAATGTATGTTTGAACTAAAAATGATTTGTTCCCGTTGCGGACACATATCTCATGGAAATCAAACCTGCCCATACTGAAACCTCTCTAAAGGGATCCCTAACATTGACATCCCACTCACTGGATCTGTTGTGACGGCAAAGACACGTTCCATTATGTCAAGCTCTTCAAAAATCTTCCCTACAAAAAATCTGGAGATGTGAAATCCCCCGGATTTCTACCCCTTTAACCTGTGATTTCAAGACCGAGAACCCGGGCCTTGAGTCGACGACAACTGTGGGCCATTCAAGTCAAGCCCGAAGGATTAGAAATGGAACTAATGTTGGTGGATGACTCTTATAATGAGTCAACAACTCTCCTAGAGTTTAAGTGAAGAGAGAAGATTAATCACGATAGTGTAAAAATGGTGATTTTGGAACGTCCGTAGATCGGCGATGGAGAATCTAATTGACGCGAATAAGGTATCAAATCGAATATCGTTGAAAGACCTTTCCAACGAGCCAAAAATCACTGAATCAGAGTCTGTTTGGGGGGCCAAACATGGAAGGCCCAACCCCCCACCTCATTTTCTGTTTAGGGGCAAATATGGAATTTCGCGTTTTTAAGCCCTATTTTATGTTTTAACTCATCCATAACCGCATTTCTTTATGTAAGAACGAGTTTGTGGCAGCGGGAAGAGGAGAGACCAAAGAGAAGAGCATTTCCATCCTTTCAAAGGTGCTCTACGACTCAGATCATTGCGGGAACGTTGAAGGAAGTGAGAATTCTTAAACCCTTCTCTTTAATTATAGTTGGTGGGAGTTTTATCTTCTCTTTTTTTCGTGGAGATCTTGAAAGGAAAGGTTGTTAGGTATCTTGGATGCTTTTGTTTTCTTGTATTAATGTTTCCCTAGAGTATGGGTGTAACAACCCCCGTATTTCTAACATGGGATCCGTATTGCAGGTCCGAGAACCCGAAGGTCTAGTCAGGTAAATTTGTGGAGTGTCCGGATAGAAGTCCATGATCCAGAGCCTAAACCCATGGATCTGGATTCTCTTGATGAAGAGCCTGCCTTGCTTGATAGTTGGACTTTTGGAAGGCAAGTGATGTCTGGAGATGTCCGGAATGAAGGTAAGATCTCCCCCATGTGTTCATTAGGGTTAGGTTGTACTTGGACATTAACCCCCTGAGCAAAGCACCCTTGTATAGCAATATACATGGGGGCGGTTGCTAGTGGCGGTTGATTAGACCAAGCGATCGCCCCAAGCGACCGCCTGGTCCTAGTTGCGGGGTTTTGCCCTATTTTGTCCCCAGACTCCTATAAATAGTAACCCTCGTCTATTTTACGAATATTATATTCGGGATTACTATTTTTGGAGTTTAAACGGCCGTGGAGACGTGCTGGAAGGAGATTTGAAGTGCTATTAGTGTCCCAGAAGGTTCTACTGTCCTTCATAGCTGATCTGGTTGAGGTAAGTGATTCCCTGTTCACTCAAACTCCACCACATGCTATGATAAAGGTAGATTAGTGATCCTCTTTGGTTGTTCATGACCTTTCTATTACATTGTCTACCCTTTTGATGATCTTGGTGAGATCAAATCCGAAAACGAAACCATGCTTTAGTGAAAAGGGCTGATCTAATCAAGGGAAGGTTTCTGGATAACCAATTTGGTGTCATTGTTTAGGTTTTGTATCACCCTTGGCTATAGGAGTGTTAGATTTGAAATTCAAACTATGATCATTCGAAATTCGGATTGAAAATCGATGATCAAAAGCCTGAGTTTCGGATCTGAAACTCACTATTTTTGGGGCGGTCACTAGTGGCGGTCGCTCAGCCTAAGCAATCGGCCCAAGTGACCGGCTGGTTTCCAGTGACCAAATGACTTTTGGTTTTGATCCGATTTGATTCATTCGACTTATACCTTATTGTAACCCTGTGTATAGGTGTTCTCTGTTTCAAGAGAAGTCTTATAATTATTCCTGGTTTGCAAGTTAGAGGAATTCTACATAATTACAAGTAAGGACATACAATCCTATCTTTAGATTTGACTTGAACTTGCTAGTCCAGTGTCTGTTATTACTATTCTTTCATTTAATATACTGTTGTAACCTTGTTTAGCATGCTGATCTTATTATATGCTTGCTAGTTGTACTGTCTTTACATATACTTTGTCAATTATGAATGTGATATGATGATGGTATGTGGTTCTGATGAAAAGTCCATGCTGTTCAAGAAACTTTGCAAATGGACCAGGTGCTTGTCCATTTTCAGTGTATCTACCATAATATTCTCCACCTCTATCTGATCTCACGATTTTGATGTGCTTTTCACATTGTTTCTCCACTTCAGATTTAAATACTTTAAAGGCATCTAACGCCTCATACTTATTATGAAGCATGTAGAGATACATGTATCGTGAGTAATCATCTATAAAGGAGATGAAGTAATTCTGACTATCCATATCTGGACAGCAAATGTCTGTATGTATGATTTCTAATAGATTTGTACTCCTCTTGGCACCCTTCTTTGACTTGTTGGTTTGCTTTCCCTTTATGCAATCCACACAAGTATCATAATCAGTAAAATCTAAAGTACTTAATACTCCATCTTTTACTAGCCTTTTAATTCTCTCTAAGGAAATATGTCCTAATCTACGGTGCCACAACATAGAAGATTCCTCGTTTATAACACATCGCTTTATACCAGCATTAACATGAACATGCATTGCATCGCATTTGGTATTATCTTGCAAATTAATGTGAAAAAGACTATCAGACAAGGTACCATTCCCAACAATTTCAGATTTATATGATAAACTAAAAAATGAATCACGAAAAGTTAAAGGAATATTCCAAAGGTAAAAGTGCTGAAACAAAATCAAGTTTCTCGAAAAACTTGGAACATAAAAGGTCTTTTCTAAAATTAAGACAAAACCACTACTAAGAACTAATCTGCAAGTTCCAATAGCTTCCACATGCAATTGCATCTTGTTTCTCGAATAGATGCATCGTTCATTTCCTACCGCTTCCCTGTGGTTGAGAAAACCACCGCAGGAATTCGAAATATGGATTGTAGACCCGAGGTCAATCCACCATGTGTTATGACTTACATCTATCATATTAGATTCATAACAAACACAAGAGATACAAATACCTTTCTTTTCGAGCCGGGCCTTAAATTTAGCACAATCCTTCTTCATATGTCCCTTCTTTTTGCTGGAAGAAGCATTTAGATTCCTTCTTAATGTCGATTGGGGTGGCATTTTACCCTTTCCTTTCTGCTTGCCTTGCCCTTTGAACTTTCCTTGTATGGCCAAATGAACACTTTCCCCTAACTCCATAGTCGATCGGCCTTCCTCTTGAACACACATGGTCATGAGTTCATTAATTGACCATTTCTCCTTATGTGTGTTATAAGAGATTTTAAAAGGTCCATACTTTCGGTGGAAGAGTGTTTAGAATAAAGTATACAAGGAAGGACTCGGATATATCAACCTCTAAATTTTTGAGCTGAGCGACAATGTCCCTCATCCTCATGATGTGTTCACGCACACCTCTTACACTAGTGAGCCGTAGGGATGTCGGTTGCATAATTAGGGTCATGGCATGTGCTTTTTCGAAGACTCAAATTGTTCATCAATAGCTTTCAACAATTCTTTAGCCTTAGTATGCCTCTCAACGAACCCACGAATACTAGGAGAAAGTTTGGTTTTTATGTACATAACGCTAAGGCGGTTAGACCGCTCCCAGCGATCATAAAGATCCTTTTCTTCCTTAGTGCTAGTATTAGTAACTGTAGGTGGTTCTTCTTTCCAGATGAGATAGTCAATGTCCATCCACCCCAATTGAAGGAGAATCAACTCTTTCCAAACCTTATAGTTGTCACCCTTTAGTTCAGGAACATCACACTTAATATCAGACATATTCATAGGTAATGGAACTGCATAAATAAAATATACACACTTACGTCAATGACTCGAGGAAAATAAATATTAATCATAATTTACCAATGTAAATTAAGGAAGAATATGAATCAAACAATATACAGAAAACCACCTGTGGGCCAAATTTTCTAAAATAGATCCATATTAATTTAATGATGAAACCAATAAATCATGTTCATTTTCTCAATTCCTGTGGGTAAATTAAGAAATATAATTTGTTGTATCATCCTAATTAATCAAATTAATATAACATAAGTTCCTGTGGGATAAATTCCAATATATTAACATATTAATTACAATGAATGTCATATACCTTATGCGATTTAGAGACTCTTAATATATAATTTAAATAATTAAAGATGCTGTGGCTAATCTTTAATTAATCAAATTATATTGATCACATGACATTTGATTTTATGTATGATTATACATATAAAAATTGCATGCATCAATAGAATCATACACTGAAATTGCATACAATTAGATAATTACACATAATTAATAAAAGTCATAATTCTATCATGCATAAAATGATAAATATTGGTTCCAATATGCAAATATTAGAAATATTATATTCAAAATAAACTGTAATGACAACAATAAATCATGTAATCATGCTCAAGAAATATTCATTAAGTGACAAATCATTAATAATATTAAACATATTCTAGAGAGTTTATAAATAAATAAATAAATAAATGAACATAAGTATCTTCATTTATTATTCATTTCTCTCTTTAATTTAGGAATAAAAGAAAATGAATATAATTTATTATTATTAATTATTTTCTGTCAAATATATATAATTGCAGTTAACCAGGATTTCAATAAATAACAAATTAAATAATGAATGTATTCAAACGTAATACTTTTTCTTACCCCCTTTTTTTTTTTTTATTTATTTCCCTTCAATAATTTTCAAATTGAAAACTTTTAATGATACAAAAATTACAACATTAGAAGGGATTTTAAATAAATTAATTCTTAAACAAGGAGGGAACTCTAATAGCTTAATATCAATCAATCCCTATTGGGTAAGGATAATTAGAAGAAGAAAAACATGATGTAGAAGTACAAATATACATATAAATTCATTAGAGTTTACTTAATAAACTCTCTTTTTTGTGAAAATTTGAAATACCATCATAGATATGTCAAAAACCATGACATCCTTGGATCAAGGTAGACATTAGAAAAAGGCTCTGATGCCAAATGTTAGTAGTTAAACAAATTATAAGCATGAAAATCTAAATTCATATGATAAAACAAATGCGGAAGCGAAGTCTTTTATATACCTCCTGCCATTGATCCTACTAAAGTTTTGCAGATATAATAAAATGATTTAAGGATTCTTCCGAACCCTAGCAAACTCAGAATGATGGTGTCTGACTTAATCTATTTGCTAGGTTCAGGGACCCTTTATATAACAATGGCTCACATACGTTTTCCCATCAAAAACATGAACTGCCAATTCAATTGAGCACTTTAAGTGAAATTGGATTTATGATCATTTGTGAGAAGTAACAATATTTCACATTAACCCATAACTAATAGTCACTTATTTATGACATTTAGTTATGGTTCAGTTTATAAAGTATAATGTTATCCCAATAAAGGGATCATAACTTGTGAAATACAACAGGCAGGACTTTACCCAATAGCTGCAGAGAACCCAACAGACGTGCTTGAGTGCCATGAGGGAAAAGTGACTGAGACCGCCCAAAGAAGACTGGTGTGTGACTTAATGCGTGTTTACTATAGAGACTTCATGATAGAGTTAGAAGCATAATATCATAATCATTCATATATCATATCATTATCATTATTTATATTTTCGATACTCATGTTATATGTGTGGTGTGGAATATTGTGAATGAGTGCATGATATGATGTTGAGTTGACCTCATTGAGTTCGTTGAACTCATTTCTTTTTTATTTGTCTTTTTCTATTAGATTATACTGTAGGTTATAAGGACTTCTTCCAAATGGAGGATTCGTTGCCGACATACCTTCTTGAAGGAGTGACTGAAGAAGAAGTGGACGCGCATGGAGTTTCATGTCAGTGTTAAGACTTAGATTTTTTTTTCTGACCCTGCAAGTATAGCTAATTGCTTGGCGACTTTTATGCAGGTCTTGTATAAATCTAGCAATCCTTCCATTCCCTCTCTTGTTGATATGCTTTTTCCTACTATTGAGGAATCAATTATGGATAACCATGCTTTTTCTTCTTGTCCTAATATGGATGAGATTCGCAAGGTAGTTTTCTCTATTGGAGCCTCGAAGCCCTTGGTTTTGATGGTTTTCATGCATGTTTTTTCCAACTATTTTGAAACATGATAAATCTTGATGTGATGTGTCTCTAATTTTTTTAATCATGTTGCTCTTCCCCTGTAATTAATCATACTCTGTTGTGTTTTATTCCAAAGAATGAAAAACCTGTTGTAGTTTCCGACTATAGACCTATTAGTTTGTGTAATGTTTCTTACAAAATACTTGCGAAGCTTTTGGCTTCTCGAATAAAACTTGTTTTGCATAGCATAATATTATTTCCACTTGTTAAGCTGCTTTTGTGCTTGGTAGACAAATAACTGATAATATTATGTTGGCACATGAAGTTTTTCAATTCATAATAAAATCTAAAGCAAAAAAAGGGTTTGTTGCTTTAAGATTGGATATGCTAAAAGCATATGATAGGGTGGAATTATGTGTTCTATTTAAAGTACTAAAATGTTTAGAATTTGATTCCAAACTTTGTTCTCTGATTTCTTGTTTAATCTCATCTGCATCTTTCTCCATCAAATTGAATGGTGCCCCCTTTTCTTTTTTTAAGGGTAGTAGAGGCTTAACACAAGGTTGCCCCTTGAGTCCATATCTGTTTCTGATTATCATGGAAATCCTGTCTTGGCTCCTTGGGGCCTTTAGAGCTGAAGATGCTTTCCATGTAATCAAAATTGCACGTTTGGCCCCAGAAATCACACACCTTTTCTTTTGCTGATGATACTTTCATCTTTTGTCGTGCTTTTATAGAGGATGTCTGTGTGATCAAAACTACTCTAGATATTTTTGGACTCATTACTGGACAGGTGATCAATTTGGATAAAAGTAAAGCTTTCTTTAGCAAAAAAAAAAAAAAAAAAAAACCTTTATTTTTTTGGCACCATAGTTATTGTGACTCGAGGCCCAAAGGTCCAATGGAAAGGACGGAAGAGAAGAGGAAGGTGTGATAAGAATGGATGATCAAACCCATGAATTCCTTGGACTTTATGCATCTATAAAACAGGCTGCCACCCGCTGTGCTAGAAGCACATCACGTCAACAGAATTTAAGAGCGGGTAATCAAGAAAATGGCGCAGAGTCAAAGGCGCCACAACTTATTGGTGCAACAAGAAAGAAATGCACTTTCTAACCCCCCTCCCCTGTCCAAAAATAAATAAAAATAAAAATTATAGGTAAGAAATGCCTATGGAATTATCAGAATGCACATCCAAGTGTCAACTCAAACCCCTAGTTGAGTCATCTTGCAAAAATTTTGCATCATAATGTATTAACACTTCCCAATCATCTGAGATTTTAAATGCCACTTGGCTATACATACAAGCAATGAGAAATTGTGCATGGCCTCCATCAGAGTCTACCATCACTAGATTGCAGTGTGTTTCCTCTCTAATTATATGAACACCCCCTCTTTAATGCCTAACTTTTGCTTTACAAAACAACAAAACTATAAGCAAGAATTTTCGTAAATATTGATTTATGCTCAAACAATTACATGAAACAAAATAGTTTTATCATAAAATTTTATTTTATATATTTTTTTCTAGTTTTAGATAAATTTTTATTTATCCATCTCTAATATTAACTTCACATTTTAAAAGAAAGAGATTGAACAAGAGAAAAAATAATTATTCGTGAGAAAATATAAATTAATTATTTAAAAATATTTTATCTTTTCAGAAAGTTCAACTTACTTACATGAGTATTTAATTTAATTTTTAAATTTTCTAACAACAGGGGTATCACTGACATAATTTTCTATTATGAAAGGTTAAATTGATAAATTCAATAACTCAAGGGCTCCCATTAATTTTAGAGGTAAGTGGGGAGCGGCGCTGAAAATTTCTCGAGCAAGCTTAAAAAGGTACAGTCGTACAGAACAAAAACAAATTTCGCGGGGTTTGCCTGGAAACAGAAAACTTGAAATTTCTTGCAGTTCTGCATCAGTAACCAGAGGAATTGAATAGAGAGAGAAAACAGAAGAAACGATGGAATTGAATAGTGGTGTTTCTGGTGATCCTTCTCCTTCGATGATCGCCATCGAATTGAAATTCAGGAATGAAACTATACCTCTCTCCGTCAACCCTGAATCCACCATTAAAGAGTTGAAATCTCTTCTTCAACTGATCACCGGTGTCCTTCCAAGAGTACAAAGACTCATCTGCGAAGGCAGGCACCACCTTCTCTTCCTATCACTGCTTACCTCTGCTTGGTATCTTCTTCTGTCAATTACTCAAACCCTATTGTTGTTCATGCTGCTACGCCAGGGAAGTTTCTGGTGAACTCAATGACGTTGAAGGATTCAAAACTTAGAAATGGATCAGAGCTCAGGCTGAATGTTTCTCAGGGCTTACACCAAGGGGTAATTCTTCTTTCTTGCATAAATTTTTGCAGATTTTGATTCTGTTTCTTTCAGTCTTTTATATTTTGTGCCTAATTTGTAAATTGTTTACGTTTCTTTCGATTATAGTGTGGGCCTAGCACTAAAGAAGCTTCTTCAGATCGGCTCGTCCTGGCTCCAACGACAAAAGATAAGAACGGGGATGATAAGGATAGGATGTTGGCAGCGAAGACAGTCGTTGAAAGGACCCAAATAGAACGCTGGAAACTCACCGCAGTTGTTGCTTTGAGAAAATCTCAGTTGACGGTATATGCATTTCCTTGGTCAGTCTGTGAATTTTCTTCTGTTGGGAGGTTGTTCTTTTATGATCTTTATTGGTTGCAACTAAGTCTTATGTTTCATGATGGCTTTGTTTGTTCCGAAATTCCTGATTTATTCTTAGTCTGGCCAAATAGAACGTTGCGCTAACTCAACACCGCAGATTAAAGTGGTAGCTGCTAGGAGCATTGAAATGTTTATTTATATCACTTCAACCTCGTCGAACAAATTTTGTGATTTGCTCTCGAATTGGTTACTGCTGTGTTTCTATATTTGCCTAGAAGGCACCCAGGAATATTACATCTTGTAGAAGCAAATAAGCTTGTCCACAATAACAAGAGATCTTATCATTTGCAATTCTACTGGTGCATACAGTAGCTCTTTGTTCATAAAGTATTTCATCATTTCTTCTTTTTTAGTTTGTGGCAATATACTTTTCATCATAGTTGTTAAAGTGGATTTTTTGCCGAGTTGACAATTTGCCTTGAAGCAAGCAAGGCAACTGCCTTGGTGACCTCGGATGTCTTGGTCCGCTTGGTGGCATAGTCAGGGGTGGGGGCTTTGTGGTTATTTATGTTTTCTTCCTCTTCCTCATGTGTGATTTGAGATAAAGTATAGCTGCATCATATACAATTCTTGAGAATATAGGTTATAGATATTGTTACTATGTAAATGCATCATATAATACATAAGAGGGTGGCCTTGGTGCAGTTGGAAAGAGCCTTGTACCATGGTCACACCCTTTTTTATTGGTTATTGGGATTTAGACTACTGAGATTGTGTTTCTTGGCATGCTGATATGGAAATTGTTACTGGGTACACCAATTTACAGTATTTTGTAGGGCAGTATTGCTAGAGTACAACATAGAAAGTTCTTAGAGTAATTACCTGTATTGTTGCTCAATTGTGCATTTTTTTAGGGTGTTTTTTTCTCCTAAAGGACAATGCATGGAGGAATATTTAGTATGCCAGTATTTTTCAACTACAACATAGAAAATTCTTTAGTATATAGATGATTACCTACTTTGTCATTTTAGGGTGTTTTCTCAAGGCCAATTCATGTGTTGCAAGTAAATATGTGGACATAGTGAAAGATATGTATGATTGTCTATTGACAAATGTAAGAATGGTGGGAGTAATCCAAAAAGGAAGTATACGAATGGTTTTTTTTTTTTTGGGGGGGGGGGGACAAGGTGGTGAATTCCCAATTATAGTTAGACTACATCAAGGATCAGTTTTAAGCCCATACTTATTTCCACTCATAATGGATAAACTAACTAAAGATATTCAAGATGAAATTCCTTGCTGTATGCTTTTTGCTAATGATATTGTTTTGATAGATGAGACACAATTAGGGATTAATGCCAAGTTAGAATCATGGAGAACAATTTTAGAATCAAAAGGTTTTAAAGTAAGTAAAACAAAGATGAAATACGTAGTGTGTAACTTTGGTTATGATAGGATGGATGATGAGGTGGTGAAACATGATGGGAAGGAGATTTTGCAAAGCCATAATTTTAGGTACCTTGGCTCAACCATAAATAAAAATAGGTGGTATAGAGGATGATGTTTCCTAGAGAATTAAAATAGGGTGGACAAAGTGGAGAGGTGTGTCTTGGATCTTGTTCGATCTACGTATTCCTTTAGAACTCTAAGAAAGATTCTATAGGACCGGCATGCAACCAACTTTGATACATATGGTGTAGAGTGTTGGGCTGTTAAGAAGCATTATGTAGATAAATGCAATGTAGAACAAGTAAGAATGTTAAGATGGATTGACAATCTAGGAAGGATAAGATAAGGAATGATCGTATTACTAGGAGTAGCTTTGATAAATGATAAGCTAGGAGAAAGTCCTTTTAGGTGGCAAATTCAATGAAGGTTTGTAAATGCCCTTGTACAGAGAAGCGATTTAATCCATATTGAAAGAATAAGAAGGGCTAGGGGCAGACCTAAGATAACTTTTAAGAGAAGTGGTGGGAAAGGATATGCATAGCTTAGACCTTATATCTAGTATAGCCTCAAATAGAGTTGATTGGAAGGCAAGAAACCATGTAGCCTTGGAACAAGGCTTCTTGTTGTATTATTATATAAGTTTGTTGCAGCTCATATTGATTCGTTCATTGCTTCATTTCTAATGAATATGTTCGTATAATTTTCATGCTTTCTTTTATGTTATTTTGCATTTATATGGCTTATATGTTGATTTTAGCATGGCAACTGTGCTTTGATTGTGGTGTTTTCCTCAATTCTGTCAAATCTTATTCCTTTTCTTTAATAACTGGATTCGGTAGACTATACCTGATGTAGTGTGGGCTTGTGGACCTTCTGTAAGAATGTTGGATCTCAGCTACAATTCTATCGATGCAATATTTTGGTGTTTTCCTCAATTCTGTTAAATCTTATTCCTTTTCTTTAATAACTGGATTCGGTAGACTATACCTGATGAAGTGTGGGCTTGTGGACCTTCTATAAGAATGTTGGATCTCAGCTACAATTCTATCGATGAAATATCAGTTAAAATTGGCAATTTGAGGTCTATACAGGTGACTTTTCTTCGAGTTCTCAATTTCTAATTTGACTCATATATTTGCAGCCTTAAAACACTTCTGACTGCAATTGTGATTCTTTGCCATTTGGGCTCTTAACCATCCATGTAGAGACTGTTCTTGACTGCAAATGATATTTCAGACAATTGCATTAGCTGGGAAGGCATTACATCTCTGAAGTCTTTGAAAGTTCTGTCTCTCGACCAAAATCAGTAAGTGGTTCCCCTTTTCTATGGTATTTCTTGATCTATATCATAGGCAGAACAAGCTTCAAAATTCAGTTAATGCAAGTTTATTATCTGAATAGGATCTATCCTAGTTGTCAATATCTGAAATGCATCAGTGATGCAGTCAATATCTGAAATGCATCAGTGATGCAGTAGCCTTGGCTAGGCCTAAACCAGAATTCTGGTCTAGAAAAGGCTGGAAACAGTAACATTAGTATTTCTTTACTTTTAAGTATTATAATTATTTTTGGGTAGATTACGTAGAATATCTTGTCAGTTGTTTCTTTTCTCAGCATTAGCCTAGTAGTACAGTTTCCTATTTCAGCTATTGAATACTGAAGTTAGTAGAGAAAATCCAGCGTGAGTTGTGAGAGTGATTTTTTCCCTTTGCCATCTCCTTCCTATTCTCTAATTCTCTTTCAGTGAAGCCTACCTCAGTGGGCCTTCTTCAGGCTCTGCTTTAATGAGATAATTCAAGTGCATAATGGAAGGTTGTATTTGACAAAGCAAAACAACCTCAGGATATCATCTTATGGAGAAATTATTCTCGATAATTCAAGTACACCTCTGAATGGTCTCAATCGATCAGAAAATCTTGATATCAACTCCACACTAAAAAATCAATCAAAGAACTAGCGGATAGGAATATGATAACTGGATTTAGCTTCTCACTCTCACCTGGGCCTCTCATCCAGTTCTCAGCTTCATGGAAGAAAATTTGGAACATGTATTGTCTTTGCTAATGGCTATTTCAAATATACCTGGGGAAAAAAAAGGCCCCAATAGAAGTCTTAATTTATGTAGGAAATTTAATGTAACTATCGTTCTAATTTCAGATAACTAATAAAGCCAAAATAGAAACAAATACATAAAGAAACCTATCTAATTATAACAGCTGTAAGAGTCCTCCACATATTTGTAGTCGAGTCTTAATTTGTTTTCACCAGCTGCCTGTTTGGGGCTTCTTGATCACTTCGGTTCTAGAAAATATAAACCATTCATGAGAAGCTAGCCGATAATGACATTTCTGCATAAAACTAATCAATAAACCTTTTATCTCCTTAAATAACTGATAGACCTCCTCCCTTTTTTTTGGGGGGGGGGGGCAGAGGGGGGGGGGATGAATGACTGATTGGCCTCCTTTATTAGCCTTGGAAGTAAATCCACCTGATTTCTGCTGGACAGGACCTCTATGGACCTCTATATGGGATAGAAATCAATGGTTTAGAATAAAAATGAATTTGGACCAGGTGCATAGTGGTAGATTTACATCGCTGCAGGGCTGCAAGTGTTTAGATTGAGATGTTCATGATGGAACCACATAAAACTTATGATGTTGTTGTAGCCATATATTAAAATGGATCAACTAGGAGCCAATTAACCTCAGGACTTTGTGTTGGGAAAACCAGTGTTTATGATGGTTGAATGGAGGCAATGTGGATCAAGTGTAGGACATGGGGGGGGGGGGGTGCAGTGGATTAGGTTTCAATGAATTCTAATGGTGAGTTGGGCTGGAAATGTTTTGTACGGTAACCAAAGTTCCCGTGATTTGGTAGGACTTGGATAGAAAAGGGGTGGGATTTGAAGTGCTACATCATTAGACAAAGCAATTTATATTGAATCATTGAGCCCCTAGCCTTTGTGACTTCCCCCCCCCTCCTTTTCGGTTAAGCTTTTTTGACTTCACCATCTTAAATTAACTAAACAAGGCTGGGATGGAATTTTGAGGTGCCACATTAGCATTTTTCCACCCCACCTAGGTCCCCACAAATGGAGCCTTGATTAATTAACCTAGTTATTTCCTGAGAAGAAATTCTTCTTGAGAGCGATTCACACTTTTGAGCCATCAGTATACTACAAGAATTATGTCTCTTGATCTTTAGTTGATAGTATGCCAATATACTTTGCTTATCACCATTTGTTTGTGATCTTTGTGCTCTTCCGGCAAAGTATCAAAGAACATGGAAAATAATAGATTATTCTTTGATACCTTCTTTGGTTACTATGAAGCTTAAGTTGTTGGGCACCATATGATTGTGCATTTCTTGTTAAGTTATACATAATTGTGGACTAACATTTGGCATTGTTTTATCTCTGCAGTTTAACCAATTTGCCATCTTCATTGGGTGCTTTGACTTCTCTTACGCAACTTCATATTGCTAATAACAAGTTGACAAGCTTGCCAATTGAAATAGAACTTCTTACAAAACTTGAATTTTTATTTGCAAGCAACAATAGGTACCATTTTCCTTCATATGTAATTAATTTGTTTTAATTTTCTTTGTGCACTATTGCTATTTTTGCTCTTTGTGTAGGTTATGTTCTTAACTCATTTAGGCACAGTTAAATTGACACTTGGAATTTTTTTCATGTAGAAAACTTGCATTGCACCAATACCCACAACCCACGGCTTATAAACTTCCTTTTTTTATGTATAAATTGTCATGAGGCGTATGGTTTTACGTTGCATGTTGAAATTGCTTTTTCTTCTCCACTTCATTTGAAAAAAGACTTCAATACAAGACTTGTTTGTTTTATATGTTGTGCTAGTAACAAACATATCATGAGTTTTCACTTTTCACAATGATTTTAGGTGTCCCGTGACTCATAGTAAATCATCCTAGGCTTAAGGTCTAAGTTAAGACTACGAATTGTTCTATTTAAGCTGTCAATGGCAACCATATCTTTTATTTATTTATTTCTTGTGACATTATTTGACATTATTTTTTGTGCATTGGAAGGTTAAGCTCTGTGCCTTCAAGTATAGGAAACTGCAGATCTCTAATTGAGGTGATATTATGTTGTTCAAGATTTTGACAGTTTGTAACTTTAATGTTCCTTTTAGTTTCAGGCTCTTGCAGTTGTAAACTAATTTTTTATATTCCAGAACAGGTGTAGTCTTACATGTTAGAGGGGTTCTGGTGTACTGCAGATTGATCTTTCATTGAACCTTCTAGTGGGGCTGCCTGAGACAATTGGAGATTTACACAAACTCAAAGTATGTCTTCCTATTCTAAACTGATTTCTGTTTTTCTTTGTTTTCTTTTCCTTTTGGTCCCTTAAGGGTTCCTATTTCCATCTTAGTGGAAACTATATAGATATAGATAGTGTATGCCGTTCCTACCTAAATGGCATTTATATCTTGTATAGATTAGCTCTTGCTTTTGTGTGTTGTTTACTGAGGAAGATGATTATGAAAAGATGCAAAAGGGATCCATGAGTTCATGCCAGTGCAAGGGTAGGATTAACCATGCTGGTAGCATGATAATATTAATGATTGCCACATCGAGATATCATTCTACACTAAAAAAGGGCAATCGTGGTGTTGAAGGCTTCTGCACAAGTGGACTGTTCTGATGCCTTGATCGCAGGCTACAACTATGGTCCACTAATCGTTGCGCCAAGGCTGACCCTGAACATTGTATCTGTAAATAGCGTGAAAAACTATAACATTAAACATAATGCAACTACTATAAGCTGAAGACATCTTCGTCTCCAGTCTAGATTGGTTCCATGGTATAAGAATGCTACTTTATACATGGACAGTTATTCTTTTTACTGGTTTTTGATGATGTACACATTTATGCTGCCCTCCTTATCAATTTGAGTTTTTAGGTGAAATGGTACCAAATATGGTTCTGGAGTAGGGAGATCATGTGTTCAACCATTGAGAAGTCCATGGAAATGTCTTTTTATTCCTGACATGTCTTCTTCCTAGGTGCCATGTGATTTTGCACATGCAAGGACATGTGATTTTTGCCTCTACCTGCAAGGGACTGTTGATACATTTATGCCACCCTTTTCTATCAGTTTTAGCTTTTTGGTGAGATGATATTGAACAATTTGTCACCTAAATCAATAATGTCCGGACTCCAGATCATTCTAGGGGGAAGTGCCTAACCATCAGATCATTAGGGTAGCAAAATTATTCTCTGGAAAGGTGAAGTAAGTCCCCTAACTGGAAGAGTGGAAGGCCAGGGCTCAAGGGATACCCTAGGTTTGCTGCACAGCAGCACTACACAAGGAGCATGGCAGCTTTACTTAGTGTTTTGGGCTCTCAGTACTCGTTAATTTCGGCTGGGTATGGGTAGTATGGTAATTCTGCCCAGATTTTATTTATTTGATACAATTAGGATTATTATTAGTAAACCCCATGATGGGATTCTAATATGGGTGCAGTTATAATACCCTAGTCAGTTCTGGTCTAATTAGAACTTCGATTTTAAAGTTTCTAATTTCAGTTCTTAGTTTGTTAGAAACATAGATCAAGTTCGCATAGGACTTCTATTTTCGTTAGAATTTCGTCTATTGTAGTAAGGCTATAGGTAGCAGACCATTGTGGATCATATACCGGTTCATGTAAAAAAAAATAAAAAAAATTCAAGCTGTTCAGCCCTTTTGATGTTTTTTCTCTGCTGTTCCATCGAGAATAGTATTCTGGCCCTGGCAAGGAATCTCCTAAGTTCATGGGTGTGAATTTCTTGTTAAGACAAGCTAGGATCCTCTTGGCTGTGGATTCTAGCCTGCATTCATTCCATTCTGGCTCCTCCACAGCATCATTTAGGGCTCCAGCATCCAAGTGGCAGCCAGCTACCCCCATCCCCTTTTCCTCTTCCACTTTTATTTCTATTTGAAACCCTACTCCATTTGATCTCTTCTCCATTGTCACAAACCAGAAATCCCATATCTCCCTATTCCACCGTCAATACCTTACCAAATTACAGCCCCCCATCCACCTAACCTATATTAGCACTTGATCCAAAGGGCAACCCAAAGGGCAGTACTTTCCATCAGGCCTACACCGATCTGATCCTTAAAACAAATAGCCTAACCCTAGAATTTGAACTTCCTTATCTCCCTAATTAACCTTTAGAAATTCCCACACTTGATGTGCATAACATAGGCACATGACCCTATGTTTGATCCAAGTTTGAGCGCAAGAAAACCCTAGAAGCCTCACCCGAACGTTTTAAAGAACCTTAGTTTTGCCCTAAAAGCTGGTTCCATCTACGGATATTGAATATTTGCTCTTACATCTGATAGGCTAGATCGAAAGTTGATAAACTTATATTTTCCATTCACATTCCAAAATAATGAGATGTCATCTGGTAAACACTTCTAGGCATGTCCGTCCCAAAAATAACCTTCTGGGCAGCAATGCAACTCCTCTTTGTATTTTGCTGAAAATCGGGGAAGTAAACAGAAACATCTATGCAGCGAAGGAGTCATTGACAATCATGGCATCCCAAACCATCCCAGCAATTCAAAAGGCAAACATACTCTGATCTGTTTGTGTTCCATAAGTTACTGAGAGTTTCTGGTAATCCAACCGTAAACTGCAAAGCAGAAAAGACTGAAGCATGAGAAAGTTTCTGTAAGCCCATAGAAATCCCTTGATGTTAAGCCTTGTGAGTTATACGGTAGCTAGTAAGTTGATCAAGATGCTCTTTGGCTTTAGATTGGGAGTAGGCCAACTTTTATTGTCATTTATTACTGTTGTCGAGCCCAGAGCCATCTCAAAACAAGAAGGCTATAGAGAATCTTTTTTTATCATTTTATCTTGAACTTCGTGAAGAATTCCATTCTATTTCTCCATCGTTAAGAACAAAATGTGGGGCTGTGACACTGTTGGATGATTCATTTGTTCTACAAATCGTTGTTGATTCTGAAGCTTGTTCCCAAAGGAGCTGAGCTTCTGATGGGCCAACCCAATTTTTATTGACCCTGGAAGAGAATGATCTTCGCTCCTCTGGGCTTTTGGTCCTCCTGTGGTTTGTGAGTGCACCTAGCCGTAACTCATCAAGCGAGGTCACCAAAGTGGCAGGTGGTAGCATATTATCTTATAAAATCAGAGCATGCCTGCCTTCATCTCAGAGTGACCCTTGCTTTTGTCTTACCTTCTATTATGATAGTAAAGCGTGTGGTCTGGTTTTTGGAAGAAAGATGTACCGTGGTGGTCTTTTCTTGTCAATATCTGGAGCTGAGCTAAGCACTGGCTAAACAGAGAGCTATTAGAATCCGGCTGGGACTGTTTTTTCTTATTTCAGTATGTCAAGATAGAAGAGTAGGAGTTCTTAGTTCCTACTAGCAATCATCTTCAGTATGCTAGTTCCTACTACCTCCTTAATAACAGTAAATCTTATTTAAGGATGTGTATAATGAGAGAAAAACTAGAGAAAGAGAAGTAGAAGGTGAGAGACCTATGGTGAAGGGAGGGATTAGCCATGTATGTAGTTTCAGCGTGTAGTTTAACTGAATACCACATGTATTAGCTTGCATAACCAAGTATGTCCATGCAATCTGTGGCACTGTGACCCCTACTGTGTTTTCTTCTATTGTCCTGATTTTCAAAGCTGTGTTGCCATTTGGTAAACCTGTTTGGGCTGAAATTGATATGAACAGGGGGACCTTGGGGATACCAATCCACATAATTTTGTTTTCTACTGAGTTGCCGCGTGGAAAGTATTTGGGCTACCAGGGAAGGCTTAAGGTGTAGGTGCTGGCCTCTTACTGGAGAAGAGAGATGCAACAATGAAATTGCATAAACTAAATCTGGAGAGTACTTTTTAAGTTTGATGGGGTCAGCGACCACCATTTCTAGCAAAAAATTATTTACCATTTCCTAGGGGCATCATGCTAAATTAATGTTTTCAGCCAGCTCACTTGGTTTAATGAATCTCGATCAAATCTTTTTTATCTTCTTTTCGTATCTCATTTTTGTTTCAAGTTCTATGCACAATTCAAAATGTATGACCTTTTGAAAAGAGACATTGATTAGGATCCACTTTTAAGAGTGCTCTCTTGAGTTGGTATGATAAACTCCAGCCAGTTGAGAGAAGGGAAAAAAAAGCCATATTGATTCGTGGTTCATTTCGGAACCAGTTTTTAATAGCTGGCTTACTAAGTTGTGGGGTCTAGTTTTAAGTCTTGATTACTGGATTTTATATGAGATTAAATTGTTGGGATCTTTTAAGAGTCCAGCCTTACTTTGGTCAGTAGTTTCAATTGTTTAGTTTCATCACGATCTTACTATGCCATGATCATAGAAATACTTGGTCTTGATGGGCCTAGAAATGACATGACATGCGAAATACGAAATATACGTTACTTTGCCAAAATGACCAGAACAAGACCATTGGTTTAAGTGTTGAAATTTCAAAATAATCAAAACATTATACTCATTACCAACCTAGGTTTCAATGCCAAATCACCACTTGCCCCACATTCCTCCTAAAATTTCAGGTGTTCTTGGTCAAAATGGCCACTAAAATCAAATACTAAGACGGGTTAATACTGTACGGATGGCAGGAACTCCCCCAATCATTTTGGTTAAGCACGCAGTTGGGATTTTTGTTAGTCTCTGTGGTTGACTCCAGCCTTTTCTTTTCGGTCTTCAGTTAGTATGGCATTCTTTTGTACAATCTTGTAAAAGGATTATACAGACGTTTCAACCAATTGTGTAAGGGAGACGGAGCTTCTCAGTTGTCTTTGGATTCAAGTGTGTTGGCTCTAGTGGATTCAAGGGTGGTGTTGGGAACATAGTTTTCAAGGCATTGCCTAGGTGTCGGGCACTTTGGTGGTGCTGTGGTGTTGCCTTGTTTTTCTTTCCTCCTCGAACGCCTAACCTAGACACTGTGACATACTGACATCTATGCTTGGGGATTCAGTAGCATGTCTTTGTTGTGGTGCCCAGCAAAATTCCGTCGTATTTAGATCCATCTGCTGGGTGCAAATCATACTTTGCAGGTCTGTTTATCTGCCTGAGTTGAATATTTAATCAGAGTTTCCTCTTAATCAGATTTGTTTTGACTGACCTATTTGATTTTCTCTTTTGCTGGTGTTCATTCCATTGCTGCATTTCTGGTTTCATTGATGTTTTCTATACATGTAAATAGTAGAAACTCATTATTGTGTTTTGTTGCATTCCCAGGATGGTTGGGAAGGAGAAAAGTGAGGAGTTGTTTGGTTGTGCTTACAAAGTGGGGATAGGGATTTGTATCACAAATTTAGCCACATTTATTGGAGAATCATTTTGTGGCCAATATCATTCCAAAATTATTCTGGAATTGCTGTTGTTTTCCCTTGGTATATATTGTTTCAGTTGCTTTTCTCATCCCATCATGAATAAATTATGGGGCAGATGCCAATTGTGTAAACTTGCTAAAGAAGGTGAGGTCCAGGGCCTATTTTCAGTTGAAGCTTTTGAAGCTGTTTGGGGTTGCTTGATGATTGTGTGAGAAAATGTGAGGAAAGTCATTTCCTTCAGCTTGATTTGTTGCAATGGGAAGGTAAGGTAAGGGTTGGAACCTCACAAAATTTCCTCATTTTTTTGTGGGAGATATTTTGTGGGCAGTAGCTTCTAAAATCATCCCTTGGATGGGGCTGTTGCTTTCCTCTCGGAAACACGGTCAGATTTCCAGAAATTTTGGGACATGGCTAGTCTTCCAATTGGACTTGGTTAAATTTTGTGTGGTCAGATTTCTTACTGAGAATTTTCATGGATTGTATTATTGAGCGATCTTATACAACTGTATTTTCTGCCATCATGGTTGATAAGGTAAAATAATTATTGCTTGCATGGTGTAGACTATGAACCTCAGAAATAATGGGCTCAAAGCTCTCCCTTCTACATTATTCAAGTCATGTACTGAGCTCTCAGCACTTGATGTCCGTTACACTGAAATCACAACGGATATTCTGCACCAGGTAGGAGCTTGATGTCTGTTTAATTTGTTTGAATGCATCATAATATATATATATATATATATATATTTTCATGCACTTGATTATGAGATCACATTGACTGCAGTTGGAAGGATGGCAAGATTTCGATGAGCGTCGCCGCTTAAGAGATCAGAAGCAATTAAATATAGGAGTTCGGTTCGGTGCTGAATTTGATGAACGTGCTGATAAGAGCTGAGAGCCTTTTTCTATGATTGTTGCTGACCTAGTGAATCAGGCATCATACAATTGCTCCACATCAACTTGGGACCGGTAGAGGATGCCCGCGAATGTTATTGATGAAGTGAGTTGTTGAATTGCATCAAAAGTTGGAGAGCCTACTATGGACTGGAAAACATTCTTCGTCTTGTTCATAATGGTAGGATGGAATTTTCGCCAGAATTTTTTTTGGTGGTGAACTTTTAGGCAGAAGTTTTCATAGAACATTTGAACATGTCTGAATGAAATTTGTTGTTAGTTTTTAGGTTGTGTATTGTATGGTTGTCGCAAAATGTGTATAAACAAAAGAAAGAAAATCCTTTGTTTCGTAGGGATTTTCAATTGGTTGTACATTTCATGTCGCCTTGAATAACAACGGTGATGGAAATTCTTTTGACGATCTTGAAGTTCTTTTTGCTAGTGAAAGTGCATTCAAAGTAGTGTTTTTTCTTAAGAAATCTATCTTGTGATGGGGTTCACATCTTATTTTTCTTGTTCCCTTTTCCGTGGATAAACCATAAAAACACAACAGCTTATTTTTTATTCCTTTTTTTTTTCAGATATTTTTTCTTTTTCCTGTTATTCCTTCTCTTTTTCACCCAGCTATCACAACCTAGGTTTCTAATTAAGATATAGATTTTAATAGAATATTTGTAAAATTTTCTGAATCATTATCTTATTTTTCTTGTTCCCTTTTCCATGGATAAACCATACAACACAACAGCTTATGTTTTATTCCTTCTTTTTTTTTTGCTGTTATTCCTTCTCTTTTTCGCCCAGCTATTAAATACGAACCAAACACAACCTAAGTTTCTGATCTTAGGCATTTCAGGAGGTATAAGACAAAGATGGTCTTTTAAGTTCATATTTGTTTGTTCATGTAGTAAAGATTCTATCTCCCCTTCTGATGGTAAAAACATCTAGGACTTTTTAGGGAAACAAAGTGGTTGGATCTGCATCCGCGGTCTCTCATTTCTTTTGGAATTGTTCTCTTATCAAAACAAGAAATCAATATAGCAGCTAGTAGTTCCCCCATTAGCTAAAGAAATGTAAAGAGGTTCACATGTTGTACCATTTTGCATCAAGTACCTTAGTTCGTTCTCAAACTGGTGGCCCAATTGGGTGCACAATTTCCAACTAGAAAACCCCATAGTGGACCGGGGGCTCGACCCAAGCCCATGATCAAGCTTGGAAAACAATCAAAGCGCAAGGGCGATCCTCAAGTCTGGGGGATTCAACCTTGGACCTCAAAACACCAGTGGTGATGTAAAGAAGGCCGATGATCTGGAATGTGTGATCAGACCTCTTGAGCACTTTTCTTGACGATGAAAACTTTGGTTCTAGGCATTTGGGGCACATGGAGAGGGTTATGAGGAAAGCCAGTCAACTCGGGGATCCCCAAGCTCGTACCCAATATGAGTATGTTGACTTGACACCACATTTATCTCGGGTGACGCACCTGCCAAATTGTTGGCTACGTACATAGCCTGCCATGTCAAGCTGACACTAACACTTACAAGAGCCAATTGGTTAGAAAGATTAATTCTCATATCCGACATGTCAAGCTTGGAGGAGATTTGTGCTAACTGGACCATCCAAGCAAGGAACGAAGTTTCGGCGAGAATCGCCGGTTTGCTGGTTGCTGAAACCAGTGAAACGGCGAAATCTCGCCGAGATTTCGCCAAAAGAATGTAAAATTCATTTATGACTTCTGCCATTCATTTCGTTTGAATATACAAAAGGGAAAATTGAGATAAAGTGCATTAATTGCTCTGTACCATGCATACATATAAAAATCAGATGGTTTTTGAAAAACGAGAAGAGTAAATAGCACGTCATCCTCAATTGATTTACCACACAACCACGTGTGTGGTTAGGAAACCCAACGTGATGCGTATCAGTTATGTTGATGATGCACCCGATTGAGCCTCCTTTGAGCTTAAGACGATGAGTCCTACAAAAAGAGTTAGACGTGGACCGGCTAGATTACCGGGCCACTGCCTCGGATGGCTAAGTCGGGCAGTGAACAATCTAAGGTCTCGTGCCAAGAGAACACAAGACGAAGTTCAGAATGTATTGGATACTTACCGGAGGGGTAGGTCCCTCCTCTTATAGCGTTCATGTTACCTTTTATGTATATGGTAAGTCTACCCGACGGTGGCTGCCGTTTCTCCTGAGATCACGCCCTCCTATCGTCGATCCCACTCGATCAGCAAAGGAATTGACTTTCCTCATTGAGAATGGTTGTCATATTAGTCGAGTGTTCATCGCGCCTTGATCAAGCTAGTCGGCTCCTTTCTCGAGTGAATATGGATCCCCAATCGGGTATGACCCGTTCGGGTATGAAACCCGTATCATGAGGGAACCGACCGGATGTGGAGCCCCAGCCGGGTCTGACCCGGTCGGGTAGGAAACTTCCGTATCATAAGCCCCCTATCCCGATCGTTGTTTACAACGCGTGGGATAGCAAGGAAGTCAAGCTGTCGGGTGTATTTGTCTTTCTCGGTTCTTATCTTAAAAGATCCTTCTTATACATTCCCCCTTCAAGAGCTACCAAGTTTCTGAGAGAATACTGGTTATCCATGATTGAAGGGGGGTATCGGGGCTTGTCCCGAGGATAGATGTATGTAATGTAGAGAAAGTTAGGTTAAGAGTGAGAGATGTATCTGTTTGAGAGGTTTTAGGCATCAGCCTAAGGTTCCTGTCCCAATCTATCGGGAAAAGAAGCGCCGAATGTTGCACCGAAGGATATGCGAGTGAAGGTGACAACGATCAGACAAAGAGATTTAACTTGACCGGGGATCTCCCGAAGGACCTTTATAAGTAGTCTTTCACTCGTTGACGATGAAAAGCTCGCTCCCGAGATCTTCAGTCTTTACTTAAGTTCTTTCTTTCTTCCATGGCCCTTTGATGATGACCCTCAGGATTCTTGAGGAGATTCGGGAGATGAACCGTAAGGATAGGGAATTATCAGGCTTCGGCGTGAGCTCTCGTGATGGCCCTCTGATGATGCCGGATTCTGAGGAGTTCGGAGTGACCGTGGTGGGAATATCAGGCCGCGCCCAAGCTGAGCAGGCTCAAGTGCATGAAGCTCCTAGCGTTGAATCCCGAGATGAGGAACATCGGGATGATCCAAGTCTTCTGCAGCTTTTAATTCTGGCAACCCCTTCGCCCAGAGTGCCTTGAGGCCTGAATCTACAGCCACCTCTCGGGATCCTTCAGCTTCTTCTCCCCAACCTTCTTAGTTCTTAAAGCTTCGACCTCGTCCTGAGTTTCTTTTCCTTCTAGGAAAGCCCCACCTCGTCCTCCATTCCAGCATCCTAGTGGCTTTCGGGGGACTATTCCTTGTAAGCCCGACAAGAAATCCTTTGATTAGGATGCCTTGGCGCTGACGAAATCCAAGCCTTTAATCCCTTGGCACATCGATTTCGTTCAAACCTCTTCGGAACCTGAATTTTATCTTTGCTCCCTTTTTTCAAAAGACTTAGATAGGTTTAAGTCAAGTTTTGGTATACCCAAGGGGTATCAAGTTGTCCTCCCGACTGATACTCAAAGGGCGAATAATCCCCCGAGAGGCTTCTATCCTCTGTATTATGATGCTTTCATCGGGGGCTTGCGCCTTCCTTTGCATTATCTTCTTGTAGATTTCTTAGGACACTACATGCTTAGCCCGTCCAACTTGAGCCCGAACAATTGGCGTATCATGATCGGGTTCGTTGGTTTCTGCCATGCCTTAGTAGTTTTCCCGACCTTTGGCATGTTTCATCATTTTTATTCTTTGCACCCTCATACCCAGCGTGGCTGGTTCTTTCTATCAAAAAGGGTTTATTCTTCTTTCCAAGGAAAATTTATTTTGAAGGATTCCCTCCCGTCCACAACCAAGAAGTGGAGGGAATTTTTTCTTTTCTTTAGACCCCCTGCTCCCGAGCATGGTGGGAGATCTCGCTCTCGAGCGAGATCTCGCTACCATGAAAAACCGAGATCTCGACCATCTCGGCGAGATCTCGGTCGAGATATGCCATTTTTTGGGCGTCAACTCGGTAGCCCATCTCGGTGGGTTTTAAGGTCCCAATTAGGCTAAAACTTGGTTTTTAACCTATTTGATGCCTTTTGAACACACTAGTGGGCTTGGATTTGTGAGAAAACAGCCCTAAGTATGATTTCTAAGTCTACCCATATTGTGAAACCGAAATGCTGTAGGATTAGAGAATGCAAGGTTATATAACATATAATATAAAACCATTAATGCTGTAGGATTAGAGAATGCAAGGTTATATAACATGTAATATAAAACCTTAAGGCATATAAATGAAAATCATGTGTATCAAATACATCAAATAACTTAAATGTCATCAAGATAACATTCATATGAGTATTACAATCTTAACTTTCAAGAATAGAATGATAAAAGTATACAACCGTTAGAAGTTTTATATAAGTCATTAACGCATAAGTTCATAAGACAAGTAGAGGATGATTGAGCTTTCTTTGATGTTGTAGATGTGCTAAGAGTAGTTGCAAGTGAAACTTTGGCTGAAATCTACAAAAAATTTGGTAAAAATTGGGAGTTCCAGCGAGATATGGCGAGATTTGGGGCGAGATATGGCGAGATATGGCGAGATCTCGAGCGAGATATCCCATCTCGCAGATCTCGCCCTTGATCTCGTCTCGGTTTATGAAAAAACCGAGATATCTCGCGAGATCTCGGCGAGATCTCACGAGATCTCCCACCATGCTCCCGAGCCTTTCCTTACACAATTCCAAGAGGTATCCAAGGATGACATTGATCTCCTAAACACCCCTGTCGACTTGGATCCCGACGAAGAAGAAAGGGTCCGGATCATTAAGCAAGTGGAAGGGGATGATTTTGCAGTCCATGGTTATTCCATGGAATATAATGCAGTGCTTCAACTGTGGGGCTTCTCCCCGGGTAAGCTTTTGTTTCTTTTGACTTTACTTTGTATTCCCTGTTCTAACCTGATTATATCTCTCTGTCTTGCAGTGGCCAAGAACATCTCTGACGAGGAACTGATGGCTGCAACGCTCGAGGGAATGGACGAGGCCCGGAGGAGGAAGCCTGTGACGAATACTAAGGCTTCAGCTTCCGGGGTTCTAAAAACAAAGACCCTTGCCTCGGGGTTCTGTCCCGGTTAAGACCTCTGTGGCCAAAGGCCAATCTTCTGTGGCGGCTGCCTCAATCGGAACTGAAAAGAGTTTGAAGAAAAAAGCACCTTCCTCGGGAGGTGAGAAAAGAAAAGCGGAGGTGGCTCCTCGTCCTCCCCCAAAGAAGGTTCGTATCTACGAACTCGAACAGGAAGTCGAGCCTTCGACTACCGCTGGCAATCCCGAGTTTAGCTCGGTTTTTGTTGACTCGGTTCATGCCGAGCAGTGGCTGAACAATGCCACTGAAGATGCTAATCGGGAGTATTTGAAGAATCTCCCCAATAGAGAATTTTTTACTGAAGGATACAGGTAAAGTTCTTTCGGTTCTATCCCGTTCTTCTTTCTCTTTTTGTTGCCGGTTGCCTAATGTTTCTTCTTCAGGTACGTAGCCGAGGCGGTCCACATCTTTGCCGAGTCTCTGGGTAGAGCTCGGGACCAGGCTAACCAGTTAGCGCTGGCCGAACAGCTTCATCAAAAAGCGAACGTTCGGGCTGGTCAAGTGGAGAAAAAATTGGAGGTCGAAGGGAGATTGGCCAAGCTGAAGAAGGAGAGAGACGACCTTTCCAAAAGCAAAGGCAAATACAAAGGGAAGGTCAGTGATCTCGATAAGAAGCTCGGGAAGACTGCTGCGGATCTGAAGACTTCTGAGGCTCTTTCGGTTGAGGAAAGAGAGAACAATGCTCAACTGAGGAGAGAGCTGGGGGAGTTGAAGGCCTCGGGAGCAAGAACTTTTAGGCGGGAGGTGTTGGAGGATTACTTTGAGTCCCAGGAGTTCAAAGATTTGGCAATTGCCATTTCTACTCCCTCCTTTAAGAGAGGTGTTCGTCAAGCCTTCAAGATGACCCTTCAGCAGACGCAACTTCCCCATCCCGAGAGACTACATAAGCTTCTAGATCCCAAGTTATACGATGAACTCTAGCTTCCCCGGCCAGAAGACCTTCCCGAACTTCCTGATACCCCGTTCCCTGATGCCATGGAATATATTGACCCCCGACCTCGGGCTCAACCCGAGGAAGAAGTTGAGGAGGAAGATGAAAAAGAGGCAGAAGGCGAAGACGAGGGCGAGGGAGAGTCCGAGGAAGAGGCTGAGGATGATGGCCCGGAGAAATCACTTCCCGAAGAAGAAGCCAAGGGATCCCCGACCGACACCATTGTTGACACTAATGTGTCCAATGATGGTTTGGTCGGGCCTTCTGCTGAAGAGAACGTTCCCGCAAGCCCCTCCTTGAAGATCGACTGAGGTGTCCGAGACAGGATGCGTGTGACAATCCAAGACAGGCGTCAACTCGTTGGTAAATTCATGGCTTTTGATCGGTACATGATGTCACATCCACCCAGCCGGTACCCCATCGGGCATACCCGGGTATGTGATCCACAGTTCCGAAGATCAAGTATCGAGCAACCATGCCTCCCACATACGCGATAACACAATCATGAACGATAAAAATCATGGTTTAAGCATATAATAAAGAATCATGAATAAGATAAAACAGATAATCAGAGCGCGGAATAAAGATGATACCAAGATATATATAGAATCCAAAAAGAAGAGAGAGAGTGATCAAAAGTCACTTCCTCACATGGCAGCGGAAAGTAGCAAAATCAAGTTAAAGTTTACAAATCACATCTAATGAGTATATCCAAGAAAGTTAAATTACAGGTCCGAGTTTAAAGGAGATTCCAAAATGTAACATCAAACAAATGTTTCTTTGGTCACATAAAACACATCCTTATAGGTGTAGATATCCGAAGTCCAGTACAACTGCTCCAACACCAGTGTCGGGCTAATCTTGGTGTGCAGCATAGTCCTCTTCGGTACCCTCACAATAATCTTCATAGTAGCCACTACCCTGAGGGTAGTGTGGCTCATCAACGGGTGCTTCGAAGGACGTGCCATCGGACTCTTCAAAACCTGTAGAATAGTCTAACAAAGCAAATGCACAGAAAGGAATGAGTTCAAAGGAACTCAGCAAGGCAGTTAATCCATAGTACATAAACCATATGATACAAGTCATAACATGATGCAAATGATATGAGACAAATGATGCAATTATGATTCTAACTCTACATATGCTAGTCTCTATGGTAGACATGCTTTAAGTCATAGCACCATACTTCCTTGGGTAGGTCTCAAATCGCTCTTCCCTTAACCATCCAGGTATCTTGGGTTCTCCGGTGTGAATTGGGTCCTGCATCCATCTCGGACAATTCCATGGCTGGGGTTTAGGTCACCACTCTCTCACATCACCATTGGAATAAGTATTGGCGCATGTCACAAGTAAGCCTAACCCAATGCAAGTCATCTACTCAGTCATACCATGTCAGATCCAGATACGTCCATTCCTCACCCTGGGCGATCCTTTCCGGTATCCTTCACACTAGAGTCATGGATATTACTCACCGGACTTATCAACCCCATTGGTCATCCATAAATAGTAGACGGGAAGTTCTCACGTCCCCTCACGGATATGACTCACCGATCTTCGAGCGCCCGTGAGCCCAAGTCTGACTATTTGCAACCCTACCAACAATGGCCCCTTTCGGGTACCCGTAATATGATTTATGTCCTCTCACGGGTTGGTTATCGGTCTTGAGCGCCCATCAAACCATACTACTACCACAGGTCGTTCGGTCTCAATGCCCTTCCGATTCGGGTTTGATATGACAAGGACATCCTAGCCATACACCTAGACAAGTCCTGTATATGTCATCCAATAATCCGGGAAAGTGTTGATGGACACCTTCGGAGAACATCCCATACTATTCCCTCCGATGTCCAAGGACAGAAATGTCAGTAGGACATTCCTCAATCCCAAATTATACTTATTCAATCACATTCTCAATTCATCATATCACACATACATGATACATCATCATATTGAAAGTCATATCATAACATCGCATAATTCATGTGTAATGTAAATAACAATAATTAAGTAGACATGATATACAAGAGTAATTAAACATATTACTACTGTTAAAAGACAACTACAGTAGTCTTATGATGTCTAAATAGAATTGATAAGCAAGGTATATCGAGTTGCCAATCATCATTGAATAAACACATAGTCCATGTCATATGGGTATAACTGTCCTTACCTTAATCGAATCGAGAATAATAGCAAATACCACTTAGAATAGTCCCCAACTTAGTGCTTGAACCCTAGATAACATATAAGTAACATTAGAGAAGGAAACAATCAAATCGGAGATCAAACGAAGCGAAACGAGCAAGAGTTGAGTTGCTGTTTTCCTTTGGTCGACAGATTGGTCAACTGACCAACAATGAATGACTGATTGGCCTCCTTTATTAGCCTTGGTAGTAAATCCACCTGATTTCTGCCTTACAGTACCTCTATATGGGATAGAAATCAATTGGTTTGAATAAAAAGAATTTGGACCAGGTGCATAGTGGCAGATTTACATTGCTGCAGGGCTGCAAGTGTTTAGATTGAGATGTTCATGATGGAACCACATAAAACTTATGATGTTGTTGTAGCCATATATTGAAATGGATCAACTAGGAGCCAATTAACCTCAGGACTTTCTGTTGGGAAAACCAGGGTTTATGATGGTTAAATGGAGGCAAGGTGGATCAAGTGTAGGACATGGGGGTGAAGTGGATTAGGTTTCAATGAATTCTAATGGTGAGTTGGGCTGGAAATGTTGAGTACGGTAACCAAAATTCCCGTGATTTGGTAGGACATGGATAGAAAAGGGGTGGGATTTGAAGTGCTACATCATTAGACAAAGCAATTTATATTGAATCATTGATCCCCTAGCCTTTGTGACTTTTTCCCCCCCTTTTCAGTTAAGCTTTTGTGACTTCACCATCTTAAATTAACTAAACAAGGCTGGGATGGAATTTTGAGGTGCCACATTAGCATTTTTCCACCCCACCTAGGTCCCCACAAATGGAGCCTTGATTAATTAACCTAGTTACTTCCTGAAAAGAAATTCTTTTTGAGAGCGATTCACACTTTTGAGCCATCAGTATACTACAAGAATTATGTCTCTTGATCTTTAGTTGATAGTATGCCAATATACTTTGCTTATCACCATTTGTTTGTGATCTTTGTGCTCTTCCGGCAAAGTATCAAGAACCTGGAAAATAATAGATTATTCTTTGATACCTTGTTTGGTTACTATGAAGCTTAAGTTGTTGGGCACCATATGATTGTGCATTTCTTGTTAAGTCATGCATAATTGTGGACTAACATTTGGCATTGTTTTATCTCTGCAGTTTAACCAATTTGCCATCTTCATTGGGTGCTTTGACTTCTCTTACGCAACTTCATATTGCTAATAACAAGTTGACAAGCTTGCCAATTGAAATAGAACTTCTTACTCAACTTGAATTTTTATTCGCAAGCAACAATAGGTACCATTTTCCTTCATATGTAATTAATTTATTTTAATTTTCTTTGTGCGCTATTGCTATTTGCTCTTAGTATAGGTTATGTTCTTAACTCATTTAGGCACAGTTAAATTGACACTTGGAATTTTTACATGTAGAAAACTTGCATTGCACCAATACCCACAACCCACGGCTTGTAGACTTCCTTTTTTTTTATGTATAAATTGTCATGAGGCGTATGGTTTTACGTTGCATGTTGAAATTGCTTTTTCTCCTCCACTTCATTTGAAAGAAGACTTCAATACAGGACATGTCTGTTTTATATGTTGTGCTAGTAACAAACATACCATGAGTTTTCACTTTTCACAATGATTTTAGGTGTCCTGTGACTCATAGTAATTTTAGTAAATCATCCTAGGCTTAAGGTCTAATTTAAGACTACAAATTGTTCTATTTAAGCTGTCAATGGCAACCATATCTTTTATATATTTATTTCTTGTGATATTATTTGACATTATTTTTTGTGCATTGGAAGGTTAAGCTCTGTGCCTTCAAGTATAGAAAACTGCAGATCTCTAATTCAGGTGATATTATGTTGTTCAAGATTTTGACAGTTTGTAACTTTAATGTTCCTTTTAGTTTCAGGCTCTTGCAGTTGTAAACTAATTTTTTATATTCCAGAACAGGTGTAGTCTTACATGTTAGAGGGGTTCTGGTGTACTGCAGATTGATCTTTCATTGAACCTTCTAGTGGGGCTGCCTGAGACAATTGGAGATTTACACAAACTCAAAGTATGTCTTCCTATTCTCAACTGATTTCTGTTTTTCTTTGTTTTCTTTTCCTTTTGGTCCCTTAAGGGTTCCTATTTCCATCTTAGTGGAAACTATATAGATATAGATAGTGTAAGCCATTCCTACCTAAATGGCGTTTATATCTTGTATAGATTAGCTCTTGCTTTTGTGTGTTGTTTACTGAGGAAGATGATTATGAAAAGATGCAAAAGGGATCCATGAGTTCATGCCAGTGCAAGGGTAGGATTAACCATGCTGGTAGCATGATAATATTAATGATTGCCACATCGAGATATCATTCTACACTAAATAAGGGCAATCGTGGTGTTGAAGGCTTCCCCCCCGGGGGGGGGGGTGGACCATTCCTATGCCCCTCTCCGACAAGTTTGCTGAGGGACTGTTCTGATGCCTTGATCGCAGGCTACTACTATGGTCCACTAATCGTTGTGCCAAGGCCTGACCCTGAACATTGTATCTGTAAATAGCGTGAAAAACTATAACATTAAACATAATGCAACAACTATATGCTGAAGACATCTTCGTCTCCAGTCTAGATTGGTTCCATGGTATAAGAATGCTACTTTATACATGGACAGTTATTCTTTTACTGGTTTTTGATGATGTACACATTTATGCTGCCCTCCTTATCAATTTGAGTTTTTAGGTGAAATGGTATCAAATATGGTTCTGGAGTAGGGAGATCATGTGTTCAACCATTGAGAAGTCCATGGAAATGTCTTTTTATTCCTGTCATGTCTTCTTCCTAGGTGCCATGTGATTTTGCACATGCAAGGACATGTGATTTTTGCCTCTACCTGCAAGGGACTCTTGATACATTCATGCCACCCTTTTCTATCAGTTTTAGCTTTTAGGTGAGATGATATTGAACAATTTGTCACCTAAATCAATAATGTCCGGACTCCAGATCATTCTAGGGGGAAGTGCCTAACCATCAGATCATTAGGGTAGCAAAATTATTCTCTGGAAAGGTGAAGTAAGTCCCCTAACTGGAAGAGTGGAAGGCCAGGGCTCAAGGGATACCCTAGGTTTGCTGCACAGCAGCACTACACAAGGAGCATGGCAGCTTTACTTAGTGTTTTGGGCTCTCAGTACTTGTTAACTTTGGCTGTGTAAGGGTAGTATGGTAATTCTGCCCAGATTTTATTTATTTGATACAATTAGGATTATTATTAGTAAACCCCATGATGGGATTCTAATATGGGTGCAGTTATTATACCCTAGTCAGTTCTGGTCTAATTAGAACTTCGATTTTACAGTTTCTAATTTCAGTTCTTAGTTAGTTAGAAACATAGATCAAGTTCGCATACTTCTATTTTCGTTAGAATTTCGTCTATTGTAGTAAGGCTATAGGTAGCACACCATTGTGGATCATATACCGGTTCATGTAAAAAAAATAAAAAAAAAAATTCAAGCTGTTCAGCCCTTTTGATGTTTTTTCTCTGCTGTTCCATCGAGAATAGTATTCTGGCCCTGGCAAGGAATCTCCTAAGTTCATGGGTGTGAGTTTCTTGTTAAGACAAGCTAGGATCCTCTTGGCTGTGGATTCTAGCCTGCATTCATTCCATTCTGGCTCCTCCACAGCATCATTTAGGGCTCCAGCATCCAAGTGGCAGCCAGCTACCCCCATCCCCTTTTCCTCTTCCACTTTTATTTCTATTTGAAACCCTACTCCATTTGATCTCTTCTCCATTGTCACAAACCAGAAATCCCATATCTCCCTATTCCACCATCAAAACCTTACCAAATTACAGCCCCCCATCCACCTAACCTATATTAGCACTTGATCCAAAGGGCAACCCAAAGGGCAGTACTTTCCATCAGGCCTACACCGATCTGATCCTTAAAACAAATAGCCTAACCCTAAAATTTGAACTTCCTTATCTCCCTAATTAACCTTTAGAAATTCCCCACACTTGATGTGCATAACATAGGCACACGACCCTACGTTTGATCCAAGTCTGAGCGCAAGAAAACCCTAGAAGCCTCACCCGAACGTTTTAAAGAACCTTAGTTTTGCCCTAAAAGCTGCTTCCATCTACGGATATTGAATATTTGCTCTTAAATCTGATAGGCTAGATCGAAAGTTGATAAACTTATATTTTCCATTCACATTCCAAAATAATGAGATGTCATCTGGTAAACACTTCTAGGCATGTCCGTCCCAAAAATAACCTTCTGGGCAGCAATGCAACTCCTCTTTTGTATTTTGCTGAAAATCGGGGAAGTAAACAGAAATATCTATGCAGCAAAGGAGTCATTGACAATCATGGCATCCCATACCATCCCAACAATTAAAAAGGCAAACATACTCTGATCTGTTTGTGTTCCATAAGTTACTGAGAGTTTCTGGTAATCCAACCGTAAACTGCAAAGCAGAAAAGACTGAAGCATGAGAAAGTTTCTTCAAGCCATAGAAATCCCTTGATGTTAAGCCTTATGAGTTATACGGTAGCTAGTAAGTTGATCAAGATGCTCTTTGGCTTTAGATTGGGAGTAAGCCAACTTTTATTGTCATTTATTACTGTTGTCAAGCCCAGAGCCATCTCAAAACAAGGAGGCTATAGAGAATCTTTTTTATCATTTTATCTTGAAATTCGTGAAGAATTCCATTCTATTTCTCCATCGTTAAGAACAAAATGTGGGGCTGTGACACTGTTGGATGATTCATTTGTTCTACAAAGCTTTGTTGATTCTGAAGCTTGTTCCCAAAGGAGCTGAGCTTCTAATGGGCCAACCCAATTTTTATTGACCCTGGAAGAGAAATGAGCTTCGCTCCTTTGGGCTTTTGGTCCTCCTGTGGTTTGTGAGTGCACCTAGCCATAACTCATCAAGCAAGGTCACCAAAGTGGCAGGTGGTAGCATATTATCTTATAAAATCGGAGCATGCCTTCCTTCATCTCAGAGTGACCCTTGCTTTTGTCTTACCTTCTATTATATTAGTAAAGCGTGTGGTCTGGTTTTTGGAAGAAAGATGTACCATGGTGGTCTTTTCTTTTCAATATCTGGAGCTGAGCTAAGCACTGGCTAAACAGAGAGCTATTAGAATCCGGCTGGGACTCTTTTTTCTTATTTCAGTATGTCAAGATAGAAGAGTAGGAGTTCTTAGTTCCTACTAGCAATCATCTTCAGTATGCTAGTTCCTACTACCTCCTTAATAACAGTAAATCTTATTTAAGGATGTGTATAATGAGAGAAAAACTAGAGAAAGAGAAGTAGAAGGAGAGAGACCTATGGTGAAGGGAGGGATTAGCCATGTATGTAGTTTCAGCGTGTAGTTTAACTGAATACCACTTGTATTTGCTTGCATAACCAAGTATGTCCATGCAAATCTGTGGCACTGTGACCCCTACTGTGTTTTCTTCTATTGTCCTGAATTTCAAAGCTGTGTTGCCATTTGGTAAACCTGTTTGGTCCAAAATTGATATGAACAGGGGGACCTTGGTGATACCAATCCACATAATTTTGTTTTCTACTGAGTTGCTGCGTGGAAAGTATTTGTGCTACCAGGGAAGGCTTAAGGTATAGGTGCCGGCCTCTTACTGGAGAAGAGAGATGGAACAATGAAATTGCATAAACTAAATCTGGAGAGTACTTTTTAAGTTTGATGGGGGCAGCGACCAGCATTTCTAGCAAAAAATTATTTACCATTTCCTAGGGGCATCATGCTAAATTAATGTTTTCAGCCAGCTCACTTGGTTTAATGACTCTCGATCAAATCTTTTTTATCTTCTTTTCGTATCTCATTTTTGTTTCAAGTTCTATGCACAATTCAAAATGTATGACCTTTTGAAAGGAGACATTGATTAGGATCCACTTTCAAGAGTGCTCTCTTGAGTTGGTATGATGAACTCCAGCCAGTTGAGATAAAGGAAAAAAAGCCATATTGATTCGTGGTTCATTTCGGAACCAGTTTTTAATAGCTGGCTTACTAAGTTGTGGGGTCTAGTTTTAAGTCTTGATTACTGGATTTTATATGAGATTAAATTGTTGGGACCTTTTATGAGTCCAGCCTTACTTTGGTCAGTAGTTTCAATTGTTTAGTTTCATCACGATCTTACTATGCCATGATCATAGAAATACTTGGTCTTGATGGGGCCTAGAAATGACATGACATGCGAAATATGAAATATACGTTACTTTGCCAAAATGACCAGAACAAGACCATTGGTTTAAGTGTTGAAATTTCAAAATAATCAAAACATTATACTTTTCCCCTTATGATACCAAGTTCCAAATCTGAAATTAGGGAATGTTGGAAAATTGTTGCCAAGATTGAAATTTCTTCAGAATTTGCAAATATTCAGGTTTCGAGACTCATCTAAGCTCGTATGGCAATATTGTGTAGTAGATGTAGTCGAACTTAAAGGAGATATTTCCCTAAGTCTTTTCATCTTGGTTTAATATTTTGCTGAATAAGAGATACACTGTCACTCATTACCAACCTAGGTTTCAATGCCAAATCACCACTTGCCCCACATTCCTCCTAAAATTTCAGGTGTCCTTGGTCAAAATGGCCACTAAAATCAAATACTAAGACGGGTCAATACTGTACGCATGGCAGGAACTCCCCCAATCATTTTGGTTAAGCACACAGTTGGGATTTTTGTTAGTCTCTGTGGTTGACTCCAGCCTTTTCTTTTCAGTCTTTAGTTAGTATGGCATTCTTTTGTACAATCTTGTAAAAGGATTATACAGACGTTTCAACCAATTGTGTAAGGGAGACGGAGCTTCTCAGTTGTCTTTGGATTCAAGTGTGTTGGTTCTAGTGGATTCAAGGGTGGTGTTGGGAACATAGTTTTCAAGGCGTTGCTTAGGTGTCGGGCACTTTGGCGGTGCTGTGGTGTTGCCTTGTTTTTCTTTCCTCCTCGGACGCCTAACCTAGACACTGTGACATACTGACATCTATGCTTGGGGATTCAATAGCATGTCTTTGTTGTGGTGCCCAGCAAAATTCCGTCGTATTTAGATCCATCTGCTGGGTGCAAATCATACTTTGCAGTTCTGTTTATCTGCCTGAGTTGAATATTTAATCAGAGTTTCCTCTTAATCAGATTTGTTTTGACTGACCTATTTGATTTTCTCTTTTGCTGGTGTTCATTCCATTGCTGCATTTCTGGTTTCATTGATGTTTTCTATACATGCAAATAGTAGAAACTCATTATTGTGTTTCGTTGCATTCCCAGGATGGTTGGGAAGGAGAAAAGTGAGGAGTTGTTTGGTTGTGCTTACAAAGTGGGGATAGGGATTTGTATCACAAATTTAGCCACATTTATTGGAGAATCATTTTGTGGCCAATATCATTCCAAAATTATTCTGGAATTGCTGTTGTTTGCCCTTGGTATATATTGTTTCAGTTGCTTTTCTCATCCCATCATGAATAAATTATGGGGCAGATGCCAATTGTGTAAACTTGCTAAAGAAGGTGAGGTCCAGGGCCTAATTTCAGTTGAAGCTTTTGAAGCTGTTTGGGGTTGCTTGATGATTGTGTGAGAAAATGTGAGGAAAGTCATTTCCTTCAGCTTGATTTGTTGCAATGGGAAGGTAAGGTAAGGGTTGGAACCTCACAAAATTTCCTCATTTTTTTGTGGGAGATATTTTGTGGGCAGTACCTTCTAAAATCATCCCTTGGATGGGGCTGTTGCTTTCCTCCCGGAAACACGGTCAGATTTCCAGAAATTGACATGGCTAGTCTTCCAATTGGACTTGGTTAAATTTTGTGTGGTCAGATTTCTTACTGAGAATCTTCATGGATTGTATTATTGAGCGATCTTATACAACTGTATTTTCTGCCATCATGGTTGATAAGGTAAAATAATTATTGCTTGCATGGTGTAGACTATGAACCTCAGAAATAATGGGCTCAAAGCTCTCCCTTCTACATTATTCAAGTCATGTACCAAGCTCTCAGCACTTGATGTCCATTACACTGAAATGACAACGGATATTCTTCACCAGGTAGGAGCTTGATGTCTGTTTAATTTGTTTGAATGCATCATAATATATATATATATATATATATATATATATATATATATATATATATATATATATATATATATATATATATATATATATATATATATATTTTTTTTTCATACACTTGATTATGAGATCACATTGACTGCAGTTGGAAGGATGGCAAGATTTCGATGAGCGTCGCCGCTTAAGAGATCAGAAGCAATTGGATATGGGACTTCGGTTCGGTGCTGAATTTGATGAACGGTGCCGATAAGAGCTGAGAGCCTTTTTTTATGATTGTTGCCGACCTAGTGAATCAGGCATCAATACGATTGCTCCACATCAACTTGGGACCGGTAGAGGATGCCCGCGAATGTTATTGATGAAGTGAATTGTTGAATTGCATGAAAAGTTGGAGAGCCTACTATGGACTGGAAAACATTCTTCGTCTTGTTCATAATGGTAGGATGGAATTTTCACCAGAATTTTTTTTTGAGGCGAACTTTTAGGCAGAAGTTTTCATAGAACATTTGAACAATGTCTGAATAAAATTTGTTGTTAGTTTTTTGGTTGTGTATTGTATGGTTGTTACAAAATGTGTATAAACAAAAGAAAGAAAATCCTTTGTTTCGTAGGGATTTTGAATTGGTTGTACATTTCATGTCGCCTCGAATAACAACGGTGGTGAAAATTCTTTTGATGATCTTGAAGTTCTTTTTGCTAGTGAAAATGACTTGAAAGTGCATTCAAAGTAGTGTTTTTTCTTAAAAAATCATTCATGTCTAGAGCGAATCTTGTGATGGGGTTCACATCTTATTTTTCTTGTTCCCTTTTCCGTGGATAAAACATAAAAACACAACAGCTTATTTTTTATTCCTTTTTTTTTCAGATATTTTTTTCCTGTTATTCCTTCTCTTTTTCACCCAGCTATTAAATACGAACCAATCACAACCTAGGTTTCTAATTAAGATATAGATTTTAATAGAATATTTGTAAAATTTTCTGAATCATTATCTTATTTTTCTTGTTACCTTTTCCGTGGATAAACCATTACAACACAACAGCTTATGTTTGTTTGTTTTTTTTTTTGTTTTTTTTTTGCTGTTATTCCTTCTCTTTTTCACCCAGCTATTAAATACGAACCAAACACAACCTAAGTTTCTGATCTTAGGCATTTCAGGAGGTATAAGATGCTCTTTTAAGTTCATATTTGTTTGTTCATGTAGTAAATATTCTATATCCCCTTCTGATGGTAAAAACATCTAGGACTTTTTAGGGAAACAAAGTGGTTGGATCTGCATCCGCAGTCTCTCATTTCTTTTGGAATTGTTCTCTTATCAAAACAAGAAATCAATATAGCAGCTAGTAGTTCCCCCATTAGCTAAAGAAATGTAAAGAGGTTCACATGTTGTACCATTTTGCATCAAGTACCTTAGTTCGTTCTCAAACTGGTGGCCCAATTGGGTGCACAATTTCCAACTAGAAAACCCCATAGTGGACCGGGGGCTCGACCCAAGCCCATGATCAAGCTTGGAAAACAATCAAAGCGCAAGGGCGATCCTCAAGTCTGGGGGATTCAACCTTGGACTTCAAAACACCAGTGGTGATGTAAAGAAGGCCGATGATCAAGGAACGTGTGATCAGACCTCTTGAGCACTTTTCTTGATGATGAAAACTTTGATTCTAGGCATTTGGGGCACCTGGAGAGGGTTATGAGGAAAGCCGGTCAACTCGGGGATCCCCAAGCTCATACCCAATATGAGTATGTTGACTTGACACCACATTTATCTCAGGTGACGCACTTGCCAAATTGTTGGCTACGTACATAGCCTACCATGTCAAGCCGACACTAACACTTACAAGAGCCAATTGGTCAGAAAGATTAATTCTCATATTCGACATGTCAAGCTTGGAGGAGATTTGTGCTAACTGGACCATCCAAGCAAGGAACGAAGTTTCGGCGAGAATCGCCGGTTCGCTGGTTGCCGAAACCAGCGAAACGGCGAAATCTCGCTGAAAGAATGTAAAATTCATTTATGACTTCTGCCATTCATTTCGTTTGAATATAAAAAGGGAAAATTGAGATAAAGTGCATTAATTGCTCTGTACCATGCATACATATAAAAATCAGATGGTTTTTGAAAAACGAGAAGAGTAAACAACACGTCATCCTCAATTGATTTACCACACAACCACGTGTGTGGTTAGGAAACCCAACGTGATGCGTATCAGTTATGTTGATGATGCACCCGACTGAGCCTCCTTTGAGCTTAAGACGATGAGTCCTACAAAAAGAGTTAGACGTGGGCTGGCTAGATTACCGGGCAACCGCCTCGGATGGCTAAGTCAGGCAGTGAACAATCTAAGGTCTCATGCCAAGAGAACACAAGACGAAGTTCAGAATGTATTGGATACTTACCGGAGGGGTAGGTCCCTCCTCATATAGCGTTCATGTTACCTTTTATGTATATGGTAAGTCTACCCGACGGTGGCTGCCGTTTCTTCTGAGAGCACGCCCTCCTATCGTTGATCCCACTCGATCAGCAAAGGAGTTGACTTTCCTCATTGAGAATGGTTGTCATATTAGTCGAGTGTTCATCGTGCCTTGATCAAGCTAGTCGGCTCCTTTCCCGAGTGAATATGGAGCCCCAACCGGGTATGACCCGTTCGGGTATGAAACCCGTATCATGAGGGAATTGACTGGATGTGGAGCCCCAGCCGGGTCTGACCCGGTCGGGTAGGAAACTTCCATATCATAAGCCCCCTATCCCGATTGTTGTTTACAATGCATGGGATAGCAAGGAAGTCAAGCTGTCGGGTGTATTTGTCTTTCTCGGTTCTTATCTTAAAAGATCATTCTTATACAATCCCCCTTCAAGAGCTGCCAAGTTTCTGAGAGAATATTGGTTATCCATGATTGAAGGGGGGTATCGGGGCTTGTCCCGAGGATAGATGTATGTAATGTAGAGAAAGTTAGGTTAAGAGTGAGAGATGTATCTGTTTGTGCTTGTATGAGTTGAAGACAATCCCAATAGTCGGGTCAAGACCGTCTTATCCCACACATTATTCTACTTCGTTCGGGGAGATAAGGGAGTTTTGCCATCATATGTAGTCTCATCGTTCGTCCGGACCAAGGAGAGAGTAGAAACCTCTTGTCCTGAATGTTGTTCTATTTTATTCGGGAGAATGAGGGATTGTTGCCTTCGGGTGCATTAAATGCCTGCAATGAAGTGACTAGCCGTTTTCCATGAAGTCCTCGTCCAGTCTAGGCTTGCCACGTCAAATAGCTATGCGTAGAGTCATAATGACTGCCTCGGGGAGTTACATCGTCTCCTTTCTTGAACAGTCGATCATTAAATGTCGTAACCGTTTGATCAGGAAGCGTAACGCTGTCTCCGGCAGTATAAATAGAACCTATTCATCTTCGTTTTGATTTACAGTTTTCTTTGCTCTCGACTAAGAAAAGCTCCCGACTAAGCTCCCGAGATCTTTCAAGTCTTTAAACAGTAAGTTCTTTCTTTCTTTCCATGGCCCCGAAGAGACCTAAAGTAAGTTTGAGAGGTTTTAGGCATCGGCCTAAGCTTCCCGTCCCAATCTATCGAGAAAAGAAGCGCCGTCGGACCGAAGGATATGTGAGTGAAGGTGACAACGATCAGACAAAGAGATTTAACTTGACTGGGGATTGCCTGAAGGACCTTCATAAGTAGTCTTCGGACGATGAAAGCTCCCGTACTTCTAGTGATGGCCCTCTTGATGATGACCCTAGGATTCTTGAGGAGATTCGGGAGATGAACCGTAAGGATAGGGAATATCAAGCCGCTCGGGCTCAAGCTGAGTAGGCTCAAGTGCATGAAGCTCCTAGCATTGAATCCCGAGATGAGGAACATCGAGACGATCCCGAGTCTTCTGCAGCTTCTGATTCTTCAACCCCTTCTGCCCAGAGTGCCTTGAGGCCTAAATCTACAGCCACCTCTCGGGATCCTTCAGCTTCTTCTCCCCAAACCTTCTTAGTTCCTCAAGCTTCGACCTTGTCCTGAGTTTCTCTTCCTTCTAGGAAAGCCCCACCTCGTCCTCCATTCCAGCATCCTAGTGGCTTTCGGGGGACTATTCCTCGTAAGCCTGACAAGAAATCCTTTGATTGGGATGCCTTGGCGCTGGCGAAATCCCAGCCTTTAACCCCCTGGCACATCGATTTCGTTCAAACCTCTTCGGGACCTGAATTTTATATTTGCTCCCTTTTTTTAGAAGACTTAGATAGGTTTAAGTCAAGTTTTGGTATACCCAAGGGGTATCAAGTTGTCCTCCCGATTGATACTCAAAGGGCGAATAATCCCCCGAGAGGCTTCTATCCTCCGTACTATGACGCTTTCATCGGGGGCTTGCGTCTTCCTTTACATTATCTTTTTGTAGATTTCTTAGGACACTACGTGCTTAGCCCGTCTAACTTGAGCCCAAACAGTTGGCGCATCATGATCGGGTTCGTTGGTTTCTGCCATGCCTTAGGAGTTTTCCTGACCTTTGGCATGTTTCATCATTTTTATTCTTTGCACCCTCATACCCAGCGTGGCTGGTTCTTTTTATCAAAGAGGGTTTGTTCTTCTTTCCAAGGAAAATTTATTTTGAAGGATTCCCTCCCGTCCACAACCAAGAAGTGGAGGGAATTTTTTCTTTTCTTCAGACCCCCTGCTCTCGAGCCTTTCCTTACACAATTCCAAGAGGTGTCCAAGGATGACATTGATCTCCTAAACACCCCTGTCAACTTGGATCCCGACGAAGAAGAAAGGGTCGGGATCATTAAGCAAGTGGAAGGGGATGATTTTGCAGTCCATGGTTATTCCATGGAATATAATGCAGTGCTTCAACTGTGGGGCTTCTCCCCGGGTAAGCTTTTGTTTCTTTTGACTTTACTTTGTATTCCCTATTCTGACCTGATTATATCTCTTTGTCTTGCAGTGGCCAAGAACATCTCTGATGAGGAACTGATGGCTGTAGCGCTCGGGGGAATGGACGAGGCCTGGAGGAGGAAGCCTGTGATGAATACTAAGGCTTCAACTTCCGGGGTTCTGAAAACAAAGACCCCTGCCTCGGGTTTTGTCCCGGTTAAGACCTCTGTGGCTAAAGGCCAATCTTCTGTGGCGGCTACCTCAATCGGGACTAAAAAGAGTCCGAAGAAAAAAGCACCTTCCTCGGGAGGTGAGAAAAGAAAAGCGGAGGTGGCTCCTCGTCCTCCCCCAAAGAAGGTTCGTATCTACGAACTCGAACAGGAAGTCGAGCCTTCGACTACCGCTGGCAATCCCGAGTTTAGCTCGGTTTTTGTTGACTCGGTTCATGCCGAGCAGTGGCTGAACAATGCCACTGAAGATGCTAATCGGGAGTATTTGAAGAATCTCCCCAATAGAGAATTTTTTGCTGAAGGATACAGGTAAAGTTCTTCTGGTTCTATCCCTTTCTTCTTTCTCTTTTTGTTGCCGGTTGCCTAATGTTTCTTCTTCAGGTACATGGCCAAGGCAGTCCACATCTTTGCCGAGTCTCTGGGTAGAGCTCGGGATCAAGCTAACCAGTTAGCGCTGGCCGAACAGCTTCATCAAAAAGCGAATGTTCGGGCTGGTCAAGTGGAGAAAAAATTGGAGGCCGAAGGGAGATTGACCAAGCTGAAGAAGGAGAGAGACGACACACTACAAGAAAAAGTGGCAATTGCCACAAACCTATTGCCACGAACCTTTTGCCACGGAAAATTGTAACCGTGGTAAAAGGCCACGTAAATTGTCACGGAATACAGATAACCGTAATATTTACGGGATTATATGCCACGGAATCAAAATTCCGTGGCAAAAAGTCAATATATACCACGTTTGTAATCCACCCGTGATAATTGTATATAACAAGTACACTATTTGCCATGGTAAAAAATTACCGTGGCAAAAACTTCATATATATTAATACTTAGACAATATTGCTCTACGGTACATAGGCAATGATCTAAATGTACCGTGGCAAAATAGATTATCAACCCCTTGGTTAGATCATTTGACCACGGTAAGTTTACTTAGCATGCTGGCAAATAGGGCAATAGATTACCCCCTAGTCATTTGATATTAAGTCGATAACACTTGGACCACTTAAAATATTAGTATTTAGACAGTGTCCCCCAAGCAAATAGTTTAATATTTAGAATATAAGCTACGGTATGTACTTACCGTAGCAATAGTTTGTGCTTAGTAATGTTAGTAATTTATATGCTACGGGAATTGGTCTCCGTAGTAAATATTTTAGCGTTTAATATAGAAGCTACGGTTGGTACTTACCGTGGTAATAATTTTTACTAAAGATCGATTATACAAATAGTACAATATATACCACGGTAACTAATTACCGTAGTATATGTATTCATTTTATTTCAAAAAGATGATTTTACGCGCTTTTTATTTATTCTCGCGCGAAGCTAATATGACTTTATTTCTCTGTGATAAACCTTAAATCTGAATTAAGCTCTCCTAATAATTTGAAACCCTCTCTTACGATACACTGAGCATAAGTGAAGAACAGATTGACCTTTCTCTAGCATAAGTGATGAATGACCGCAAATCCTTGGAAATATTGGGAGATCTGACCCGTCTGCTCACATAGCTGAGGCATTTACAACTTTTGATTTGCGGTTTTTGATGGACTAAGGAATTTCCTCCCGCATTAGAGTCTAGGGTTTTAGTGGTTCCAAATGAGAGAAGCAGCGCACGGTGAGAAGCATAGGTGATTGCAGCGATGAGGTGATTGGGGCAGCGATTCGCGGTGATTGCAGAAGTGATTGTTGATTGACGCAAGCTTCGTCTTCCGTCGGTGATTGCAGCGAACCAACGGTTAGTCTTCGATTTCTCTTTCATATGCTCAACCAATTGCATTGCTTGAGATCTATATTTTCTTCGTTTCAACTGTTAGTATTCGTCTTCCATCGGTGATTGCATTGCTTCGTTTTCCCTTAGATCTATATTATCTGTTTCCACTTACTATTTCATCAACTCAAGTTTCTCCAACAGTGGTTCCCACGTCTTTTCTTAATTGAAAACGGAGTAATCGTGATTGGTGTTTAGTAATTGTCCATTTCTTTTCTTCTGTTCAAATATCAGAGATATTGGATACTGTAGTAACGGTGACGTCTGAATACCTTTGTTAAAGTATTTACTTTTGCAGATTTGGCTCGATCAGTGTTTCCTTGTATTTAGCATCGTGATTACTACTGTATATTGGTTCAGTTTTGGTTTATTGACTCAATCAACACGAGCCAAAGTATAATGTGGTTTCGAGTTTCATGCTTGACATCCCCTGTTGTAGCTGAAATTGTTTTTGAGTCTCAGATTACCTACCACTTAAGGAATAATAAGAGGACTTTCTCCACCGTGAAAGTAGAAAGGTTTATGATAACACTGTTATAGATGAGTATGGAAGATCATCTTGCCTCTTCGGTACTCTAATACTCTTACAGATAATAATACTTTTTTTCCTTCCGGAAACAGAGTAATATAAGCTGATCAGCTGTATGAGTTGATGTGAATCATTGATGATGCCTTTCAAATGACCTTGCAGCAGATTTACATATTTTCCAACTTCATTCTATTTTCCCTATCATGAAATATTTCTATTTGGATTAGATGATTGGTTTAATTAGATTATGATAATTCTTTGCCCACTCTATTCTTGGTTTTATATTGTATTTTATTTTTCCCTAATATGACCATAGTTGTGTTTATGTGTGTTCCTCTGTTGAAGTGTTTGTGTGAGTGAGGTCACTGGTTTTGTGGTTGCTCAATCAAGTATTCCATACTTCTATTTCAAACAATAAGATTGATGGGTGACCTTCACTAGCATAAAGACTAAGGTAGTCATTAATCATTCTTTATTTTTTGTTTCCTTCTGTCGATGACCTTGTGGAGGCATTCCAGTCAGTCCATGTTGGTCATAGACTAGGAGATGAACTTCCTACCCTGTTTGATAAGAGCAAGAGTCACCTTGCTGGCCCTGACTACTGACAATTATGGTATTAGCAAAAAGAAACTGTTGAAAGCCTGCACAGAAAGAGAGTTATTGTTAATGAACAGAATTTAACTCATCTTGTGACAAAATAGTAAATTATGTTAGCAATAATATTTCTAATCTAATTCTGTGTGTTTCAAAATATTTTAGGTTGTGTCGGCCCGCAATATTGACAATAGGAAAATTTTAAAATCATTGCACAACACAGGAAAGACTTCTTTTGCTGTAATTTGAGAGAAAAAGGTATATGATGTAATTTGAAAGTATAAATGTTGTTTATGGAAGTTCAGATGTTGTTTATGGAAGTTCACATGTTATAATATTTTATTGTTTCTTAATTATTTAGCGTCAGGAGCACCCAGAGAAAGAACCTCCCACTCGTATGGAAATGTTCAAGATTACACGTGACCCTACAGACGAGGTTGCTAACTTGATCATTGTAAGTTATTAAATCATAAATGAGGTACTATCATTTTATAGTTTCAATTAATATATCTTGTAACTGATTTTTGTGTTTCAAATGTAGGCCAATATCTCAATGAACTGCCTGAAGAAATGCGAGGGGACCCTACCGTGCAAGATGAAGTTTTTAGAGATTGTGTAGGTGAAGATGTCCATGGTCGAGTACGGATGTGTGGAGTTGGAATAACTCCAACACAAGTACATGGGACAGCAAGAGAGCTCAACAAGTCATATGTTAAAGAGAATACACAATTGCGGGCTAAGATACACACATTAGAGGCAACAACATCGGCACAGGCTGAAGAGATAGCTAGTCAGGCTAAAGAGCTAGCTAGTCAGGCTAAAGAGATATCTTCGCTCCAGGGGTGGCTACTCTTCGCTCGGGGCTGACATAGAGTTCCTAATGCAAGACCGACGACGTACTTGAGGTGATTATGGTTCTTACTTTCAATATCCTTGCTTGATCCCTATTCTTGGTTTTGATTTTTCTCTAGTTGAAACATTATCTTTAGGTTCAAGTTCCATAGATAGAATGTCCTTCCGCTTCATCTTTGGGTGCTTTTGTCAATCATGCATTATCATTCTGCTTGCAATTATATCTTGATTAGTTAAATCAGTAGTTTTAGATGCCAATTCTGTCATAACTATCTATAGAATCACTGGCAGCATGACTGTCACTGGGTCTAGTTGCCCCAAGGAGTTGGATGATGCGTGGACCAAGGCACCACCTTGTCCACTCAAACACATGATTTATATCTTTGATGCCTAGCACATATTTTATGTGCAGGGAAAACAGATGGTTCTTATTTGCTGACACAGTTTCACTTTATTATGTGCGTTTGATATTCATTCTAAAACTTCTTTTTTTCACTTGAGATTAAAGCTAGGGAAATCAATAGGACAATTTGTTTTCTTTATGCCTACATCTCTATTTGTAATCACTGCAGCCCAAGTATTTCTTTAGCCCTTCCCATGAGAGACAATACAGTTGCAGATATGTGTTTTGAAGTAAGTCCTGCTTCTTCCATCTGATCTTTTGCTGAACCATGATCAATGTATCTGTCAGGTAGCACCAATGATCTCAACTGCAAGCATTCAAAGAAGCTCCATAGAATCAGAACAAGGCCTGGTATCTGATCCTATTGGTTGTGATGATAGTCATCTGGCATCAATATTGGCTATGGACGTCCACAAGGGTCAGCAGGAGGTTGAGATGGAACTGTTTCTCAAAGGGGAGCATGCTGCAGCTGATAGGAATTTGTTCTTGATCATTTTGTGAAATTGATCTCTGGGTATCCTGTAAAGAGAAGAGAATCTTCTCTCTTCTTTCAAAGTCATGTAGTCTTCAGTTACATGAAATGTATAGGCGTTCTTTGAAGAAATGTTGATTATAATATCTCTTTTTCATTCTCTTTTTTGAAAATATATCACCAGCCAATCAATTGAAGTTCTCTTTTCTCTTCTATTTTTCTCCTTTCTGTCGTGCTGGATTTATAAATATAAACCCACCAAAAAAGGAAAAAATAAAAATAAAATAATAATAATAAGTATTTGCCACGGTACAAAATTACCGTAGCGAAAAATAAGATCCATAATTACCGTGGTGTATATAAGTATTTGCCACGGTAAGCAATTACCGTGGCATAAATGTAAGTATTTGCCACGGTAAGAAATTACGGTAGCTAAAGGGAGCAGAACCGACGGAAATCCAACGGAAATTTTACCATTGGGTTTTTTTTTGCTACGGTAATTTTCCGTGGCAAAAGCCCTTATTTCTTGTAGTGACATTTCCAAAAGCAAAGGAAAATACAAAGGGAAGGTCAGTGATCTCGATAAGAAGCTCGGGAAGACTGCTGCGGATCTAAAGACTTCTAAGGCTCTTTTGGTTGAGGAAAGAGAGAACAATGCTCAACTGAGGAGAGAGCAGAGGGAGTTGAAGGCCTCGGGAGCAAGAACTTTCAGGCGGGAGGTGTTGGAGGATTACTTTGAGTCCCAGGAGTTCAAAGATTTGGCAATTGCCATTTCTACTACTTCCATCCCTATTTCCTCTTCCGCTTTTATTTCTATTTGAAACCCTACTCCATTTAATATCTTCTCCATTGTTGCAAACCATAAATCCCATATCTCCCTATTCCACCGTCAAAACCTTACCAAATTACTGCCACCCATCCACCTAACCTATATTAGCACTTGATCCAAAGGGCAACCCAAAGGGCAGTTCTTTCCATCAAGCCTACACCGATCTGATCCTTAAAACAAATAGCCTAACCCTTGAATTTGGACTTCCTTATCTCCCTAATTAACCTTTAGAAATCCCCATACTTGATGTGCATAACATAGGCACACAACCCTACGTTTGATCCAAGTTTGATCGCAAGAAAATCCTAGAAGCCTCCCCTGAACGTTTTAAAGAACCTTAGTTTTGCCCTAAAAGCTGGTTCCATCTATGGATATTGAATATTTGCTCTTACATTTGAAAGGCTAGATCGAAAGTTGATAAACTTATATTTTCCATTCACATTCCAAAATAATGAGATGTCATCTGGTAAACACATCTAGGCATATTTGTCCCAAAAATTACCTTCTGGGCAGCAATGCAACTCCTCTTTGTATTTTGCTGAAAATCGGGGAAGTAAACAGAAACATCTATGCAGCGAAGGAGTCATTGACAATCATGGCATCCCATACCATCCCAACAATTGAAAAGGCAAACATACTCTGATATGTTTGTGTTCAATAAGTTACTGAGAGTTTCTGGTAATCCAACAGTAAACTGCAAAGCAGAAAAGACTGAAGCATGAGAAATTTTCTGTAAGCCCATAGAAATCCCTTGATGTTAAGCCTTGTAACGGTAGCTAGTAAGTTGATCTTTGGCTTTAGATTGGGAGTAGGCCAACTTTTGTTGTCATTTATTACTGTTGTCGAGCCCAGAGCCATCTCAAAACAAGAAGGCTATAAAGAATCTTTTTTGATCATTTTATCTTGAACTTCGTGAAGAATTCCATTCTATTTCTCCATCGTTAAGAACAAAATGTGGGGCTGTGACACTGTTGGATGGTTCATTTGTTCTACAAAACTGTGTTGATTCTGAAGCTTGTTCCCAAAGGAGTTGAGCTTCTGATGGGCCAACCCAATTTTTATTGACCCTGGAAGAGAAATGAGCTTCGCTCCTCTGGGCTTGGTCCTCCTATGGTTTGTGAGTGCACCTAGCCGTAACTCATCAAGCAAGGTCACCAAAGTGGCGGGTGGTAACATATTATCTTATAAAATCGGAGCATGCCTGCCTTCATCTCTGTTGGAGTAATTGTATTACAAATTCTTCAAACATATAAAAGTGAAATTGCAATACAATTGAGAGATGAAGATCTTTAGCAAATTTGAAGAGCTTGAAGTAGCAACCGAACGAACCACTGATTGATGAGGTTGAGTCACACCTTGATGTTGTCTTTAAGGTAATTGATGCACCCTACTACCAAGGGTTCTTCGCACCACCACCTCCAAGATAAAGCAACCTCCAACTAGAAGATGAGGTAGTTCTTCTAGTCCCTTAAAGGAGCCAAAAGCTAGAGCACAACACTTAGACAACTCAAGAAAGAAATGAACTTTGTAAAACAAATAATGTGAGTGAGGAGAGTCACAATAGCACACAATATGCAAGGAAGGGTTGGGTTTATATAGGCCCAAACCACACCTCCCCACAAGGGGAGAATCAATTCTCCACTAATGGAGAATCAATGGTTTGTCCCTCCTCCACTAATGTGAATAAACCCCTTTGACCTAACCTCCCCACTACTGTGGGAAGTAACTCTCATATTCACTTCTTTGGAATGAATAGGCTTTAACCCATTCAAAGACCTTAACCCCCACTCATGGTAATGGCCATGAATGGTCATGAATTTGAAATGAGAAATAAAGGTCAAGAGTTAGAATTTGAGTAATTCCACCATTCAAGTTAGCCCACCTCATCACCATGATCAAGACCTTTAAGACCCATGACCAATGTCATGAAGAGCCTCATATCCAAAGTCATGAAGGGCCTCCTTTAACCATGGTCATGAAGGGTCTTCTTTACTCATGGTGCCTCATTACCACCCTTACCTCAAGGGTCCCACACACAAACAAAACAATTAAATAAAAGAAATGCAAAAACTAATTTTGAAACTTAATATATAGATAATATAGATTTTAATAAAAAACCTAACAATCCCCCACAAGTTTCAAAATTGCAAAAAAGGACTCGTGTTGTGACTTTATTAGACACTAAAGGACACATCGTTGTAGGTGTCTTTCGGACTTGAACCTACACTAGGTCTAATGAGTCGCGCTACAAAGTACGGGTAGAGTCAGACTCCTTGAACCTTTCCTCATTAGTATAGCTGACCGCCCCATCATCCATGTCCTAAAGGTCGACTTTTGGAGCTACCTTTTACACTACACATTGGACTTTTGAACCGGCCATGTCCCTTATCTTGGATTCATGAATGTTTAGAGCACTCGCCTATAAGTTCTCATTAGTGGCGGCCAAACCACCTACATTCACTTAGGTTAGTCTCTGATGTGCACCACAACTAACACACCCCCACATTCCTTGGGATTAGACTAATTAAGAGCTTCGCTCAACCTTACCCTTGTGGTAGTACTATTACCTTCATCTACACCCTAGAATGGAATAATTATAAATGGTAGTACTGAACCGGTCTTCCCATGACTTCGTTTGTACCCCTTGAACCTAATTCAGGTATTTAGCCTCTTCACATAGGTAGGGTATCCATCATGTGACCCGAGGATAAGGCATTAACCCCATTCCTGTAGATGCAATACACAAGTTTTTGACAGACATAGCCTTTGTGAACATGTCAGCTTGATTCCTTTCTGACTTCACATAATCGATAGCTATCATTCCTTCATCTATGTACTGTTGCACAAGATTGTGTCTAAGGCGTATATGCCTCCTTTTACCATTGTACACCTTATTCTTGGCTAAGTGAATAGCCGCTTGGTTATCACAATGTAGTGATACCGATGGCGTCGGTTTTTCCCACAATGGTATATCCGCCATTAAACTTCTAAGCCATTCGGCTTCTGTTCCTTCCTTCTCTAAAGCTATGAACTCAGCTTCCATGGTAGAACCTGTTCCACATGATTGCTTTGTGGACTTCCAAGAGATTGCACCACCTGCTACTGTAAACACATACCCACTAGTGGCTAAGGATTCGTTTGTATCCGAAATCCAATTAGCATCTCAATACCCTTCTAAAACTGTTGACTTACCACTATAGTGTAAACTATAGTCTATAGTACCTTTTAGGTACCTTAGTAATCTATCAATTGCACTCCAATGCTCTTTACTTGGATTTTGAGTATGTTGACTCAACTTTCCTACCGCAAGAGCAATATCCGGACGTGTACAATTCATAAGATATGAAACTGAACCAATGATTTGTGCATACCTTTTCTGGTTCACTGGTTCACCCAAGTTCCTTTTCAAATGACATCCCACCTCAAAAGGTGTTTTGACTGCTGAAAGTTCATGGTAGCCATACTTTGTAAGTATGTTTTCCACATAACGAGCTTGAGATAGTGAAATACAATTCCCTTGCTTGATGATCTTGATCCCAAGAATCATATCAGCTTCCCCTAAGTCTTTTGTGTCAAAATTAGACATCAAAATATGCTTAGTTTGATTCACTACTGCCAAGCTCGTCCCCATTATCAACATATCATCTACGTATAGTAGAATAAATACGCCTTTACCACCGTGAAACTTGCTATATAAGCACCTTTCGGCATTGTTGATGATAAAGCCATTTGAAATTAGAGCCTTGTCTAATTTTTCATACCATTGCTTAGGCGCTTGCTTCAATCCATATAAGGATTTTCTAAGCTTGCAAACTTTTTGCTCTTGTCCTTTTACAATACAACCTTCTGGTTGTTTTATGTAAATTTCCTCTTCTAAATCACCATTTAGAAAAGCAGTTTTTACATCCATTTGATGGATGACCAAGTTATGTATTGACGCAATTGCCAACATAACTCTTATTGAGGCAATTCTTGACACAGGGGCAAATGTGTCAAAATAATCGATGTTTGGTTTTTGCCTAAATCCCTTGACAACAAGTCTAGCCTTGAAACGATCAAGGGACCCATCACTTTTTAACTTCTTTCGAAATATCCACTTGGTCTCCAAAGTTTTAGAGCCAATTGGTAAATCTACCAATTCCCAAGTATTATTCGCCAAGATTGAATCAAGTTCACTCTTGATTGCCTCCTTCCAAAAGATGGCATCTAGTGATGTGATAGCCTCTTTATAATTAAGTGGATCCTTATCTACCAAGTAAACAAGCCACTCATCATCCTTATATTTTGGTCTTTTGAATCGTTTGCTTGTTCTTGATTGATTTCCATCACTAATACCCAATTGATTGATATTCTCTTCAATTGGATCCAACTCCCCATTGATCAATTGGCTCTCCTTATTTATAGGTAAGGCGGAGTTAAAGGGAAAAATTCTTTCAAAGAACTCAACGTCCCTTGATTCTATGATGCTATTTGGTTCAATAACATGATCCATGGATTTAATTACTATGAATCGGTATGCAGTACTATTTATCGCATACCCCAAGAACACACAATCACATGTTTTGGGACCTAGTTTCCTTTTCTTGGAATCCGGTAATAACACCTTGGCCAAACAGCCCCAAACACGTAAATGTTTTATACTTGGTTTTCTACCAAACCATTTTTCAAATGGAACCATACCGGTCTTGTTATGTGGGATTCTATTTAATAGATAACATGAAGTCAACATGGCTTCCCCCCACATATCAAGTGGTACATTAGAACTCAACAACATGGAGTTCATCATCTCTTTAAGAGATCTATTTTTCCTTTCCGCTACCCCATTTGATTCCGGTTGGTAAGGAGCGATCGTTTCATGGATAATTCCATTTTCCTCACAAAACTTATCAAGATTAAAATACTCAGTCCCTCTATCGGTTCTAAGTCTTTTAATCTTCTTGCCAAGTTGATTTTCAACTTCCGTTTTGTAAGATATAAATGCCTTTCCGGCCTCATCCTTTGATTTGAGCAAATAAATCATGGTATATCTAGAATAATCATCTATGAAAGTGATAACATAATTGTTTCCTCCCCTTGACTCATATGACTTGTAGTCACTTAAGTCACTATGGATCAATTCCAAGAGATCACTCTTTCTATCCATAGTCTTGTGAGGCATTTTGGTTAACTTACCCTCCACACAAGTTTTACACTTGTCCTTGGGAGATTCCACCTTTTCGGTGATTATCCCTAACTTGCATAGTTTGATGATATATTTTACACTACTATGACCTAACCTACCATGCCACAAATCAAAAGAATTAGACGAAACAACAAAGTAAGCGAAGAGGTACTAGCCTTTTCAATTACAACATTGGAAATACTAAGTACAAACAATCCCTCACTAAGATATCCCTTTCCCACAAATACATTGTTTTTAGTGATAATTGCCTTATCACTTTCAAAAGCCAACTTCATTCCTACTTTATTAAGCAAAGGAATTGAAATTAAATTTCGCCTAATATCCGGCACATGGAGAACATTGGTGAGAACAATAGTTTTTCCCCCAAGTAAGTTTCAAAGTCACCTTACCTTTTCCCATAACAGGGCACTTTGGGAGTTTCCCATAAATACCTTTTCATCATTTGAGCCCATGGAATAGGAGGAAAACATCTTGAGATCACCACAGATATGTCTTGTAGCACCGCTTATCCAACACCCAATCCTTTGGTTTTTCAACCAAATTGGCTTCGTGATCATAGCTACAAACACATCATCTTCAACTAGGTTCACCTTTTCAACTTTTTTCTTCTTGAACCTACAATCTTTCTTAAAATGGCCAACCTTTCCACAAACAAAACAAGTCAGTTTCTTCTTCTTAGAAGACTCATCATATTCTTGATGACTTTTCCTCTTCTTGTTTTGCTTGTTGGTTTCCACCAAGTTCGCTTTTAAGCGACTTTCTCCAAGGTCTTTTTCACCTTTGTCTTTGAACCAGTTCCTTTCTTCAATCTTGATCCTTACAACCAACTAGTCTAAAGTCAATCCTGTCTTCTTATGTTTCATAGACATCTTGAAAGCATTCCATGAAGGTGGAAGTTTCTCAATCAAGGCACCGGTTACAAATTCTTCAGGTAAGACCATTTTCTCTTTTGCTAGCTTCCCAACCACAATTTGAAATAAATCAATTTGGGTTGATATTGTGTCACTATCTTTCATAGTAAAATTTAGAAAGCTAGCCACCAAGTATTTCTTTGAACCAGCATCTTCAAGAGAATACTTTTTAACCAAAGCATCCCAAATCGAATAAGCATATTCTAATGAACTATACGCATGGTATAAGTCATTAGATAATGCATTCAGAATTCGATTCTTGCATTGGTAGTCCGCTTGAATCCAAGCCACCCTTTTGCCCTCCTTAATAGGATCAATACTTTTTCTCGGCATGGGTTCAGTCAAGGCAAATGCCACCCCAATTTGGGCTAAGGCAAATAGAAACATTTGCCTCCACCTTTTGAAGTTTTGACCTCCAAACTGTTCGATTTTGTCGAACTCAGTGACAATCCTCATCTTACCCAAATCCGGGATAAGATCTATCACTGTTGGAATTACATTAGTGGGGATTGAATCATGAGTAGCAAGGAATGGATATCTCATACCATCTATGGCAACGAAAGCGTCGTCACCTTGTTTGTTGACATTACCTTCAACGGTATTGTTTGAAGGATCTCCTCCGGTGTTAATTCCATCAACAACCTCAATGTTGTTGTCTCCGTCTTTGTTGAAGTCGCCATCTCCAAGACTTGCCATTGGATCTTCCAAATCAATTACCTTAAACTTGTTGGAGTAATTGTATTACAAATTCTTCAAACATATAAAAGTGAAATTGCAATACAATTGAGAGATGAAGATCTTTAGCAAATTTGAAGAGCTTGAAGTAGCAACCGAACGATCCACTGATTGATGAGGTGAGTCACACCTTAATGTTGTCTTTAAGGTAATTGATGCACCCTACTACCAAGGGTTCTTCGCACCACCACCTCCAAGATAAAGCAACCTCCAACTAGAAGATGAGGTAGTTCTTCTAGTCCCTTAAAGGAGCCAAAAGCTAGAGCACAACACTTAGACAACTCAAGAAAGAAATGAACTTTGTAAAACAAATAATGTGAGTGAGGAGAGTCACAATAGCACACAATATGCAAGGAAGGGTTGGGTTTATATAGGCCCAAACCACACCTCCCCACAAGGGGAGAATCAATTCTCCACTAATGGAGAATCAATGGTTTGTCCCTCCTCCACTAATGTGAATAAACCCCCTTGACCTAACCTCCCCACTACTTGGGGAAGTAACTCTCATATTCACTTCTTTGGAATGAATAGGCTTTAACCCATTCAAAGACCTTAACCCCCACTCATGGTAATGGCCATGAATGGTCATGAAGTTGAAATGAGAAATAAAGGTCAAGAGTTAGAATTTAAGTAATTCCACCATTCAAGTTAGCCCACCTCATCACCATGATCAAGACCTTTAAGACCCATGACCAATGTCATGAAGAGCCTCATATCCAAAGTCATGAAGGGCCTCCTTTAACCATGGTCATGAAGGGTCTTCTTTACTCATGGTGCCTCTTTACCACCCTTATCTCATGGTGTCTCATTACCACCCTTACCTCAAGGGTCCCACACACAAACAAAACAATTAAATAAAAGAAATGCAAAAACTAATTTTGAAACTTAATATATAGATAATATAGATTTTAATAAAAAACCTAACAATCTCAGAGTGACCCTTGCTTTTGTCTTACCTTCTATTATATTAGTAAAGTGTGTGGTCTGGTTTTTGAAAGAAAGATGTGCGGTGGTGGTCTTTTCTTGTCAATATTTGGAGTTGAGCTAAGCACTGGCTAAACAGAGAGCTATTGGAATCCAGCTGAGACTCTTTTTTCTTATTTCAGTATGTCAAGATAGAAGAGTAGGAGTTCTTAGTTCCTACTAGCAATCATCTTCAGCATGCTAGTTCCTACTTCCTCCTTAATAACAATAAATCTTATTTAAGGATGTGTATAATGAGAGAAAAACTAGAGAAAGAGAAGTAGAAGGAGAGAGACCTATGGTGAAGGGAGGGATTAGCCATGTATGTAGTTTCAGCATGTAGTTTAACTGAATACCACATGTATTAGCATGCATAACAAAGTATGTCCATGCAGATCTGTGGCACTGTGACCCCTACTGTGTTTTCTTCTATTGTCCTGATTTTCAAAGCTGTGTTGCCATTTGGTAAACCTGTTTGGTCCAAAATTGATATGAACAGGGGGACCTTGGTGATACCAATCCACATAATTTTGTTTTCTACTGAGTTGCCGTGTGGAAAGTATTTGAGCTACCAGGGAAGGCTTAAGGTGTAGGTGCCAGCTTCTCTTTCTGGAGAAGAGAGATGGAACAATGAAATAGAGAGTGTTTTTTCTAGCGAAAAATTATTCCCCGTTTCCTAGAGGCATCATGCTAAATTAATGTTTTCAGCCAGTTCACTTGGTTTAATGACTCTCAATCAAATCTTTTTTATCTTCTTTTCGTATCTCATTTTTGTTTCAAGTTCTATGCACAATTCAAAATGTATGACCTTTTGAAAGGAGACATTGATTAGGATCCACTTTCAGGAGTGCTCTTGAGTTGGTAATGATGAACTCCAGCCGGATGAGAGAACAAAAAAAAAGCCATATTGATTCGTGGTTCATTTCGGAACCAGTTTTTAATAGCTGGCTTACTAAGTTGTGGGGTCTTGTTTGAAGTCTTGATTACTGGATTTTATGAGATTAAATTGTTGGGACCTTTCATTATAAGTCCAGCCTTACTTTGGTTAGTAGTTTCAATTGTTTAGTTTCATCATGATCTTACTATGCCATGATCATAGAAATACTTGGTCTTGATGGGCCTTGAAATGACATGACATGCGAAATATGAAATATACGTTACTTTGCCAAAAAGACCAGAACAAGACCATTGGTTTAAGTGTTGAAATTTCAAAATAATCCAAACATTACACTTTTCCCCTTATGATACCAAGTTCCAAATCTGAAATTAGGGAATGTTGGAAAATTGTTGCCAAGATTCAAATTTCTTCAGAATTTGCAAATATTGAGGTTTCGAGACTCATCTAAGCTCGTATGGCAATATTGTGTACTAGATGTAGTTGAACTTAAAGGAGATATTTCCCTACATCTTTTCATCTTGGTTTAATATTTTGCTGAATAAGAGACATACACTGTCACTCATTACGTACTAAGCTGCTTACCACTTGGACCAACTTCCGTTGGTTGCTTATCTATTTTTTCTAGTCTTTTAATTACTTTCTCACAATGTCTTCCTAATTTATATCAGGACATGCACGCCTCAGATTTCGTTACTCACTTAGCTACATATGCATGGAAATGATAGTGGGTAGCTAGATGTTGATGTATCTTGTACTAACCTTCTTATTTATAAAAGAAAAATCACAACTTATATTCAAACTTTATTAAATAATTCGATAGCGAAAAAATCCTAGAGAGAGAGAGTAGACAAAGACTTGAGATTCTTTACTTATAAAGGTAAAAGACTACATTATTTTATACTCTACCGCAAGCGCACGGTATCGTGTAGCTAACGGGTCGATCTCAAGGAGATATGCCACTTATAATTCAACTTCTTAATAGTAATGCGAGAGTGGAATGATTCAATTCTTGTTAACTAATAACTAAACTAAACGATCCTAATCTATACGTCTAATGCAATCGAACTGAAACGAAAAATAAATTAAACATAATCAATGCATAAATAAAAGACAGGAAAAAAAATGCGAACAATATAAATAAAAAGGAAAAAAAAAAAGTAAAACCAGTTAGTATGTTAAAACAGTCAGTAAAATTTAGTTCATAGCTAAAATGCAGATGCAACACCACCCGTCACCAGAAGCAGAGGCACGACTGTAGGCTTGCTCTGGTTATGTGGTCCGAGATGATGAATGAATAGGCAGAAAGTATATAAATAACAAAGCAATAAACAAATCAATAAAAGGAAAAGGAAGCCTTAACCAAAGAGAGGCACGACTGTAGGCATCTTTGATCAAGGATCCAGGGGAAGGGAGAATAATAAATAATGCTGAAAGTATATCCTAAATTAAGAATATGGAGGGGTAGATAGAAGCGGGAATGGAGGGAGGAGAGAAGATTAATAAAGAAGGTTACTTACTTGAGAATTGAACAAACGATTCGAATCTCAACCAACCCTAACAACCAGATCTAGATCTTGAATGATCTAAATCTGCACTTGCTAGACCCAGAGAAAAACGAATCTAAAAAAATTGAAACTTGAAGCTTGAAGCTTGAACTTGAATTGCATTACATAAAAAGATTAAACCTAAACATTGAATCTAGAAATTTAAATCTCACTAATGCAAGCAAAGAAAACTAGAGAAAACCTAAATAAACTGAAGAGAGAAGAAAGATTGCTTCTACTAAGCTCTAGAACATCCTCTTCTCTGATGGAGTATGCTCTCCTTTTATAGAGTTTACATGAGATATGAAGCACGGCTGAATTTGAATAAAACTCAGGGTTTCTATCTGACTCAGCCAATTAGGGTTTTGACGTAGTAATCGCGCCAACTTAGAGAGATCAGATGCATAATCCCACCGTTGGATTTGAGGTTTAAGTAGTCATGAAGCTTTCCTCCAAAAATCAGCACGATCGGACATCGGATGACCGTTTGATGAAGGGTTTGATCAAAACTGGACAGAGGCATTCAAAAACAGGATTTCTCCTCTTTTTCTTTCTGAATATAATTCTTTTTCCTCTTTTTCTTTCTTTAATTAAATCCAAGATAGAAGATAAGATATTGAGGTATGCAAGGACTCTTTTCCATTTGGACTCTCTCAATAAAATCTCTGTAGATTTGATTTAAAATCACAGCCGTAGATCAAATTTGCCTTCTTTATCTCTTCAATATTTTGGAGTTGGCCCATAATCACACATCTCTAGCCCATCATGCTCCAGATCAGGTCCATTTTCGCATTTGAGAATTTGAATGGACTTATTGACGTGTAAAATAGCACGATTCAAGCCCAAAACTCCAAATATTTGCTTAAATCTTGAAAAGTCATAAGATCTGCAAAACAACATAAAACCCAAGGTAACTCCACTCTAAGTGTATAAAATGCATGCTTTATGCCCTAAGATTTCACACAAAAATGTGCTCATCAATTTGTATCGACATTTTTTGGAGAAACATTTTGTGGCCAATATCATTCCAAAATTATTCTGGAATTGCTGTTGTTGGCCCTTGGTATATATTGTTTCAGTTGCTTTTCTCATCCCATCATGAATAAATTATGGGGCAGATGCCAATTGTGTAAACTTGCTAAAGAAGGTAAGGTCCAGGGTCTAATTTCAGTTGAAGCTTTTGAAGCTGTTTGTGGTTGCTTGATGATTGTATGAGAAAATGTTAGGAAAGTCATTTCCTTCAGCTTGATTGTTGCAATGGGAAGGTAAGGGTTGGAACCTCACAAAAAATTTCCTCATTTTTTGTGGGAGATATTTTGTGGGCAGTACCTTCTAAAATCATCCCTTGGATACGGCTGTTGCTTTCCTCCCGGGAACACGGTCAGATTTCCAGAAATTTTGGGACATGGCTAGTCTCTCCCCTTGTGGTCTTTTTCTAGAAAAGCAAAGATGTAGTACGAGACTTGAGAGAGATACAAAACTTTACTTCCAATTGGACTTGGTTAAATTTTGTGTGGTCAGATTTCTTACTGAGAATTCTTCATGGATTGTATTATTGAGCGATCTTATACAACTGTATTTTCTTCCATCATGGTTGATAAGGTAAAATAATTATTGCATGCATGGTGTAGACTATGAACCTCAGAAATAATGGGCTCAAAGCTCTCCCTTCTACATTATTCAAGTCATGTACCGAGCTCTCAGCACTTGATCTCCATGACACTGAAATCACAACGGATATTCTTCGCCAGGTAGGAGCTTGATGTCTGTTTATATATATATATATATATATATATATATATATTTTTCAAACACTTGATTATGAGATCACATTGACTGCAGTTGGAAGGATGGCAAGATTTTGATGAGCGTCGGCGCTCAATAGATCAGAAGCAATTGGTTATGGGAGTTCGGTTCGGTGCTGAATTTGATGAAGGTGCCGATAAGAGCTGAGAGCCTTTTTCTATGATTGTTGCCGACCTAGTGAATCAGGCATCATATGATTGCTCCACATCAACTTGGGACCGGTAGAGGATGCCCGCGAATGTTATCGATGAAGTGAATTGTTGAATTGCATGAAAAGTTGGAGAGCCTACTATGGACTGGAAAACATTCTTTGCCTTGTTCATAACGGTAGGATGGAATTTTTGCCAGGATTTTTTTTGCAGGCGAACTTTTAGGCAGAAGTTTTCATAGAACATTTGAACATGTCTGAATGAAATTTGTTGTTAGTTTTTAGGTTGTGTATTGTATGGTTGTCACAAAACGTGTCAGATCTTGAAGTTCTTTTTGCTAGTGAAAATGACTTGAAAGTGCATTCAAAGTAGTGAGTAAGAAATCTTTCATGTCTAGAGCGAATCTTAGGTTTACAAACTTAGGTTTCTGATCTTAGGCGTTTCAAGAGGTATAAGTCAAAGATGCTCTTTTAAGTTCATGTTTGTTTGTTCATGTAGTAAAGGTTCTATCTCCCCTTCTAATGGTAAAAACATCTAGGACTTTTTAGGGAAACAAAGTGGTTGGATCTGCACCAGCGGTCTCTCATTTCTTTTGGAATTGTTCTCTTATCAAAACAAGAAATCAATATAGCAGCTAGTAGTTCCCCCATTAGCTAAAGAAATGTAAGGGTTCACATGTTGTACCATTTTGCACCAAGTTCCTTAGTTCGTTCTCAAACTAGTGGCCCAATTTCCAACTAGAAAACCCCATAGTGGATCGGGGGCTTGACCCAAGCCCATGATCAAGCTTGGAAAACAATCAAGGCACAAGGGTGATCCTCAAGTCTAGGGGATTCAACCTTGGACCTCAAAACACCAGTGGTGATGTAAAGAAGGCCGATGATCGGGAATGTGTGATCAGACCTCTTGAGCACTTCTCTTGACTGTTAGACATATCTCTTCCAGGCATTTGGGACATGTGGAGAAGGCTGAGGAAAGCTGATCAACTCGAGGATCCCTAGGCTCGTACCCAATATGAATATGTTGACTTGACACCACATTTATCTCGGGCGACCCGCCAAATTGTTGGCTACATGTAACATAGCTTGCCATGTCAAGCCGACACCAACACCTACAAGAGCCAATTGGTTAAAAAGATCAATTCTCATATCTTAAATGTCAAGCATAGAGGAGATTTGTGCTAACTGGACCATCCAAGAACTCCCAACAGTCTGTTTATGCTATAAATAATCCTCCTCTGCTTCATTTAATGTGAATAATGCTCATTTACTCCCCTAATGCTCTTTAGCAACTCTGTTTAAAGCTCTTAAAACCCTATACTCAAGATAATGTTGTTTCTTAATCTGACTTGCACATTGGAAGCGGCTTCCCGACCACCTTGGTCAACTCACACTCACTCTTTATCTCTTTAAACAGGTTTTAGCTTGAACAACCAAAGCTAAACTGTAGTTCACTCGAGGGGTCAAATTTGGACACAACACTTATATTTGTTACCCTTTTCTCATTGTCAATAAAAAATGAAGGAGCTATTTAGGTTATACCAGTTTAAAATTGAGAAAAGGCTATTAGTTTGGAAAACTGACCATCTCTCTTTCACAAAATGTGAAATACCAATCTCGCTTATCTTATGTAAAGTTCCTTTTCCCCTTAAGATTTGCAATTTAGGTAAGAAAACTTGAATTCTCTTAAGTGAAAATCTATCTATTAGGTGGGGGTGAAAATGAGCTCGTCTTTCGTTTGGGGGACTGAGATTAATCCTAGCCTTACGGAACCATTTTCCCTCATCATTCAGTTTTGAGCAAATTACTTTGCTGCCCCAAAAATAGATGCCTAAGAACATGACACTACCTTTTCCCCTTATCATGTAGTTTTGTTTTACTAGCTCATTAGAGGCAGCTTTTCAACCACCCAAGTTAACTTGCACTCACTCTTTCTCTATAAACCGATTTTAACCTGAAAAACCAAAGCTCGACACAATTTACTCGAGGGGTCGAATTCAGACTCGGCATTTGTATAATTGTATTTGTTATCCATTGTCAATCAAAATCAAAAGAGCTATTTTAGGTTATATCAGTTCCAGAATTGAGAAAAGGCTGTTAGTTTGGAAACTAGCCATCTCTCTTTCATAGAACGAAATACTATTCTAGCTAATCTTATGCATTGCTTCTTTTTGTCCTCTTAAGATTTTCCATTTAGGTATGAAAACTGTTTGCAAAATAAAATAACCGCAAGCGCACGGTATCGTGTAGCTAACGGGTCGATCTCAGGGAGATATGCCACCTAGAATTCAACTTCTTAATAGTAATGCGAGAGTGGAATGATTCAATTTTTGTTAACTAATTACTTAAACTAAACCAACGATCCTAACCCATACATCTAATGCAATCAAATTGAAACGAAAAAAATAAATAAATAAAGCAAACATAACTAATGCATAAATAAAAGACAGGAAAAAAAATGCAGATGCAACACCACCCGTCACCAGAAACAGAGGCACGACTGTAGGATTGCTCCGGTTATGTGGTCCGAGATAATGAATGAACAGGCATAAAGTAAATAACAGAAAGTAAATAACAAAGCAATAAAAGGAAAAGGAAGCCTTAACCAAAGAGAGGCACGACTGTAGGCATCTTTGATCAAGGATCCAGGGGAAGGGAGAACAATAAATAATGCTGAAAGTAAATCCTAAATTAAGAATATGGAAGGGTAGATAGAAGCGGGAATGGAGGGGGAGAGAAGACTATTGAAGAATCTTACTTACTTGCATCTTCTAAACAGAACTTGAATAAACAATTCGAATCTCAACCAACCCTAACAACCAGATCTAGAATAAACTAGATCTGCAATTGCTAGACCCGGAGAGAAAGCGAATCCTCTTGAAACTTGAACTTGAACTTGAAATTGAACTTGAAATTGCATTGATAAAACTAAAGGAATTACACTTGCATAAAAGAAAAATTACACAACTTCAATCTTCCTAAACATTCAATCTAAAAACTAGAACTAGAGCCTACAAATTAATCAAAGAACTAGAGAAAACTAGAGCAAACTAAAGAGAATAGAAAGTGCAAGACTAAAGGAGAAAATCCGTGTGTTAGACCTAAGAGGGAGGTAATATTTATAGAAGAATGAGAATAATTTACAAACAAGGAAAAATAATAATAATAATAATAAGAGTAAAATAGAAAGAAAAAAAAAACAAATAAAGAAGGAGCAAAAAAAATTCGTTAGAAAGAGAGAGAGAAAGAAAGAGAGAGAGAGAATAAGTGGAGAAATAAAATAAAATAAAATAAAAACTTGCTTTTGAAGTTCACGTGGAGACAAGGTAGAAGAAAGAAAGAAAAGTGGATGAAGGAAAGAGAAAGAAAATAAAATAAAACAAAAAATATATATATTTTGTTAACAAAAATATAGGTGGGTTGGTTATTAAGGAAATAAGAAAGTAAATAAAATAGAAAGTGGGAAGAAAGAGAAAAAACTAATTAGAGAAATAAATAAAATATAACAAAATAAAATATTCTAAAAAAAATAGAAAATCATAGTCTTTAACTACTTGTGGGCCCGTACAATTCTCAATTACAATAAACAAAAATAAAATAAAAATCCTAATCTAATTTTACAAGATATTCTGGAGTTGGCCCATAATTACATCTCTAGCCCATCATGCTCCAAATCAGGCCCACTTTCGCACTTGAGAATTTGAACGGACCTCTTGATGTGTAAAACCGCATGTTTAATACCCAAAACTCCAGATATTCGCTAAAGTCCTAGAAATTCATAAAATCTGCAAAAACAACATAAAACCCAAGGTAGCTCCACTCAAAGTGTTAAAAATGCATGATTTATGCCCTAAGATTTCACACATAAATGTGCTCATCAGATTCCCCCACACTTAGACTAAGCTTGTCCTCAAGCAAAAAGAAAAATACAAATGAAGGTAAAAAAAACTAATGCAACAAAATAAACCCTAACTCACTTTCGTAGGAATCACGGTTACACTTAGCATGTGTAACAAGCCTTTAAACCACTAGGTTACCCCTAGAGGACGAGTTTTGTCTCGTGGATGTTTGCAGAGAATATACATCCAAAATTCCAATTCAACTCGAAATAAAATATTGCAAATTTCAACTCTAACAATTGGTAAGTACTTATACAGAATCAATAGCTATGACAACTTTCCTCACCATTGATTTAAGAACCCCCACACTTGAACTTTATTACCCCATATCGATTATTGAGACTAAGCATGTATCTCAATCAAAGACTCACCTTATATCTTTCAAGTACACCTCTCCTTTAAGCAAAACCACTAATAGAGTAAGAGGACCAAGGACTAAGGTTTTGAAGTATTTTTGACCAAACATTGCTACCAAGGCATTGATGACACTTGCATTTATTTCTCTTTTTTTTTTTCTTTCTCTTCTTTCTTTTGAGTAGTGAACTCTACTTTACTCCACTACGGTTGGCTTGAATGACATGGTGGAGCAAACACCAGAAACCCAAGTTACTTTGTAGCTTTGCTTTGCATATGCCCACATAGACAGTGATACGAGAGTTCTTTTCAATAATATCATTCCTAAGAGTTTCGACCAAGTCACCTCGATTCCTGAGTCGGAGTGCCCTGTCTAGTTCTAAGAAATTCAACTTTTACTTTCTACTCTTTCTTTTCTTTTCTTTTCTTTTCACTTCTTTTTGAACTTTTGTCATGCCATACAAAAGATTGATCTCAACCTCTAGCCAAAGAACAAGGACCCAAAAAACCCATAATGGTCCAACGCCTTAAGTTGAGGGCCTCTTATTTTTCTAAGGAAATTCTCATCTCAACATACATACAAGTTACCTTCCTCTCAACAGGGTTTTTATGTGTTCACAATGAGTACCAAAATCACTCTCATTTCACACATCATAGCAATTGAAATAGTATGTACACTAACCAAAAGCCAAAGTTAAAATTCACAAAGAAGGTATTCCCCCCACACTTAAGTAATGCAATGTCCTCAATGCATGCATGAAAAGATAAACAAGGACAAGGCAAAAGAGGGGTATACCTTTCAATCAAGATGTTCTTATCATTGGATGCTTTAGCCTTATCTTCGATATCAATGTATGATGGGGAAGACACTCCAAATAAGAAAAACCATGAATAGAAAAGTCATCCCTAAATACTTTAAGAAAAACCTTCATAGTGTCAGACAAAATATGCATACGGTGAGGTTTTCTAAAATGTTTGGCATCCTGCAGAAGATGAATATGAGATTGTATAATGGAAGAGCTTACACCTTTGATATTAGTCATAGACCAACCCAATGCTTCTCTATTATCATTCAACAGTGTGATAAACTCTTCTGCTTTGTTAGAAGTTAAATCAGAGACAACAATGATAGGAAGAGAATTATCTTGTCCTAAGAAAGCAAACTGCAAATTAGAAGGCAACTCTTTCAATTCTAGCTTGGGAGGTTCAATTATTGAGGATTTGGGAATGGAGATGGAGATGAATGGGGGTTTAATAGGCTCCAAAGGCATGTGAAAACTTGAGACTTCAGAAAAGAAAGTTTTACTATCATCTTCCAACATATCCATACATTCTTGAAATTCCTGATCAAAATCAATCTCAAAGTTTGTAATCAAATCATTAGGAAAATCCAAAGACTCTTCAAGCATATTGATTTCTTCCTCAATTTGTGGTTGTTTTTCTATCTTGAACATATTAAACTCCACAGTTCGATTTCCAAAAGACAACCGTAAGATGCCATTTCGACAATTGATTAAAGCATTACTAGTAGCCAAAAATGGTCTTCCTAAAATTATTGGGATTTCATCTTTGATTGAAAAAGGTTTAGTATCTAACACAATGAAATCAACTGGAAAAATAAATTCTCCCACCTTTAATAAAACATCTTCAACCATCCCTTTAGGAATCTTAATTGACCTATCCGCCAACTGAAGAGTAGTTTTAGTTGCTTTTAATTCTCCCAATCCTAATTGCTTATAAAGATGGTAAGGCAAAAGATTCACACTTGCACCAAGATCAAGTAAAGCATGTTCAATGTGTGTATTGCCTATGACACAAGCTATGGTGGGGCTCCCTGGATCCTTATACTTGGCTGCTACAGGTTGAGTAATTATGGAACTGATGTTACCTGCCAAGAACGCCTTTTTGGGAACGCTAGTGATTCTTTTATAAGTGCATAGATCTTTCAAAACTTTCGCATAAGCGGGGATCTGGGATATGGCATCTAAAAGAGGGATATTCACTTCTACCTTTTTGAAGACATCAAAAATTTTCTCCATAGTTGCAGTCTTCTTCTTATTAACTAGACGGCTGGGAAAAGGGGCCTTAGGAACATAACTCTCAGTTGAAATTTTCTCTTTTCTCATTGTTTCAACTAATGGTTCAACAAACTTAGGTACTGCTACAGTAGTTGGCTCATCTTCAACTTCTATGGGTTTCTCAGACAAACCCTCTTTAGGAGGTACTTGAACATTCTCCTCATCACAGTGGTCACTACTCTTGCTCTTTTCATTAATATGTGACTCACCTGTTAAATACCCTTTCCCATTTCGCAATGCAGACACAGAATTTATTGAAGCTAAAGAAGAAGGGGAGGATTCAACTTGGTTGACTTGATTTGGTAAATTTGATGGTCTTTGTTGAATTTGAATCCTAGGATTTAACTCAGGTTGGCTAGGCATTTTACCCTTTTCTCGCTCAGACAAAGTACTTGCAAGAGTGGAAATTTGTCTCTCCATATTATGCATAGAAGTCATGAAGGTGCTAGAAAGTACTTCCATATTTTTCTCTAAGGAAGAGAGACGAGAAAACTCTGGATTATTACCTCTATTGAAACCAAGTGTTGATTGATTTTGTGCAGTGAGAGGCATATGAGGCACAACAGATGGATTGACAGGCCTAGCTAGATTGGCATTTTGAAAATTTGGGGCTTGAGGGAACTGGACATTTTGATTATGAAAAAATTGTGCACTTTGTTTTTGAGGAGCACCAAATTGATTTTGTGTGGAATAATTGCTTAATCCATTTTGGTTTTGCCCTTGAGACCATGAGAAGTTAGGATGACTCTTCCACCCAGGATTGTACGTGTTACTGTACGGGTTTGGGAACATCGCACTGACATTTTCACGTTGGCCTCCAAAATAGCTAGGGCATTCCTCAATTACATGTGTAGGAGACTGACACCATGCACATATAGCAACAGATTTGTCAACAAAAAGTGATTGATTTGGTTGTGGTGGTGCACTTTTACTACCAAAGTCTCTAGCTTTTTCAAAAGATTATCTATTTGTGCATCCTTACGAACTTGGCTATCAACAAAATATCCCTTACTAGTCCTTTCAGATTCTTGAATTGATTCCCATTCTCTAGTTCTATCTGCTAGGTCTAAAAGAAATTCCCAAGCTTTGGAATCATCAGTGAACGATGTAAATCCTGTGGGGCACATAGATTCCAAAAGTTGCTTAGTTTGATAATCAATACTCTCATAAATTATTTGGCATAAATGCCACAATTCTAAACCATGGTGAGGGCATTCTTGGAGGAGGCTTTGGAACCTCTCCATTACCTTAGCAAAAGACTCATTAGGTTTTTGACGAAATTGAAGAATGTCATTTCTTATCTTATTCGTCTTGGAGAAAGGAAAGAATTTTTTCAAGAATAGGACAGTGAATTGTTCCCATGTGGTAATGCTATCCAAAGGTAGGCTATAAAGCCACTTTTTGGCTTGGTCCTTTAAGGCAAAGGTAATAAACCGTAGTCTTACGGCATCATCAGTGAGTTGTTGTACCTTCATAAGGACACAAACTTCCTCAAACTCCCTAAGAAACAAATATGCGTCTTGATCAGGCAACCCATGAAATTGGGGTAACATAGACAAATAATTAGGTTTAAGTTCAAAGTTGTTACCCCTTACGTCAGGTAAACGTATACAGGAGGGTTGTGCAGACCGAGTTGGGTAAAATCTATCCCTAAGACTCTTAGGTGGAGATATGTCGCCCATGGTCAAAGTAGATATTCGAACAAGTCGGTTGGTGGAATCACGAATCCAAACAAGCATGCACTCGTTTTTTTTTTTTTTTTTTTTTTTTTCTTTTCACAAAGATTGAAAATATGATTCCAAAGCCGTAAGGTTGCCGTATAGCTGAGTGCTGTATAGGTTTGACAGTAAGGGAATCTGTATAGTCTTCGGAGCCACCTACAATCGAATCCTGGGGATTCTGCAGTAGAGTGGGGACTACTATACGTTTTTGTTTCTGCTCAAGTTAAGAGTAATATCTTTGATTTATTTATTTATTTATTTTTAATTTTTTTTAATTTTTTTTAAACACTCCGATTTACCTAAGAATGAGAAAAATAAGATGAACAAATATCTCCCGGGCAACGGCGCCAAAAACTTGTTTGCAAAATAAAATAACCGCAAGCGCACAGTATCGTGTAGCTAACGGGTCGATCTCAGGGAGATATGCCACCTAGAATTCAACTTCTTAATAGTAATGCGAGAGTGGAATGATTCAATTTTTGTTAACTAATTACTTAAACTAAACCAACGATCCTAACCCATACATCTAATGCAATCAAATTGAAACGAAAAAAATAAATAAATAAAGCAAACATAACTAATGCATAAATAAAAGACAGGAAAAAAAATGCAGATGCAACACCACCCGTCACCAGAAACAGAGGCACGACTGTAGGCTTGCTCCGGTTATGTGGTCCGAGATAATGAATGAACAGGCATAAAGTAAATAACAGAAAGTAAATAACAAAGCAATAAAAGGAAAAGGAAGCCTTAACCAAAGAGAGGCACGACTGTAGGCATCTTTGATCAAGGATCCAGGGGAAGGGAGAACAATAAATAATGCTGAAAGTAAATCCTAAATTAAGAATATGGAAGGGTAGATAGAAGCGGGAATGGAGGGGGGAGAGAAGACTATTGAAGAATCTTACTTACTTGCATCTTCTAAACAGAACTTGAATAAACAATTCGAATCTCAACCAACCCTAACAACCAGATCTAGAATAAACTAGATCTGCAATTGCTAGACCCAGAGAGAAAGCGAATCCTCTTGAAACTTGAACTTGAACTTGAAATTGAACTTGAAATTGCATTGATAAAACTAAAGGAATTACACTTGCATAAAAGAAAAATTACACAACTTCAATCTTCCTAAACATTCAATCTAAAAACTAGAACTAGAGCCTACAAATTAATCAAAGAACTAGAGAAAACTAGAGCAAACTAAAGAGAATAGAAAGTGCAAGACTAAAGAGAAAATCCAGTGTGTTAGACCTAAGAGGGAGGTAATATTTATAGAAGAATGAGAATAATTTACAAACAAGGAAAAATAATAATAATAATAATAATAAGAGTAAAATAGAAAGAAAAAAAAAACAAATAAAGAAGGAGCAAAAAAAATTCGTTAGAAAGAGAGAGAGAAAGAAAGAGAGAGAGAGAATAAGTGGAGAAATAAAATAAAATAAAATAAAAACTTGCTTTTGAAGTTCACGTGGAGACAAGGTAGAAGAAAGAAAGAAAAGTGGAAGAAGGAAAGAGAAAGAAAATAAAATAAAACAAAAAATATATATATTTTGTTAACAAAAATATAGGTGGGTTGGTTATTAAGGAAATAAGAAAGTAAATAAAATAGAAAGTGGGAAGAAAGAGAAAAAACCAATTAGAGAAATAAATAAAATCTAACAAAATAAAATATTCTAAAAAAAATAGAAAATCATAGTCTTTAACTACTTGTGGGCCCCGTACAATTCTCAATTACAATAAACAAAAATAAAATAAAAATCCTAATCTAATTTTACAAGATATTCTGGAGTTGGCCCATAATTACATCTCTAGCCCATCATGCTCCAAATCAGGCCCACTTTCGCACTTGAGAATTTGAACGGACCTCTTGATGTGTAAAACCGCATGTTTAATCCCCAAAACTCCAGATATTCGCTAAAGTCCTAGAAATTCATAAAATCTGCAAAAACAACATAAAACCCAAGGTAGCTCCACTCAAAGTGTTAAAAATGCATGATTTATGCCCTAAGATTTCACACATAAATGTGCTCATCAAAAACTCAAATATCTTAAGTGAAAATCAGTCTGTTAGGTGGGGATAAAATGAGCTCGTGTCTTTGTTGTTTTTATTTGGAGGACTGAGATCAATCCAAGCTTTGTAGAACCATTTCCCCGTCATCATTTAGTTCTGAGCAATTACTGTAGCACCCAAAAATAGAGGCTTATAAACACTTACACTATGATTTATCTTCAAAAAGAAAAAATACCCTAAAATTGAATTTTCATTAGAACACTAGTCAATCCAACCAAATGTTGCTAATTGGAAGACCCATTGGGACAAGTAACATGGCTTAGCAAGTAAGCCTATTCTTCTAATTAAGGGTGTCAAAACCTAACCCGAACCGTTAAAACTGGACCGAACCGGCCAGTTATAGCCCGGACCGGCCCGAACCGAAGCTTAATGGGCTGTGTTTGGGCTGAACAACTTCAGCCCGCAATGGTTCGGGCTAGGCCGAGCCAGCCCGTGTGTGGCCCACTAGCCCAAACCATTTGGCCCGAAACTAGCCCGAACCCAAACCAACCCGTAAAACCCGTTATAAATAAATGAAATAAATTAAATTTAAATTTAAAAGACAAGAAAACCCCCAAGTGTTCATTTGTTTTCCTTAATTGTTTTGCTTTGGAACTTGCAAACAAGAAGCCAGTCAAAGCCTTTGCCATTTGAAAGATGGGTTTAGTGAATATTTAGCAATTGTATTATCATTTGAAAATCTTTAAATTCTTTATTTTGATCAATTTTTAAAAGTATTAAGAAGAGGGAGTAGAATAAGCAGAGACAATCCAATAAAATTTATCAAGATGCCAACTTTCATTTGTATATATTAGTTATATAATTTTTACTTCTTTGTAGAAAAAAGTTTTTGGTTTGAACACCGAACACAAGAGACTTGGAGAGAACTTAATGTTTATATGTGTTTACATGCTCTTGATAAATTCCACACAACAACAAAGTACTCAAAACATATTGCTAGTAAGCTCGAATCCAAACCGTTAGTAAACCCAATTTTAAACCGTTAGCCCAAACCGTTAGTCAACCCGAACCCAAACCGCACCGGCCCGAAACCCCTTCCGAAACCGTTATTTTCTTAATGGGTCGTGTTTGGGTTGAGTGTTTTTCAGCCCGAAACCGTTAGGCCCGGCCCGAAACCGGCCCAACCCGAACCATTGACACCCCTACTTCTAATTAATGCTACTCCTCCTCTACCAATTACCGGCATGAAAAGAAAAAGAAAATGGATCGGCGAACTTGATGTGACAGATCAACAAGTTCTTGTGAACTTTCCTCCTCTGTTATCCGAGTTTTCCTCCCGGCATGAGTGTTATTTTCCTCGGTGTGAGTGTTTGTTTTGTCTCTGGTGTGAGAGGCTTAATTGGTGATAGCATAAATAGAGCCTCATGTTGTCTTCAAGAGGAAGAGGCCGTGAGAGAGGGAAAACCTCCATCCCAATATACTGACCATCGACATTCAGAATTTACAAAGATAATCCTTTCAGAAGATGAAGGTTTTGAGGTGGATGAAGCAAAACAGAGCTGGTGAACAATGTATTAACACCTTGGTGGGTATGGTGCTTGCAGGTAAACCATATAGGAGATAGGCGGTAACAGAATCCTTGCCTAAGGCCTGGAATACAGTAATGGGTGTCGACATTATTCCGATGGAAGAACAAGACAATTTATTTTTCAGTTTGCACATCCACATGACTTGTTCAAAGTGGTGGAGGAATTGCCATGGCCTGTTGTAGGAAATATGCTAATACTTGAACCATGGAAACCTGAAGGAGGATGGTGATTCACACACACTGATTTTTGGTGCCAATTCCATGGTATTCCTGTTGATTTATTCACTATGGATTCTGGTTTTCAACTAGTGACTCAAATTGGAGAGCCTGGGAAAGGTATGTTGATCAAGGGTATGCAATTTGGGCAACGAGTAACATACATTGGATGCCGGATAACCATTGACCGGTGTCAACCTCTTAGAGGAAGCATTGTAGCAAGAAGAAGAACATGGGATTTCATGGCAAATGTTAACAAAGGCAAAAAGAAAAGGTGGGCCGGTATTAAAGGATCCTTATATTCAAAACAAAGCTCTTTTATGTAAAGTGGCATGACAATTATTTTCAGATCCAACATTATATTGGACTCAATTTGTCACACCCCACCCGCCGGTCTCGGTTACCCGCTCGGCGACCCGTGGGAGTGATCCATCACAGGATCCACGGTTTTAGTCTATCAACAATAATAAATACAAATAAAGACAATCAAGAGCAAGAATAGTTTAACTAATGAATTAAAGGATTACAGGAGTCCAAACACTCCAATAAAGTAACAAAGGAAAGAATAATAAATCAAAAGAATACGAGTTCAGCAGAAACAATAAAAAAGAATTAAATTATTTTCTTCCCAGTTTCTTTCTCTAATGTTAAGTAATGTTTTTCATGAATTTCTAAAAAATGAGTCCTCCAGTTCTTCTCCATTTGTTGAGCAAACTGCCTGGCAACCTCTCTCCTCCGCCCATCAATGGGTGCTATAAGCGCATTCCATGCACTCGTAGGAGCTCCCGCACAGGCTATCTCCATTTCCCATTGCCGGTGCCACATCTTCTTCATACGGGAAGGTTCCTTCATAGGAAACCAATCCATCTTCCGACACATTTCCTCCATCTGCGCAGGCTAATAAAACATAAACAAATAAATGAATGAGTTCTGGAGAACTCAGTAAGAACAATAACAATTCCCATCCATATGTCCAACCAATCAGAAATGCATATATGATATGCATGAGTACAAAGTATGAATGCTGCAAAGATCTAACTATGCAAGTCTCTAGCAGTTGACATGCTTTAAGATATAACACCAGCCCTCCTCTGGGTAGGTCTAGTCACTCTGATCCGACAAGGACTGGTTACCTCTGTAGGGATCCTGGGTAAAATGGAAAGTCCACACTGGCTCTCAAACCATGGCTGGGGTTAAGTCAACACTCTCTCACCACGACCATTGGCATGAGTACTGGCGCATGTCAGGGTTTCTAATCCAATGCAAGGTCATACTGGTAACATACTACATGAAGTCCAGATACATCCCCTATGGCACCAACCAACTCGATTCAGTATCCTTCGCAACCTAGGAATGAGAACCCTCACGGACTGGCTACTGCTATTGGACTCCATTCCATAACCCTATGGTCATCCACATATTGTTGGGGCGGAATGCTCTTATGACTCCTCACGACACCCGATCCGTTCCTTGGACGTTCATGAGCCCAACCCTAACATATGCAACCCTACCATTTATATGACTAACAGTGGACCATCGTCACATCACTATCATCACGGGTCATCCGGCTTCAATTCCCCTACCGAAAGGGTAGTAGCTTGTGGGGTACCTAGCCATGCAACTCTAGACTCTACCTAAGTATGTCATCCAGTAGTTATGACAGGTCTGGAGACATCAGCAGGCATGTGTCCCATACCACAGCCTTCTGATATCCCAAGCTAAGATATCCAAATAGAATACCTATTCCATCAGGCAAGTGATCTCCACACTCTCCATTCTCTTTCCTCATCTATTAAGTGGTGTTGGATTTATTCCCATTAAGTTGGTGGTGACTGAATTGTATTGGTTCTATTCCCCATCAGTGATTTTTATAGATCCTGTATGAAAAGGGATCCTTGAATTCGAATAAAGGATGGATCTAATCAAAGGAGATGAATTGAATATTGAATCTTTAGAATTTTAGGTTGTTGTTTCGTACCATTGTTATAGGCTTCTTAAGAAAGAAATTTGGACTTAAATCATCCTGAAATTGATTAAAATTGGATGACCGAAAGTCAGAATTTCAAACTTGGAGACTGTCTGTAACACAGGCGGTCGCTTGACCCAAACGATCGGCCCAAGTGACCAGTTGGGGTCACAGTAGCTCTGTGAAGTTGGTCTTTGCTCTGATTTGACTCATGTTTTCTTTATGTTTTTGCAACTCTATGTTAGGTGTTCTCTGAGTTTGTTGGGACTGTAGTGAGTGAAGTTATTTGCACTTTAGTAAGCTTTTTACATAATTACAAGTAAGGACACACATTCTTATTTATATGTGATGATATGCTACATGATGAAGTGTTTAATTTTTATATTATTCATTGCTCATGTAACTTGCTGTAGTTGTTTCAGTCATCGAATTGTAATTGAAGATATGTTGTAAATGATGTTTTTATATACTTTATCACTTTGTGATATAGATTGAATGATTATGTTTTAATGGTTGATGATGTGATGTAGTTGTGATGGAAGGGTATCCATTTGGGTATCCATTGCTTGGGATATCAAAGGGCTATGGTATGGGACACATGCTCGCTGATGCCCCTAGCACTATCATGATTGTTGGATGACATACATAGGGAGTCTAGATTGCATGGCTAGGTACCCTTACATGCTACTACCCTTTCAGTAGGGAATTGAAGCCGAATGACCCGTGATAATAGTGATGTGACTCTGTTTCATCCTATAGCGGTAACCAGACCGTGCGGAGATTCAGTGGTCCACTGTTGATCATGCAACTCTAGGATTGCATATGTTAGGGTTTGGGCTTATCGACATCCAAGGAGCGGCCAGGGAGTCGTGAGGGGTCATGAGAGCTTCCGCCCCAACAATATGTGGATGACCATAGGGTTAGGGAATGTAGTCCAACAGTGCCAGTCCGTGAGGGTTCTCATTCATAGGTAGAGAAGGATACGAAACCGAGTTGGTTGGTGCCAGAGAAGTATCTGGAATTCATGTAGTATGTTACCGTATAACCTTGCATTGGATTAGAAACCTTGACATGCGTCAGTACTCATGCCAATGGTCGTGGTAAGAGAGTGTTGACCTAAACCACAGCCATGGTTTATTGACGAGGATTGAACCCCTGTGCCCTGGATCCCAATAGAGGTAACCAGTCCATGAGGGATCAGAGTGACTAGACCTACTTAGGGGATGGTTGGTGTTATATCTTAAAGCATGTCAACCGACTAGAGACTTGCATAGTTAGATCTTAGTAGCATTCATATACTTGCATATCATTCATTTCATCTACGCTTACTTGGATATATTGTCGATATGTATGTGAAATGTGTTATCCTTACTGAGTTCGTTAGAACTCATTCGTTTCTTTGTATGTTAAACTATATTGTATAGATGGTATTTCGGAATCAGGAGAAGTTCTGTGTGACTAGGGCAACTCCTATGAAGAGAATGTGGTGCCGTCAGTGGGAGATAGAGATGTATTCCACGAAGTGCGGATGCCTGGAGTGTGCTTACAGCACCCATTGACAACAGAAGGAGGCAGATTGTCAGGCATTTTGAGAAGTCTTTGGCTCTAAAGCAAACTACTGGAAAGAAACTGATTTAGTTTATTTAATTGCTTCCGCTAAACTCGATAACTTTTGGAACTTGATTACTTTGATTTCTTTTCTTTGATTCATTCTTGGAGTATTTTGGACTCCTGTAATCCTATTTGATTAATTATTTGAACTTGTTCTTGCTCTTGATTTCTATTTCTTGCATTTATTATTATTGATGGTAAGACCGTGGATCCTGTGACGGTCGCACCCACGGGTTGTCGGGCGGAACCGATACTGGCAAGTGGGATATGCTTGCGGCCGGTATGCCAACCACCTTCAATGTATTCCAGCCACCGCTGCAACTCAAACCACAACCACAAGCTCATCTTCCAAAACCCATCCCTGTCAACCTGCAACATTAAACACGTGGCAAGTCCTCATCATCAATGACTGTGAACACCACAATAAGTGATCCTTTCAATGACCAATCAAATCTTATCCAAGTCAATCCTAGGTTATGTTCCATTGTTGAAAATCAAACCTTGACATCTACCAATCCAAGCAATACAAGCTTTATCAACACTACCCCCAATGATTCCCCAACTTTGCAAATTTTTGCTGCCCTGCAATCCCAAGAAAACCCTACCAACCTTTTGTCTCTTTTACCTCTCCTATCAAACATCACCATCAACAACCAAACCTTTCAGCAAACAAATTCTCCCCCTATTACCCATGCAACAAAAAGACTTGGATCGAGGCGTTGACAATGCACCACAAACCAACTTTTCAACCTCCACTGTACTAGACTTTTCAAATCAAGGTAAACCTACAGGAAATAATATACACCAAAGTATACTACCTGCGAATTCAGAATACCACCTTGCTACCACCTTACACCTCATAACCCCGGCCACCCCTCATAACCTTCAAAATCTCTCTGCATACCCAAACATGCCTTGAAATGCTCATGGAGCAAAAGGCAGTAGAAGCCTCAAAAAGCTTGCTCGTAGAAGAAGTATTGTGCAACCTTATAGCCTGAAACCTGCAACCGGAAAAGTTATTAAACAAAAAAACAAGAAGGTTAAACAAAGTCATATTGAAGCCTTGGATCTACAGCCGAGTGAGATCCCTACTGTGGAAGAAGTTGATAGTTCTGCATCCTCACCTCCTCATCATTTTTTAGAAAAGGACCCCTTGGTTGTTGGGGGTTATCAACACCAAGGGAAACCATGAAACTATTAAGTTGGAACTGTCAAGGTGCAGGGAGGGCACTGACAATTCAATCCCTCTTAAACCTTTCAAAAAAGGTGGAGCCAAATCTTGTTTTTCTTATGGAGACATTGAGTAAAGTGGAGAGGATCAAGAATATTAGCAGGAAATTGAAGATGCATAATTTTTCAGTGGTTGATCCTATTAGTCACTCTGTGGGGTTAGCTGTGTTCTAGGACTCTTCAACTCGAGTGACTATTCTAAAGTCCAATAAAAGGTTGATTGATTAAAAAATTTCAATAAATGGAGCACCACCATTCTATCTTACTATGGTTTATGGTGACCCAGTGAAAGAGAAGAGGGTTAAGGTTTGGGACCAATAAAGAAGAATTGCAAATGGCAGACTTTAAAAATGGATTTGCATTGGAGATTTCAACTCCTTTGTATCTTGGAAAGAGAAGAAACATGGCCTCAAAGGAAATAGTCATGATAACGAATAGTTCAAAGACATGATGAATGAGTGTGGCCTCTTAGACTTGGGTTCTCAGGGCCCTTGTTTCACTTGGAACAACCGAAGAAATGGTGGAGCAAATATTTGAATCCGTCTTGACAGAGCTATAGCAAATGTCAATTCTAGTAATTTCTTTGGAGAAGCAACAGTTGTTGAGCATCCAGCAGGTGGTTCGCACCATTTACCTCTTGTAGTTGATACGGTGGGTGGAAAAAGCTCTGGTGTTTGCCCCTTTAGATTCGAATCCATGTGGTTTCAACACAAAGATTGCAAGATGGTGGCTAAACAAGCATGGGAAATCGAAGGTGCAAACAATTCAGCTGAAAATCTTCTGATCAAGAGTAGAGATGTAAGAGAAAAATTCACAAAATGGAATAGAACAATATTTGGTCATGTACAGAAAAAGATTGCTGATCTTCTGAGGAAGCTAGAAGAGATCATGAAAAATCCTTCTGATAGAAATGAAGAGGAAGAAAAGGTGTTGTAGGTCCTGTTGGAGATGGAACTTAAGAAAGAAGAAGAGGTGTGGTCTCAGAAGTCTAGGGAATTGTGGTTAAAAGCTGGAGACAAAAACACCAAATTCTTTCAAACTTCAACCTTGCAAAGAAGGAATTACAATAGAATTTCTAAGCTAAAATTAAGTTCAGGAAGGTGGTCACAATCTGAAGAGGAAATCTTCAATGAGGTTGTCCATAGGTACAGTCACATATTCAAATTTGAAAATATTGATGAAGATGCCCTTAGAATTGTATTAACTACAATACAACCAAAAGTCACTGCTGAAGATAATGAAATGCTAATGCTGCTCCCCCAGTAAAGAAGAAGTTAAAGCTACCATCTCAATGTCCCCATTAAAGTTACCAGGACCAAATGGCCTCCCTCCAGCTTTCTATCAAAAATATTGAGAAACTGTGGAAAGTGATGTCTATAAGTTTGTCTCTGATCTTTTCATTTATGGAAGCATGCCTAAATCCATTAACTCCACTTTGGTTTGCTTGATTCCCAAAACTAATCAACTTGAAACCATTGCTCAATTCAGACCGATTTGTCTTTGTAATGTCACAGTCAAGATAGCTACCAAGGTGATGGCCTCTAGATTGAAAAGTATTATTGATAGAATTATCAACAATTCCCAATCTACATTTGTTCCTAATAGAAGCATCTCTGATAATATACTGATGGCATATAAGTGCTTCCATTATATCAAAAACATGAAAAAGTGCAAGAGAAGAGTAATGGCTCTAAAGCTCGACATTAAAAAGGCCTTTGATAGGCTAGAATGGCGGTTTGTGGAGGGTACCCTACTGGGATTCAGTGAGCAGTGGGTGAAATTTATAATGTCTTGTTTAACTTATGTGTCATATCACATGTTGGTAAATGGTTTGGTGAGAGGCTCAGTCCAACCTACAAGGGGAATCAAGCAAGGGGACCCTATTTCCCCAGCAATATTTGTTCTCTGTGCTGAAGCCTTAAGCTCTATCCTCTCTGTTGCTCAACAAGAAGGCCTCATCACTGGCATCAAAGTTAGAAACAGAACAACCCCTCTCTCACATTTACTATTTGTTGATGATACTGTATTATTTTTTGAAGTCTCCCTCAAAGAGTTTCAAAACATCAAAGCTTGCTTGGAGTTGTATTGCAAGGTTAGTGGCCAACAAATTAACCAACAAAAGTCTTCCATTTACTTCAGCCCAAATACACCCCCAAGGATCAAAAGATGGCTGTCTAAAGTAGTGAAGATTCCCCAAGGTGGACCTCCTAAAAAATATCTTGGACTTCCATCTGAGTTCAAAGCTTCAAAGAAAGAGTTATTCAATGAAATCCAAGAGTGAACCAGCAACAAAATTCTAGGATGGAAGTCACAATTATTGTCAATAGCTGGTAAGGTTGTTCTTCGTAAATCAATTGGTTTAACGATTAACAAATTTGCAGCTTCACATTTCCTTCTCCCGAAAACTCATCATAACAAGATAAAAAAAAGAGGCCATCAGCTTTTTTTGGGGAGAGAAGGAGAATAGAAGGAAAATATGTTGGGCCTCCTGGGACAAGTTGTGCAAATTTAAAGAGGCAGGTGGATTGGGATTCCGAGATCCTCATCTTCACAACCTAGCTCTACTTAGTAAGCTGGCTTGGAAGCTCTAGAGCAACCCATACTCACAATGGGCAATATTCATGAAACAAATCTACTTCCCAAAAACTGAATTTCTATCAACTCCTGCTGTTCTTGCCCCTCGGGGGCTTGGAAAAGTATTCTTGAAGGTAGGAAAGTCCTTCTTTCAGGTCTAGTATGGTTGATTGGTAATGGTGCTTCAATCAAGGTAAGGGAGGACCAATGGATTTTATCAAATCCTGCTTTCAAAGTGCAATCAACTAATAGAGATCACCGAGACATCATTTGGGTAGCTAATCTTATTGACCCAGCATCAAGAAGGTGGAAAGAAGAAACCATTAGAGAGGTGTTTGATCCAGATGATGCTAAGGCCATTCTCCAAATCAAGCGTAGCATCATTGCAAGGAAAGATAAGAAAGTTTGGGAACCTGCTAGAAATGGTGATTTGTTTGTTCGATCTGCATATCACCACATAGTCAACAAGAAAGAAAAAGAAAGAAGCCAACTTCCATCAACTTCGGCCAGCTCAAATAGAAGTGTTGTAGATCCTACAGTGTGGAAAAACATTTGGAAATGCCCCACGGCTCCTAAGGTTCAGCACATGATGTGGAGAGCATGTGTGGGAGCACTTCCTTCAGCTAAGGAGTTGAACAAGAGGAATATACTGATTGATCCATAGGCCCTAGGTGCGACATGGAAGAAACATCTGATCACATTCTATTAGATTGTGAGTTTGCTAGAAGAGTCTGGTTCGCTTCCCCAATGGCTTTCACTCCTCCTTCAAATCCTTCGTTGACTTCTGTTATCAAAAGCTGGAAATCATGTCTATCTACAGACAAGTACATTCAGAGAACTCTCTTGTCAAATTGCTTATATCTGCTGGTGCTTGTGGCTAACTAGGAATAATATGATCTTTAAAGGCATAGAGTGGTCTCCTCAACAAGTGGTAGATAAAGTTTAAATAGAGGCGAAAGAGTACTTTGAATGTAATAAATGAGGTAACATTGACGGGCCCTTTACTCCTCTTCAGCAAATCCAAAAGAAGAATGCTTGGAACCCCCTACTGTTGGCTTTGTTAAAGTGAATGTGGATGCTGCTTTTAAAGAACAGATGGGTGGCTTGGGTATTGTGATTAGAGATGCTGCAGGAAAACCATTAAAAGGTGTATCAATTCCTACAAGTTTTAGTTCGATTCTCAAGGGTGAAGCTCTAGCCCTCAGAGAGGGTGTAGCTATTGCCCTGGAGGAAAATTTCAAATGTGTGAAAGTGGAGTCAGACTTGGCGTAGGTAGTCAAATATGTAAACAATATCAGCTCAACTCCATTGGAGATAAGAAATATCATCCAAGACATCCAAGCCATCTCCTTGCAATTTGATATTATTTTCTTCCATTATATTAATAGAGAGTGTAATGTTGTAGCAGACTCTCTTGCTTGTAAGGCCGTGTCCATGGTGTGCCGAACTCTTTGTCCCGTTTTGTCTTCATGGGTTCATGATACTTGTATTTCTGATGCCATGCATGGGGCACGCTTGAATACATAGCCCTCTTTCTACAACAACAACAACAACAACAACAACAACAACAACAACAACAACAACAACAACAAAAAAAAACCATTTTCCCTCATCATTTATTTTTGAGCAATTACTATGACACCCAAAAAATAAAGGCCTATAAGCACTAACACTATGATTTATCTTCAAAAGGCAACAACAATACCCTAAAATTGAATTTTCATTTCAACTAAATGTCGCTAAATCATTATTAAATTTTATTTTATTTTTTCTTTCGAAATCTCAAAACTATCCCTTGTTTGTCTTGAGTATTATAAATTTATTTAACACATCTTCCTTTTCGAATATTCCAAAAACATTAGGGTTACTAGAGCCTTTGAGATTGAGAAGATATTAATCCACCTTCACCCCAAGATGGCAGGATTTCTCTGGTTCAACTTTGCTATGCTTGTGGGTATTTGCATTTCGCATACACATGTACCAGCTGTTATTGTCTGAAAAAGAAACCCATGTGTCTTGTGAAGAGTAGGACCCAAGAGAAACAAAAAGCCAAAATTTATGACAGAAGACAAAGCGTCAACCCCAGACATTACAGAAATTTGTGTTGTCATCGATTGTCCTGAAGCTCTTTCTCTGATTATGCATCCTCTAAAGGAGAAATACATGTGATACCTTATCAAAAAGCCACTAAGACTCTCTCTCCCTCTCTCTCTCTCTCTCTCTCTCTCTCTCTCTCTCTCTCTCTCTCTCTCTCTCTCTCTCTCTCTCTCTCTCTCTCTCTCTCTCTCTCTCTCTCTCCATATTCAACTTTGGTTTTTGTTTCAGAGCCCAAGATGGAAGAGAGACTAGTACAGGTATCAAACCAAGAAGTGTGCATAGATTTCGAATTGGGTGTGAAATGCCGTGCCAACGTGAGCCTTAGATCTCTCAGCCCCACCACATCAGTAGCCTTCAAAGTCCAAACCTCATCTCCTCACTTCTTTCCAGCAGAAAACTCGCACAAATCAACTAGAATTTGGTTTATGGATCTTGTCCTTCTCCATCATCATCTCGTCCTTGCAACGGTTAAATTCTTCTGTAAAAATTTCTGAAGACCCCTCCGCCATTTGAAATTCTTGTGCTGAGGTATTTGTTTGATCCGGAGGTTTTCCATGACTCCTTAGTATAATCAGCTCACTGTTCTAAGGTAGTCGTCCAACTTCTGCTCTTACCCCCATATCGTTAACCACATTAGGATTTTGATTTTCTTGACTAGTCTTATCTGCATGTTGGTTGCCTTTCTGTTGAAATGCAATTTTCTCCCCTTGTGAGATTCTTATTTGTGCATTGTAAATAGCTTCTAGAAGCCTGTAGTGAGATATGGGTTGAGGGCCATGAGAGTCCTTAGTAGTTTCGCCTCTATTATGGAATATTTCATTAGGAACTTCTTCCATCCAGGAATCCATATCCTTTTGGTTCCCTTTATCATATGTCTCTCTATCACAAATTCCATCTGCTATTGTGCTAGTGCCACATCTTCTAATCCACTCTCAGTTGCATTCCCACTAGTCAAGTTACTTGCTTTTCCACACCTAGTGCCGCAAAACAAAATCCAGCAACTGCAACTCTCGCTTGATATCCAATCTCCCCACGATTCATATTGCCTCTTCCACTCCCACTGGGATCACCACTGCCATCAATCTTTCTCTTGTATCGTGGTTTCTGGGCTATCATCCAAGGGCCGTAGGTATCAGGAAGAGGGCTGCCATATTATTTTGAGCTAGTGCTGGTTGCATCGTTCCCTCACCGGTTCTTGTACTTGCATGTTCTTCAGTTCTACTCCTATGTGGATATTGCTCTTGTTGATGACCATACTTTCCACATGAAAAGCAGAGCTTATAGAGAGATTCAGATAAAATCTGATAAACTCTACCTTTTTCCTGAACTTGGATAGTAGTGGTTTGGTGAGATCAATCTCTATGCAAACCCGGGTAAATTTGCCTCTCATGGTAGCTTTAGTAGACGAGTCAACCTTGATCACCTTCCCTATTCTTCCCCCCAAATTTGTTAGGAATACCTTATCAATATACTCAATAGAAAACCCCAAAAAACGAATCCATACTACAAGTTTCCTAACCTCCGCTTCATCATGGTTAAAGTCCGGTTCCCACCTTCTGATGGATGGGTAATGATCACCAATGTTCCATGGTCCTTCTGTAAGTACCTTCCTGTAGTCATTCTTAGATCTGAACTTGATGATGAAATAACCATTACCAATGTCGATTAAGTCCATTGATCCCACTGGCTTGCAGAGATAATGTAGGCGTTTATAGAGGAACATGTATCCTACAGATTTCCCTACAAGTTTAAGAATAATAGATTGCTTCCAGGAAGCATGCAACCTCTGTTTTTCATTCTTAGATAAAAAAAATTATAGGGCAATACCTATCTTCTTCTTCAGAGAAAATTTCTTTTGTCTCTTCATTGTCTGTTTCTCAATCAGAATCAACATCTAGTGCAAATCCGTCCTAATCAAAGCCTCCTCCTCCATCTCTTCATCTGTCTACTCATGGGAATGACTCAATTTTATCACTGTATCCACAAAAGATTGCCGAGATTTTGTGATGGATTGTACTTCTACAGTGATCGATCTTTCTCTTTTAATTTTATTGTTGCTCCAGTGCAATTGATCCAGTTCTTCGATCGAAATCTCCTTCGTTAGGTTTCTTTCTGTCATTCTTGCAGCCATCTAGCTAGGTTTCAGTGAACAAAGAGTCGGAGTCAAACCCACAACTTAATAAAATAAAAAATTTAGCTTTCTTAATAGGACAAATTTGTCCATCTATTTATGTTGAATACATTTGGTAAATCAAAAATATCCTTGTTCTTTTTTACTCATACTATACTATTGTATATATATATATATATATTATAAAAGTACAAATGTAACAAATCTTTAATTGGATAAAATAATCATATTTTCATTGTTTTAGATAATTTTTATTTATCCATCTCTAATATTAACCTTACATTTAATATTAGAGATAAAATAATCATATTTAACATTTCGCGCGGTTTGCTTGGAAAAAGATAGCTTGAAATTTCTTGCAGTTCTGCATCAGTAACCAGAGGAATTGAATAGAGAGAGAAAACAGAAGAAACGATGGAATTGAATGGTGGTGTTTCTGTTGATCCTTCTCCTTCGATGATCGCCATCCAAGTGAAATTCAAGAAGGAAACTATCCGTCTCTCCGTCAACCCTGAATCCACCATTAAAGACTTGAAATCTCTTCTTCCAAGAGGACAAAACCTCATCTGCAAAGGCAGGCACCACCTTCTCTTCCTATCAGTGCTTACCTCTGCTTGTTATCTTCTTCTGTCAATTTCTCAAACCCTATTGTTGTCCTTGCTGCTACGCCAGGGAAGCTTCTGGTGGACACAATGACGTTGAAGGATTCAGAACTTAGTAATGGATCGAAGCTCATGCTGATTCCTTCTGAGGGTTTACACCAAGGGGTAATTCTTCTTTATTGCATAAATTTTTGCAGATTTTGATTATGTTTCTTTCAGTCTTTTATATTTCGTGCCTAATTTGGAACGATAATCCAGAACTAGTAAATTGTTTACGTTTCTTTCGATTAAAGGGTGGGCCTATCACTAAAGAAGCTTCTTCAGATCGGTTCGTCCTGGCTCCAACAAGAAAAGATGAGGACGGGTATGATAAGGATAGGATGTTGGCACCGAAGACAGTCGTTGAAAGCACCCAAATAAAACGCTGGAAACACTCAGGAGTTGTTGCTTTGGCAAAATGTTGTTTGGAGGTATATGCATTTCCTTGGTCTGTCTCTGATTTTTCTTCTGTTAGGAGATTATTCTTTTATGATCTTTATTGGTTGGCTTGTTTTTTTTTTTTTTTTTTTTTTTTTTTTTTTTTCCGGGAAGATAGGCCCCCGGGTATAACCCGAATGAATGGTATCGTCATATTAATCGGGTTACACCCGATCCTATCATGATGAAACGTAATCGGGTCCTGGCTGAATGGGGCTCCACATTACGGTTAGTCGGGAAGGATGCCGATCTTCTATAACCGAAAGCGTAACGTACGCCACAGATATAGCAATCATCCTTGTTATAGAAGGTCAACTCGACAGCTGATTGAATGGGACTAACGACAAGGGAGCATGATCCGAGGAGAAACATCAGCCCTTGTCTGGCTAACTTACCAAATACATAAAAGGTAACACCCACACTATAAATGCACAGATCTACCCCTCCGGTAAGCAACGAATACACTTTGGGCATAATCTTGTGTAGCTTTTGCACGAGACCTCATTCAGTTCATCATCTAACTTTGCCATCGGAGGCGGCTGCCCGGCACACAAGCCGGCCCGCATCTAACCTTTCTTGCAGGACTCATCGTCCCGGATACGAGAGGAGGCTCGCCGGATCCGGAGCATAACCGATCCGCATCGGTTTGGCGCCGTCTGTGGGAACGACAACATCTTCAAGTCATGGTAAGACGAACTAATGGACGTTCCCGACAAGAAAGTACGGGGGATGATCGAGTAATTCCCGAAGAAACGATTAATCCGTCGGTTCACGAAGAACAAGAGATACTCCCGGACAACATGGTTCTGGACGATCCAATTGAAGAAGGGACATCACGAGGACCCCGGGACCAGGCCATTATGGCAGATATGGACGAACTGCGTAAAGGCATGCTCGAAATGCAAGGGGTATTACGTGGTTTAGTACATCAAATTGGGGTCGAACAAGGACCAAGGCGTAACACCCAGTCGGGAAGGCTAATGAGAGCCTTCAGGACGGTGAGAGGAGCCCGACATCCAAGGCGCATCCCGAGAACAAAAATAACTCGGGAGCAAAGGGAAATACAACCTGATCGAAGCAAGCGCCAAACCACGCCTAATGGGACAAGGATCAGTGCTTTAGAACGCATTTCGTTGCCGCCTAAAACAGGGTCCTTGCCCCCCGGTATAGTCGGGAACAGTCGATGAGATCGTGGAGAAGGAGGAAGAAGGAGAAAGCCAACCCCAACCTTCAAGATCGAGAATTTCGACCTCTCGGGCACCATCCCAAAGGAAGGAAACTACAAACCTTCGCTCAAAAAAGGAACGTGTCGAATCCGATGAGGAGGGTACAAGGCAGAACCGGCTGCGAAGGCGAGTGGCCGAGGTCGAGCGAAAACTAGAAGATCGGGATCATGACGAGGATCTTGATGTAGTAGATCGGGAGCCATTCTCAGACGAAATCATGAACATGCCTCTGCCAAGGAATTTTATCATGCCAACCTTCACCCCTTTTGAAGGGAAAACAAATCCAAAAGAGCACATCAGCTACTTTAAATCAGTGATGACGGTGCTAGGTCGGGAGGATGAATTGCTCTGCAGAACCTTTCCAGCATCACTTAAGGGCCCGGCTATAAAATGGTTTAGTAGTCTACGTCCGGCATCAATAAATAATTTCCGGGAGTTGGCCCAAAAATTCATAGCTCGGTTCCGAAGCGCAATCGGGAGTAAAAAGACGTCTGACAGTCTCTTTGGCATACGACAAGGCCGAAATGAGTCCATTCGGGATTATCTGAAAAGATTTGATGAAGTTGCCATCGAGATCGAGGAGCTTGATGACCAAGTAGCATACAGTGCGCTTTGGAGTGGCATTACTCACCAAAGGCTTCTGGAGGTCTTGCTTACAGACAAGCCAAGAACGTACGGCATGCTATTACGCAGGTGCCAAAAGCAAGCCAATGTCTATGAGGTGATAGACGCCCGGGTTAAAGCAGATCGGGACAGGAGATCAGACCGGGACAGAAGATCCGATCGTGAGGAAAAACCATCCCCAAGTGACAAGCACCAAAGGCCAAAAAGTAACTGGAAGCGTGAACAAGTAAACTATACTCCTTTAAACTCGAAGCCATCAGAGATTCTGATGAATATCCGGGATAAAAAGGAGTTGAAATGGCCCGGGAAGATACGTGCACCTCCAGAGGATCGGGATATGACAAAATATTGCCGATTTCACCAAGATTACGGGCACCATACGGATGCTTGTCGGAATTTGAAGTTTGAAATAGAGAAATTGATTCAACAAGGAAAGTTGGGTCAATATGTGAGGCAGTCGGGGAAGAGCCAAGCATATTCACCGGCGCCAAAGAAAAGAGGTCGATCCCCAAGTCCAAAAGAGCTTGACAAAAAAGCGGACAAAGGGAAAGAGAAGGTCGATCGGGAGGAAACACCCGTGTACGTCATAATGGGGGGACCAACTGTGGAGTCGATCAGAAAGGCAAAACAAAAGGCTCGGTTCGTGGGGGCTGTACATTTGCCTAAGAAAAGGCAAAATCCAGTATGTCCCGAGCCTATAACCTTTACGGACGCTGACCTTGATGGTGTCATGTCACCGCATGATGACGCAATCATCATCAAAGTCAAAATAGCCAACCGGGAGGTTCACCGAGTTCTGGTGGACACGGGATCCTCTGTCGACCTCATCTCGTATGATGCCTTCAGAAGATTAAAGTTGGCTGATGATTTGTTAACACCATCATCAACGCCACTGTATGGTTTCGCGGGATCATCCACAATGGCAGAAGGAACTATCCATCTGGATCTTAAAGTAGGAGTGTCACCCCGAGACACTTTGGTTCGGGTAAACTTCATGGTGGTCCGGGAACTGTCGGCGTATAACGTCATTCTGGGACGACCAACATTGAACGCACTTGAAGCAGTAGTGTCCCCCAGGCATATGAAGTTAAAGTTCCCGACCGAATCCGGAGTCGGGGAATGCTGCTCAGATCAATCGGCTTCCCGACAATGTTATACAAACTATCTGAAGGAAAAGCGTAAGCCAGAAAGTTCGGGAACGGCCATGAACGTCGAGGTTCGGGATGACCGCGATGAAGAAAGCATGCAGCGGGCGGAACCCGTCGAAAAGCTGGAAAGGATCCAACTTAGTCAATCCTTTCCTGACCGAGGAACGTTCATTGGCTCAGAGCAGCCAGATGATTTCAAGAAGGAACTTACCCGGTTCTTGTGTGATAATGCGGATATCTTCGCATGGTCGGCAAATGATATGCCCGGGATAGACAGACGAGTAGCAGAGCACAAACTCTGGATACAGAAAGATGCTACCCCGGTCATCCAAAGACGAAGAAATTTTGCGATTGAAAAGCACGAGGCAATCAGGGTAGAAGTAGAAAAATTGGAGAGGTCGGGTTTCATAGAACCAATCGAATGCCCGACCTGGCTTGCCAATGTAGTTATGGTGAAAAAAGCAAATGGGAAATGGAGAATGTGTACCGATTATACTGACTTGAACAAAGCCTGCCCTAAGGATTGCTATCCTCTCCCGAGGATTGATCTTCTGATCGATGCCACTGCAGGTCATGAGGTCCTTAGCTTCATGGACGCATACTCGGGATATAACCAGATCTTAATGAGTCGGGAGGACGAGAAACACACTTCCTTTATGACTGACCGGGAGAGTTATTACTACCGAGTAATGCCGTTCGGGTTAAAAAATGCAGGGGCAACTTATCAGAGAGCTGTCAATAGGATTTTTCAAAGACAGATCGGGCGGAACATGGAGGTATATGTGGACGACATGCTTGTAAAAAGTTTGGTTCGGGCAGGACATTTGGCTGACTTGGAAGAGACATTCGATGTTCTTAGGACATACCGAATGCGCCTGAACCCTGAAAAATGCGCCTTCGGGGTTTCCTCGGGAAAGTTTCTTGGGTTCATGGTTTCCCAAAGAGGGATCGAGGCTAATCCAGAAAAGATTCAAGCATTGATCAACATGACACCACCAGTTACTATAAAAGAAATCCAGTGTTTAACCGGGAGGGTGGCCGCTTTAAATCGGTTCATATCCCGGGCTGGGGAAAAGTGTAACACCTTCTTCAAAGCCTTGAAGACCACGTCGAGTTCGGGAACAGTTGCTTGGACACCAGAGTGTCAACAGGCCTTCGATCATCTTGTAACATACCTCGGGACAACACCAGTTTTGGCCCGACCTCTGTCTGGAGAAGCTCTTACGGTTTATCTGGCAATCTCGCCAACGGCGGTCAGTGCAGTTTTGGTTCGGGGTGATACCGTTCAGAACCCAATCTACTATGTGAGCCATGTGCTTATAGATGCTGAAAAACGGTACCCGGACATTGATAAGCAAGCGTTGGCACTTCTCGTGGCATCACGAAAACTAAGGCCCTACTTCCAGTCGCACCCGATAATAGTCCCGACTAACTTCCCGTTAAAGAAAATACTTCAAAGGCCAGATGTAGCAGGGAGGATGGTCGGGTGGTCCGTGGAACTTAGCGAGTACCAGATTGAGTTCAGGCCGAGGACGGCCATAAAAGCCCAGGTGTTGGCCGACTTTATTGTCGAAAGCACTATACCACAGAAAAATGACCAAATGCCAACAGATGGAAAATCCGAGTTGTGGATTCTACATGTTGATGGTTCGAGCAGTATTTCAGGATCGGGAGCAGGATTGACTCTCTGTAGTCCCGAGAACTTCACCATCAGCTATGCAATAAGATTCAAATTCCCAGCCTCAAACAATGAGGCAGAGTATGAGGCTGTCATAGCAGGCTTGCGAGTGGCCCGAGCCCTCAGGGTTCGGGAGCTGGAAGTGAGAAGTGATTCTCAATTGGTTGTCAACCAAATCAGGGGGGAGTATGAAGCTAAGGATGAAAGAATGGCTAAATACTTGGTCAAGGTTGGACAGTTTCAAACCTTCTTTGAGCGGGTAACATACCGACAGATACCAAGAAAGGAAAATGAAAATGCAGATGAACTCTCCCGACTGTCAATGGCAAGTTACAAAAACTTGGACTCGGCGGTTTACATTGAAGAATTAAATAGCCCGAGTATCCAAGAACTGGAAACCTTTGAGATCAGCAAGGAATCAGACTGGACCACACCTCTGATTTCGTATATTCGGGATGACATTCTCCCGACTGATCCGAAAGAAGCAAAGAAAGTTCGGAATCAAGCTGCTCGGTTCACCATGGTCGGGGAACACCTATATAGGAGGTCCTTCACGAATCCCCTCTTAAGATGTGTTGGGCCATCCCGAGCGAGTTACGCCCTTGCTGAAATCCACGAAGGCATATGTGGTGCACATATGGGCGGGAAGGCATTAGCACAAAAAGTATTAAGATCGGGAATATTCTGGCCTACAATACAAAAAGAAGCGATTGAATATGTCCGTAAGTGCGAACGATGCCAGAAACACGCTAATGTCCCAAAGTTACCAGCGGTCCCCATGATATCCGTCTCCAACCCGACCCCATTTGCGATGTGGGGAATGGACCTCGTCGGGAAACTACCGAAAGCTCCCAAGAATCGGGAGTACATGGTGGTTGCAATAGATTACTTCACAAAGTGGGTCGAAGCTGAGCCGTTATCTTCCATCACGGAGAAACAGATGGAAAAGTTTTTTCAAGAGAAGATAATATACAGGTTCGGGATACCCCGGATACTAGTAACGGACAACGGCAAACAATTTGAAGGTGCCGGGTTCAAAGCCTTTTGTATGAGGTACCATATAGAACATCGATTCGCTTCGGTTGCCTACCCACAGAGCAATGGGCAAGTTGAGGTCACCAACAGGACACTTCTTGATGGGATCAAAAAGAGGTTGGAAGATAATCGGGCAATGTGGGTCGAGGAACTCCCGAGTGTCCTCTGGTCATACAGAACTACGGTGCGAACCCCAACTGGCGAAACCCCTTTTTGTTTAGCTTATGGGACTGAGGCCCTAGCTCCCGTGGAAGTATTGGCTGGATCATTGCGTTATGATACGTTTAATGAACAACAAAATGATCAAGGGCTCAGGGAGAATTTAGATCTTTTGCAAGAATCCCGGACAAAAGCACAACAGAAAAATCTATTGTATCAAAGGAGAGCGGCACAACACTACAACTCTCGGGTTAACAACCGAAGATATAGATCGGGGGATCTGGTTTTAAGACGAACAGGGGCTTCAGACCCAAGAAATCAAGGAAAGTTAGCTCCAACATGGGAAGGACCTTACCTGGTGGAAAAAGAAACAAGGCCGGGATCATACCGACTAAAGAGAATAGAAGACGGAAGCCCGATTGATCGCTCATGGCATTCCACAAATTTGAAGAAGTTTTACCAATAAAGACATCGGGTCAATTCCGTTTGTGACTTCACATTTTACCAGATCAAATCTTTCTAAAGAAGATACAATAAATTCGGGTTCATTCCTGCTTGATCAACTCTGGTTGAAAAAACATGCATCTTTTCTCAAAGATACCATTCACTCGGGAGATTCCCGTTTGATTAATTACTCCTTTCTTAAGGAAAAATTGCATCTTTTCTCAAAGATACCATTCATTCGGGGTGATTCCCGTTTGACTAATTATTCCTTTCTTAAGGAAGATTGCATCTTTTCTCAAAGATACCATTCACTCGGGTGATTCCCGTTTGATTAATTATTCCTTTCGTAAGGAAAATTGCATCTTTTCTCAAAGATACCATTCACTCGGGTGATTCCCGTTTGATTAATTACTCCTTTAAGGAAATTGCATCTTTTCTCAAAGATACCATTCACTCGGGTGATTCCCGTTTGATTAATTACTCCTTTCTTAAGGAAGATTGCATCTTTTCTCAAAGATACCATTCACTCGGGTGATTCCCGTTTGATTAATTACTCCTTTCTTAAGGAAAATTGCATCTTTTCTCAAAGATACCATTCATTCGGGTGATTCCCGTTTGATTAATTATTCCTTTCTTAAGGAAGATTGCATCTTTTCTCAAAGATACCATTCACTCGGGTGATTCCCGTTTGATTAATTATTCCTTTCTAAGGAAGATTGCATCTTTTCTCAAAGATACCATTCACCGGGTGATTCCCGTTTGATTAATTACTCCTTAAGGAAAATTGCATCTTTTTTCAAAGATACCATTCACTCGGGTGATTCCCGTTTGATTAATTACTCCTTTCGTAAGGAAAATTGCATCTTTTCTCAAAGATACCATTCACTCGGGTGATTCCCGTTTGATTAATTACTTCTTTCTTAATGGAAATTGCATCTTTTCTTAAAAATACCGTATACTCAGGCTTATCTCGATAATCCCCGGGGGGAAATTGTTTGGTAGCTTATGCAAAAACGGAGAAAAACTTGATTCAGTCATAAAAGGATTACAATATTCAGCATTAAGACTTAATCAATTTTAAGCGAAGGACTCCGGGAAGGTCCTCTACAACAGCTGGTTCGGTCACGCCCTCGAGGGACTCCAACGAGGCCTACAGTATTGGCAGGTGAACCTTGGATCTCCTCCTCGCCCCGTTCATGCTCCTCCGGCAGCTCACTATCTCCTTCCCGAGCTGTTGTTTCTTCATCCTCACCTTCCTCCCTTACTTCGTCTTCAGGAGAGGGTTGGGGAAGAGGATCAATGTAATCCACAACATCAGGAAAAGGGAAATCCTCAATCTCGGGAAGGCCTTCGGGACGAGGGCGTTTGAGTTCATCATAAATCTGAGGGTCCAGCAGCTTCTCCAGCTCTCGGGGGCGAGGAAGGTCGGTTTTCTTGCGAGCCTTCTTAAAGGCAACTCGCATACCTCTCCTAAAGGAGGGAGTAGCAACAGCCGAAAGGAGACTCTTGAACTCGGAGTCGTGAAGTATTCCTCCAAAGCACACCTCGCCTCGAAGCTCCTGTACCCGAGGACTCCAGCTCTTTCAACTTGTCTCTCAGCTGGGCATTCTCATTCTTCTCCACCAATAAAAGGGCTTCAGATGCCTTCAGATCTTCGGACACCTTCCCGACTTTCTCTTCCAAGTCACTGACCTTCCCTTTGTACTTGCTTTTGCTTTTGGAAAGGACATCCCTTTCCTTCTTCAGTTTCGCCGCTTTCTCTTCGGCGTCCTTCAGTTTCTTCTCCGCATCTTCCTTGGCAGTAATAGCAGTGCGGGCCCGAACGTTCGACTCCCCGTGGAGCTGTTCGGCCGGCGCTAATCGCTGGCTTGGTCCCGAGCCTCGCGAAGAGACTCGGAAAAAATGTGCACAGCACCAGCAACATATCTGAAAAAAAATTACCCGGGTAAGAAGATTCATAATAGTGATTCGGGAGAAAAAGGAAGAAAGACAGGTACCTGAATCCTTCATTAAAAAACTCCCTATTCGGGAGGTTGCGCAGATATGTTGCATCAGCATCATTAGTGGCATCATTTAGCCACTGTTCAGCATACTCCGAGTCGCTGAAAACGGAGTTAAAACCAAGGTCACCACCCGAAGAAGAAGGGGCAACCTCCCGAGCCGGTTCGTCAATACGAACCCTTTTTGAGAGACGAGGGACGCCGTCTCCCTTACGCTTCTCAGCTCCCGAGGAAGGAGCCTTCTTCTTTAGACTCTTGTCCGGAGATGGCCTGGGAGGAAGGGCTATCGCCTTGGCGGCCGCAGGAACTTGAGCCGGGACTTTTTTGAGTACTCCCGAAGGAGTCTTGCTTGTAGGCACAGGCTTCCGTCGCTTGGCCTCGTCCATGTTCCCGAGCGCCATGGCCAGAAGATCATCTTCAGAGATGTTTTGACTCACTGAAAGACGAAGAGTACGTATCAGGTCAGCACAACATAGACAACACATAAACAATAAAAAGAGACTTACTCGGGGAGAAACCCCATAGCTGAAGAACTGACTCGTACTCCATGGAATACCCATGGACTGCGAGTTCGTCATCGTCAACCGAGTTTATTATATCGATATAGTCTTCCTCCTCGGGATGAAGGGCGACAGGAATATTCAGACGGTCGATCTTCCCCTTGGAGACTTCTTGGAATTGAGTACGGAAGGGCTCGGGAGAAGGTGGTTTAAAGAAGAGATAAAACTCCCGCCATTTCTTGGTAGTGGACGGGAGGGAATCCTTTAGAATAAAGTTCCCTTGAGAAGGGGAAATTCTTTTGGATAAGAAAAACCAGCCGCGTTGGCTGTGAGGATGAAGGGAATAATAATGGTGGAATAAGCCGAAAGTCGGGAAGACCCCTATTGACTTACAAAAACCGACGTAACCCGATCATAATCCTCCAACTGTTCGGGCTCAAATTGGAAGGACTAAGCTTATAATGCTCAAGCACATCTATGAAAAGATCATGCAACGGGAGGCGCAACCCCCCGATAAAAGCATCATAATATAAGGGATAGAATCCCTCGGGAGGACTATTTACTCTCTGGCTATCAGTCGGGATAATAACCTGATATCCCTCAGGAATACCAAAACTACCCAAAAACCTATCCAGATCCTCGGGAAACAAGGAGCAAAGATAGAATTCAGGTCCCGAGGAGTTCTGGACAAAATTAATGTGCCAGGGAGTTAAGGGTTCGGCTTGAAGAATTTCTAAGGCTGCGGAGTCGAGTTTCTTAACATCAGGTTTACGAGGGATGGCCCCCCGGAAACCGCTAGGACGTTGAAAGGGCGGTCGAGGGGGAGCTTTCGATCTGGATGCGCGGGAGGTGGATGGGACATCAGTCCGAAGAAAGGCTTGGGAAGATACAGCAGGGGGATCTCGGGAAGTGGCCGTAGACTCGGGTCTTAGGGCACTACGAGCGAAGGAGTGGCGAGAATCGAAACAGGAGCGGGGTTCGAATCGAAACTTTGATCGGGACCCTCCCGGGATTCTACACTTGGAATGGTCTCAACCTCGGCCTCTTCCTCTGCTTCTACCCCGGTCTCTACTTCCCCTTCCACTTCATCGGGTGCAAGGGATGGAGTCAAGGCTTGCATCGCCTGCCTCTCTTTGTCCTTACGGAACATCTCTTGAATCTCATCATAGAGTCGGGGATCGTCGTCCTGGGTTGAGCAGCTATTAGATTTGGATTTCTCCTCATCAGAAGATTGCTCGTGGAGTTCTTTCAGGCGATCCCCGGTCAGGTTGTATTTTTTCGTTTGATCGCTATCACCCTCACTGGTATAACCCTCAGCCCGACGACGTCTATCACGATAGATGGGAACGGGAACCTTGTTTTGATACCTAAACCCTCTCAAGCTTACTTTTGGCTTCTTCGGGGCCTTATATCTCCTCGGGGCCATAAGGAAAAAGAAACTTACTGATTAAAAAGCAGGGAAGGCTTGAGAAAGCTTCGGAAGTCAGTCGGGAGCGTCGCTTAGTCGAGAGCGAAGAAAACAGTGAGAAGAAAAGGAAGGCAAAGGCCCCTATTTATACTGCCGGAAGAGGCGTTACACTTCTTGATCAGACGGTTACGACTCTTGACGATCAACGGTTGCAAAGCAAAACGGTTCGCCTCCCCCGAGGCTCTCATTATGAGCCTACGCCTAGCCACCTGACGTGTCAATCCCAGGTTGGGCGAAGTCCTGAGGACAGCCGTTACAAAAAACGGCTGGTCACTTTAGTGCGCAGGCATTCAATGCGCCCACTAAGGGGTATTCCTGGAAATGTCCCGAGGAAAGGGAACTCGTGGAACCTCCCGAGGTACAACTCATTCCAACCACTTAACTATCCCGAACATCGCAAGCAACAATCGGGATAGGGGGCTTATGATACGGAAAGATAGGCACCAAACGGGTATAACCCGAATGAATGGTATCGTCATATTAATCGGGTTACACCCGATCCTATCATGATGAAACGTAATCGGGTCCTAGCTGAATGGGGCTCCACATTACGGTTAGTCGGGAAGGATGCCGATCTTCTATAACCGAAAGCGTAACGTACGCCACAAATATAGCAATCATCCTTGTTATAGAAGGTCAACTCGACAGCTGATTGAATGGGACTAACGACAAGGGAGCATGATCCGAGGAGAAACATCAGCCCTTGTCTGGCTAACTTACCAAATACATAAAAGGTAACACCCACACTATAAATGCACAGATCTACCCCTCCGGTAAGCAACGAATACACTTTGGGCATTATCTTGTGTAACTTTTGCACGAGACCTCATTCAGTTCATCATCTAACTTTGCCATCGGAGGCGGCTGCCCGGCACACAAGCCGGCCCGCATCTAACCTTTCTTGCAGGACTCATCGTCCCGGATACGAGAGGAGGCTCAGTCGGATCCAGAAGCATAACTGATCCGCATCAGTTTGTTCCGAAATTCCTGATTTATTCTTGAACGTTGCGCTAACTCAACACCGCCGATAAAAGTGGTAACTGCTAGGAACATTGAAAGGTTTATTTATATCACTTTCAACCTTGTCGAACAAACGTTTTGATTTCCTCTCGAATTGGTTACTGCTGTGTTTCTATATTTGCCTAGAAGGCACCTAGGAATATTACATCTTGTAGAGGCAAATAAGCTTGTCCACAATAACAAGAGATCTTATCATTTGCAGTTCTACTGGTGCATACAGTAGCTCTTTGTTCGTAAAATATTTCAACCTTTTCTTTTTTTTTTAGTTTGTGGCAATATACTTTTCATCATATGAAGTGGGTTTTGCCGAGTTGACAATTTGCCTTGAAGCAAGCAAGGCGACTGCCTTGGTGACCTCGGATGTCTTGGTCCGCTTGGTGGCACAGTTAGGGGTGGGGGCTTTGTGGTTATTTATATTTTCTTCCTCTTCCTCATGTGTGATTTGAGATAAAGTATAGCTGCATCATATAAAATTATTGAGAATATAGGTTATAGATATTGTTACTATGTAAATGTATCATATAAGACATAAGAGGGTGGCCTTGGTGCAGTTGGAAAGAGCCTTGTACCATGGTCACACCCTTTTTTATTGGTTATTGGGATTTAGACTACTGAGATTGTGTTTCTTGGCATGCTGATATGGAAATTATTACTGGGTACACCAATTTACAGTATTTTGCAGGGCAGTATTGCTAGAGTACAACATAGAAAGTTCTTAGAGTAATTACCTGTATTGTTGCTCAATTGTGCATTTTTTTTAGGGTGTTTTTTTTCTCCTAAAGGACAATGCATGGAGGAATATTTAGTATGCCAGTATTTTTCAACTATAACATAGAAAATTCTTTAGTATATAGATGATTACCTGCTTGGTCATTTTAGGGTGCTTTCTCAAGGCCAATTCATGTGCTGCAAGTAAATATGTGGACATAGTGAAATATATGTATGATTGTCTATTGAAAATTGTAAGAATGGTGGGAGTACTCCAAAAAAGGAAGTATAAGAATGGTTTTGGTGGGGGGGGGGACAAGTTGGTGAATTCCCAATTTTAGTTAGACTACATCAAGGATCAGTTTTAAGCCCATACTTATTTCCACTCATAACGGATAAACTAACCAAAGATATTCAAGATGAAATTCCTTGGTGTATGCTTTTTGCTAATGATATTGTTTTGATAGATGAAACACAAATAGGGATTAATGCCAAGTTAGAATCATGGAGAACAATTTTAGAATCAAAAGGTTTTAAGGTAAGTAAAACGAAGATGAAATACGTAGTGTGTAACTTTGGTTATGATAGGGCGGATGATGAGGTAGTGAAATTTGATGAGAAAGAGATTTTGCAAAGTCATAATTTTAGGTACCTTGGCTAAACCATGAATAAAAATAGATGGTATAGAGGATGATGTTTCCCGGAGAATTAAAATAGGGTGGGCAAAGTGGAGAGCTGCGTCTTGGATCTTATTCGATCTACGTATTCCTTTAGAACTCTTAGAAATTCTATAGGACCGGCATGCAACTATGGTGTAGAGTGTTGGGCTGTTAAGAAGCATTATATAGATAAACACAATGTAGAAAAAGTAAGAATGTTAAGATGGATTGACAATCTAGGAAGAATAAGATAAGGAATGATCGTATTACTAGGAGTAGCTTTGATAAATGATAAGCTAGGAAAAAGTCCTTTCAGGTGGCACATTCAATGAAGGTTTGTAAATGCCCCTATACAGAGAAGCGATTTAATCCATATTGAAAGAATAAGAAGGGCTAGGGGCAGACCTAAGATAACCTTAAGAGAAGTGGTGAGAAAGGATATGCATAGCTTAGACCTTATATCTAGTATAGCCTCAAACAGAGTTGATTGGAAGGCAAGAAACCATGTAGCCTTGGAACAAGGCTTCTTGTTGTATTATTATATAAGTTTATTGCAGCTCATATTGATTCGTTCATTGCTTCATTTCTAATGAATATGTTCGTATAATTTTCCCTGCTTTCTTTTATGTTATTTTGCATTTATATGGCTTATATGTTGATTTTAGCATGGCAACTGTGCTTTGATTGTGGTGTTTTCCTCAATTCTGTCAAATCTTATTCCTTTTCTTTAATAACTGGATTCGGTAGACTATACCTGATGAAGTGTGGGCTTGTGGACCTTCTGTAAGAATGTTGGATCTCAGCTACAATTCTATTGATGAAATATTTTGGTGTTTTCCTCAATTCTGTCAAATCTTATTCCTTTTCTTTAATAACTGGATTCGGTAGACTATACCTGATGATGTGTGGGCTTCTGGACCTTCTATAAGAATGTTGGATCTCAGCGACACTTCTATCAATGAAATATCAGTTAAAATTGGCGAATTGAGGTCTATACAGGTGACTTTTCTGTGAGTTCTCAATTTCTAATTTGACTCATATATTTGCAGCCTTAAAACACTTCTGACTGCAATTGTGATTCTTTGCCATTTGGGCTCTTAACCATTCATGTAGAGACTGTTCTTGAATGCAAATGATATTTCAGACGATTGCATTAGCTGGAAAGGCATTACATCTCTGAAGTCTTTGGCAGTTCTGTCTCTCAACCAAAATTGGTAAGTGGTTCCCCTTTTCTATGGTATTTCTTGATCTATATCATAGGCAGAACAAGTTCAGACAACTAATATTGATTTGTTGAGAAATTCAGTTAATGCAAGTGTATTATCTGAATAGGATCTATCCTAGTTGTCAATATCTGAAATGCATCAGTGATGCAGTAGCCTTGGCTAGGCCTAAACCAGAATTCTGGTCTAGAAAAGGCTGGAAACAGTAACATTAGTATTTCTTTACTTTTAAGTATTATAATTATTTTTGGGTAGATTACATAGAATATCTTGTCAGTTGTTTCTTTTTCTCAGCATTAGCCTAGTAGTACAGTTTCCTATTTCAGCTATTGAATACTGAAGTTAGTATAGAAAATCCAGCGTGAGTTGTGAGAGTGATTTTTCCCCTTTGCCATCTCCTTCCTATTCTCTAATTCTCTCTCAATGAAGCCTACCTCAGTGGGCCTTCTCCAGGCTCTGCTTTAATGAGACAATTCAAGTGCATAATGGATGGTTGTATTTGACAAAGCAAAACAACTTCAGGATATCATCTTATGGAGAAATTATTCTCCATAATTCAAGTACACCTCTGAAAGGTCTCAATCGATCAGCAAATCTTGATATCAACTCCACACTCAAAAATCAATCAAAGAACTAGCAGATAGGAATATGATAACTGGATTTAGCTTCTCACTCTCACCTGGGCCTCTCATCCAGTTCCTCAGCTTCATGGAAGAAAATCTGGAACATGTATTGTCTTTGCTAATGGCTATTTCAAATATAACTGGGGAAAAAAAGGCCCCAATAGAAGTCTTAATTTATGTAGGAAATTTAATGTAACTATGGTTCTAATTTCAGATAACTAATAAAGCCAAAATAGAAACAAATCCATAAAGAAACCTATCTAATTATAACAGCTGTAAGAGTCCTCCACATATTTGTAGTTGAGTCTTAATTTGTTTTCACCAGCTACCTGGTTGGGGCTTCTTGATCACTTCAGTTCTAGAAAATATAAACCATTCATGAGAAGCTAGCCGATAATGACATTTCTGCATAAAACTAATCAATAACCCTTTTATCTCCTTAAATAACTGATAGACCTCCTCCCTTTTTTTTTTTCTTTTTTTTTTTTTGGGGTGGGGGATGAATGACTGATTGGCCTCCTTTATTAGCCTTGGAAGTAAATCCACCTGATTTCTGCTGGACAGTACCTCTATATGGGATAGAAATCAAAGGGTTTGAATAAAAAAGAATTTGGACCAGGTGCATAGTGGTAGATTTACATCGCTGCAGGGCTGCAAGTGTTTAGATTGAGATGTTCATGATGGAACCACATAAAATTTATGATGTTGTAGCCATATATTGAAATGGATCAACTAGGAGCCAATTAACCTCAGGACTTCGTGTTGGGAAAACCAGGGTTTATGATGGTTGAATGGAGGCAAGGTGGATCAAGTGTAGGACATGGGGGTGCAGTGGATTAGGTTTCAATGAATTCTAATGGTGAGTTGGGCTGGAAATGTTGAGTATGGTAACCAAAGTTTGCGTGATTTGGTAGGACTTGGATAGAATAGGGTGGGATTTGAATTGCTACATCATTAGACAAAGCAATTTATATTGAATCATTGATCCCATAGCCTTTGTGACTTTTTTTTTATCCTTTTCGGTTAAGCTTTTGTGACTTCACCATCTTAAATTAACTAAACAAGGCTGGGATGGAATTTTGAGGTGCCACATTAGCATTTTTCCACCCCACCTTGGTCCCCACAAATGGATCCTTGATTAATTAACCTAGTTATTTCCTGAAAAGATATTCTTCTTGAGAGCGATTCACACTTTTGAGCCATCAGTATACTACAAGAATTATGTCTCTTGATCTTTAGTTGATAGTATGCCAATATACTTTGCTTATCACCATTTGTTTGAGATCTTTGTGCTCTTCCGGCAAAGTATCAAAGAACATGGAAAATAATAGATTATTCTTTGATACCTTGTTTGGTTACTATGAAGCTTAAGTTGTTGGGCACCATATGATTGTGCATTTCTTGTTATGTTATACATAATTGTGGACTAACATCTGGCATTGTATTATCTCTGCAGTTTAACCAATTTGCCATCTTCATTGGGTGCTTTGACTTCTCTTACGCAACTTCATATTGCTAATAACAAGTTGACAAGCTTGCCAATTGAAATAGAACTTCTTACACAACTTGAATTTTTATTTGCAAGCAACAATAGGTACCATTTTCCTTCATATGTAATTAATTTGTTTTAATTTTCTTTGCGCGCTATTGCTATTTTTGCTCTTAGTGTAGGTTATGTTCTTGACTCATTTAGGCACAGTTAAATTGACACTTGGAATTTTTTCATGTAGAAAGCTTGCATTTCACCAATACCCACAACCCACGGCTTGTAAACTACCTTTTTTTATGTATAAATTGTCATGAGGCGTATGGTTTTACGTTGCATGTTGAAATTGCTTTTTCTCCTGCACTTCATTTGAAAAAAGACTTCAATACAGGACTTGTCTGTTTTATATGTTGTGCTAGTAACAAACATACCATGAGTTTTCACGTTTCACAATGATTTTAGGCATCCTGTGACTCGTAGTGAATCATCCTAGGCTTAAGGTCTAAGTTAAGACTACGAATTGTTCTATTTAAGCTGTCACTGGCAACCATATCTTTTATTTATTTATTTAATGTGACATTATTTGACATTATTTTTTGTGCATTGGAAGCTTAAGCTCTGTGCCTTCAAGTATAGGAAACTGCAGATCTCTAATTGAGGTGATATTATGTTGTTCAAGATTTTGACAGTTTGTAACTTTATTGTTCCTTTTAGTTTCAGGCTCTTGCAGTTGTAAGCTAATTTTTTATATTCCAGAGCAGGTGTAGTCTTACATGTTAGAGGGGTTCTGGTGTACTGCAGATTGATCTTTCTTCGAACCTTCTAGTGGAGCTGCCTGAGACAATTGGAGATTTACACAAACTCAAAGTATGTCTTCCTATTCTCAACTGATTTCTGTTTTTCTTTGTTTTCTTTTCCTTTTGGTCCCTCAAGGGTTCCTATTTCCATCTTAGTGGAAACTATATAGATATAGATAGTGTAAGCCGTTCCTACCTAAATGGCATTTATATCTTGTATAGATTAGCTCTTGCTTTGTGTGTTTTTACTGATGAAGATGATTATGAAATGATGGAAAAGGGATCCATGAGTTCATGCCAGTGCAAGGGTAGGATTAACCATGCTAGTAGAATGATAGTATTAATGATTGCCACATCGAGATATCATTCTACACCAAAAAAGGGCAATCGTGGTGTTGAAGGCTTCTGCACAAGTGTACTACCCCCGCCGGGGGGGGGGGGTGGACGATTTTCCTATACTGCCTTACTCCGACTATTTTTGCTGAGAGACTGTTCTGATGCCTTGATCTCAGGCTACAACTATGGTCCACTAATTGTTGTGCCAAGGCCTGACCCTGAACAATGTATCTGTAAATAGCGTGAAAAACTATAACATTAAACATAATGCAACAACTATAAGCTGAAGACATCTTCGTCTCCAGTCTAGATGGGTTCCATGGTATAAGAATGGCTACTTTATACATGGACAGTTATTCTTTTACTGGTTTTTGATGATGTACACATTTATGCTGCCCTCCTTATCATTTTGCGTTTTTAGGTGAAATGGTATCAAATATGGTTCTGGAGTATGGAGATCATGTGTTCAACCATTGGGATGTCCATGGAAATGGCTTTTTATTCTTGACATGTCTTCTTCCTAGGTGCCATGTGATCTTGGCACATGCAAGGACATGTGATTTTTGCCTCTACCTACAAGGGACTGTTGATACATTTATGCCACCCTTTTCTAACAGTTTTAGCTTTTAGGTGAGATGGTATTGAACAATTTGTCACCTAAATCAATAATGTCTGGACTCCAGATCATTCTCGGGGGAACTGCCTAACCATCAAGATCATTAGGGTAGCAAAATTATTCTCTGGAAAGTTGAAGTAAGTCCCCTAACTGGAAGAGTGGACGGCCAGGGCTCAAGGGATACCCTAGGTTTGCTGCACAGCAGCACTACACAAGGAGCATGGCAGCTTTACTAAGTTTTTTGGGGTCTCAGTACTCGTTAATTTCGGCTGGGTAAGGGCGGTATGGTAATTCTGCCCAGCTTTTATTTATTTGATACAATTAGGATTATTATTAGTAAACCCCATGATGGGATTCTAATATGGGTGCAGTTATAAAACTCTATTCAGCTTTTGATTAGCCTAGTCAGTTCTGGTCTAATTAGAACTTCGATTTTAAAGTTTCTGATTTCAGTTCTTAGTTAGTTAGAAACATAGATCAAGTTCGCATAGGACTTCTATTTTCGTTAGAATTTCGTCTATTGTAGTAAGGCTATGGGTAGCACATCATTGTGGATCATATACCGGTTCATGTAAAAAAAAAAAAATTTAAGCTATTCAGCCCTTTTGATGTGTTTTCTTTGCTGTTCCATCGAGAATAGTATTCTGGCCATGGCAAGGAATCTCCTAAGTTCATGGGTGTGAGTTTCTTTTAAAGACTACCAAGGATCCTCTTGGCTGTGGATTCTAGCTTGTATTCAATCCATTCTGGCTCCTCAACAGCATCATTCAGGGCTCCAGCATCCAAGTGGCAGCCAGCTACCCCCATCCCCTTTTCCTCTTCCACTTTTAATTCTATTTGAAACCCTACTCCATTTGATCTCTTCTCCATTGTCGCAAACCAGAAATCCCATATCTCCCTATTCCACCGTCAAAACCTTACCAAATTACAGCCGCATCCACCTAACCTATATTAGCACTTGATCTGAAGGGCAGTTCTTTCCATCAGGCCTACACCGATCTGATCCTTAAAACAAACAGCCTAACCCTAGAATTTGAAATTCCTTATCTCCCTAATTAACCTTCAGAAATTCCCCACACTTGATGTGCATAACATAGGCACACAACCCTACGTTTGATCCAAGTTTGAGCGCAAGAAAACCCTAGAAGCCTCACCCAAACATTTTAAAGAACCTTAGTTTTGCCCTAAAAGCTGGTTCCATCTACGGATATTGAATATTTGCTCTTACATCTGAAAGGCTAGATCGAAAGTTGATAAACTTATATTTTCCATTCACATTCCAAAATAATGAGATGTCATCTGGTAAACACCTCTAGGCATATCCATCCCAAAAAATAACCTTCTAGGCAGCAATGCAACTCCTCTTTGTGTTTTGCTGAAAATCGGGGACGTAAACAGAAACATCTATGCAGCGAAGGAGTCATTGACAATTATGGCATCCCATACCGTCCCAACAATTGAAAAGGCAAACATACTCTGATCTGTTTGTGTTCCATAAGTTACTGAGAGTTTCTGGTAATCCAACCGTAAACTGCAAAGCAGAAAAGACTGAAGCATGAGAAAGTTTCTGTAAGCCCATAGAAATCCCGTGATGTAAGCCTTATGAGTTATACGGTAGCTAGTAAGTTGATCAAGATGCTCTTTGGCTTTAGATTGGGAGTAGGCCAACTTTTATTATCATTTATTACTGTTGTCAAGCCCAGAGCCATCTCAAAACAAGGAGGCTATAGAGAATCTTTTTTATCATTTTATCTTGAACTTCGTGAAGAATTCCATTCTATTTCTCCATTGTTAAGAACAAAATGTGGGGCTGTGACGCTGTTGGATGATTCATTTGTTCTACAAAGCTTTGTTGATTCTGAAGCTTGTTCCCAAAGGAGCTGAGCTTCTGATGGGCCAATCCAATTTTTATTGACCCTGGAAGAGAAATGAGCTTCGCTCCTCTGGGCTTTTGGTCCTCCTGTGGTTTGTGAGTGCACTTAGCCATAACTCATCAAGCAAGGTCACCAAAGTGGCAGGTGGTAACATATTATCTTATAAAATCGGAGCATGCCTGCCTTCATCTCAGAGTGACCCTTGCTTTTGTCTTACCTTCTATTATATTAGTAAAGCGTGTGGCCTGGTTTTCGAAAGAAAGATGTACTGTGGTGGTCTTTTCTTGTCAGTATCTGGAGCTGAGCTAAGCACTGGCTAAACGAAGAGCTATTAGAATCCAGCTGAGACTCTTTCTTCTTACTTCAGTATGTCAAGATAGAAGAGTAGGAGTTCTTAGTTCCTACTAGCAATCATCTTCAGTATGCTAGTTCCTACTACCTCCTTAATAACGAACCGTAAATCTTATTTAAGGATGTGTATAATGAGAGAAAAACTAGAGAAAGAGAAGTAGAAGGAGAGAGACCTATGGTGAAGGGAGGGGTACCAGCCATGTATGTAGTTTCAGCATGTAGTTTAACTGAATACCACATGTATTAGCATGCATAACCAAGTATGTCCATGCAAATCTGTGGCACTGTGACCCCTACTGTGTTTTCTTCTATTGTCCTGATTTTCAAAGCTGTGTTGCCAATTGGTAAACCTGTTTGGGCTGAAATTGATATTAACAGGGGGACCTTGGGGATACAAATCCACATAATTTTGTTTTCTACTGAGTTGCCGCGTGGAAAGTATTTGGGCTACCAGGGAAGGCTTAAGGTGTAGGTGCTGGCTTCTCTTACTGGAGAAGAGAGATGGAACAATGAAATAGCATAATATAAATCTAGAGAGTACTTTTTAAGTTTGATGGGAGTAGAGACCACCATTTCTAGTGAAAAATTATTTACCATTTCCTAGGGGCATCATGCTAAATTAATGTTTTCAGCCTGCTCACTTGGTTTAATGACTCTCAATCAAATCTTTTTTATCTTCTTTTCGTATCTCATTTTTGTTTCAAGTTCTATGCACAATTCAAAATGTATGACCTTTTGAAAGGAGACATTGATTAGGATCCACTTTCAAGAGTGCTCTTGAGTTGGTAGGATGAATTCCAGCGAGAGAGAAAAAAAAAAAAAAGCCATATTGATTCGTGGTTCATTTCGGAAGCAGTTTTTAATTGCTGGCTTACTAAGTTGTGGGGTCTAGTTTGAAGTCGTGATTACTGGATTTTATATGAAATTAAATTGTTGGGACCTTTTATAAGTCCAGCCTTACTTTGGTTAGTAGTTTCAATTGTTTAGTTTCATCACGATCTTACTATGCCATAATCATAGAAATACTTGGTCTTGATGGGCCTAGAAATGATATGACATGCGAAATATGAAATATATGTTACTTTGCCAAAAAGACCAGAACAAGACCATTGGTTTAAGTGTTGAAATTTCAAAATAATCCAAACATTACACTTTTCCCCTTATGATACCAAGTTCCAAATCTGAAATTAGGGAATGTTGGAAAATTATTGCCAAGATTCAAATTTCTTCAGAATTTGAAAATATTGAGGTTTCGAGACTCATCTAAGCTCGTATGGCAATATTGTGTAGTAGATGTAGTCGAACTTAAAGGAGATATTTCCCTACGTCTTTTCATCTTGGTTTAATATTTTGCTGAATAAGAGACATACACTGTCACTCATTACCAACCTAGGTTCCAATGCCAAATCAACAGTTGCCCCACATTCCTCCTAAAATTTCAGGTGTCGTTTCAGCCATGGTCAAAATGGCCACTAAATCAAATACTAAGACGGGTTAATACTGTACGCATGGCAGGAACTTCCCCAATCATTTTGGTTAAGCACGCAGTTGGGATTTTGGTTAGTCTCTGTGGTTGACTCCAGCCTTTTCTTTTCAGTCTTCGGTTAGTATGGCATTCTTTTGTACAATCTTGTAAAAAGGATTATACCGACGTTTCAACCAGTTGTGTAAGGGAGACGGAGCTTCTCAGTTGTCTTTGGATTCAAGTGTGTTGGCTCTAGTGGATTCAAGGGTGGTGTTGGGAACATAGTTTTCAAGGCATTGCCTAGGTGTCTGGCGCTTTGGTGGTGCTGTGGTGTTGCCTTGTTTTTCTTTCCTCCTTGAATGCCTCACCTAGACACTGTGATATCTATGCTTGGGGATTCAGTAGCATGTCTTTGTTGTGGTGCCCAGCAGAATTCTGTCGTATTTAGATCCATCTGCTGGGTGCAAATCATACTTTGCAGGTCTGTTTATTTGCCTGAGTTGAATATTTAATCAGAGTTTTCTCTTAATCAGATTTGTTTTGACTGACCTCTTTGATTTTCTCTTTTGCTGGTGTTCATTCCATTGCTGCATTTCTGGTTTCATTGATGCTTTCTATACATGTAAATAGTAGAAACTCATTAGTGTGTTTGGTTGCATTCCCAGGATGGTTGGGAAGGAGAAAAGTGAGGAGTTGTTTGGTTGTGCTTACAAAGTGGGGATAGGGATTTGTATCACAAATTTAGCCACATTTTTTGGAGAAACATTTTGTGGCCAATATCATTCCAAAATTATTCTGGAATTGCTGTTATTGGCCCTTGGTATATATTGTTTCAGTTGCTTTTCTCATCCCATCATGAATAAATTATGGGGCAGATGCCAATTGTGTAAACTTGCTAAAGAAGGTAAGGTCCAGGGTCTAATTTCAGTTGAAGCTTTTGAAGCTGTTTGTGGTTGCTTGATGATTGTATGAGAAAATGTGAGGAAAGTCATTTCCTTCAGCTTGATTGTTGCAATGGGAAGGTAAGGGTTGGAACCTCACAAAAAATTTCCTCATTTTTTGTGGGAGATATTTTGTGGGCAGTACCTTCTAAAATCATCCCTTGGATGGGGCTGTTGCTTTCCTCCTGGGAACACGGTCAGATTTCCATAAATTTTGGGACATGGCTAGTCTCTACCCTTGTGGTCTATTTCTAGAAAAGCAAAGATGTAGTACGAGACTTGAGAGAGATAAAAAACTTTACTTCCAATTGGACTTTGTTAAATTTTGTGTGGTCAGATTTCTTACTGAGAATTCTTTATGGATTGTATTATTGAGCGATCTTATACAACTGTATTTTCTTCCATCATGGTTGATAAGGTAAAATAATTATTGCATGCATGGTGTAGACTATGAACCTCAGAAATAATGGGCTCAAAGCTCTCCCTTCTACATTATTCAAGTCATGTACCGAGCTCTCAGCACTTGATCTCCATGACACTGAAATCACAACGGATATTCTTTGCCAGGTAGGAGCTTGATGTCTGTTTAATTTGTTTGAATGCATCATAATATATATATTTTTTCATCCACTTGATTATGAGATCACATTGACTGCAGTTGGAAGGATGGCAAGATTTCGATGAGCGTCGCCGCTCAAGAGATCAGAAGCAATTGGATATGGGAGTTCGGTTCGGTGCTGAATTTGATGAAGGTGCCGATAAGAGCTGAGACCCTTTTTCTATGATTGTTGCCGACCTAGTGAATCAGGCATCATATGATTGCTCCTCATCAACTTGGGACCGGTAGAGGATGCCCGCGAATGTTATCGATGAAGTGAATTGTTGAATTGCATCAAAAGTTGGAGAGCCTACTATGGACTGGAAAACATTCTTCGTCTTGTTCATAACGGTAGGATGGAATTTTTGCCAGGATTTTTTTTGGAGGCAAACTTTTAGGCAGAAGTTTTCATAGAACATTTGAACATGTCTGAATGAAATTTGTTGTTAGTTTTTAGGTTGTGTATTGTATGGTTGTCACAAAATGTGTATAAACAAAAGAAAGAAAATCCTTTGTTTCGTAGTGATTTTGAATTGGTTGTACATTTCATGTCGCCTCGAATAACAACGGTGATGGAAATTCTTTTGACGATCTTGAAGTTCTTTTTGCTAGTGAAAGAAAGTGCATTCAAAGTAGTGTGTAAGAAATCTTTCATGTCTAGAGCGAATCTTAGGTTTACAAACTTAGGTTTCTGATCTTAGGTGTTTTAGGAGGTATAAGACAAAGATGCTCTTTTAAGTTCATATTTGTTTGTTCATGTAGTAAAGGTTCTATCTCCCCTTCTAATGGTAAAAACATCTAGGACTTTTTAGGGAAAAAAAGTGGTTGGATCTGCACCCGCGGTCTCTCATTTCTTTTGGAATTGTTCTCTTACCAAAATAAGAAATCAATATAGCATCTAGTAGTTCCCCCATTAGCTAAAGAAATGTAAGGGTTCACATGTTGTACCATTTTGCACCAAGTTCCTTAGTTTGTTCTCAAACTAGTGGCCCAATTTCCAACTAGAAAACCCCATAGTGGACCGGGGGCTCGACCCAAGCCCATGATCAAGCTTGAAAAACAATCAAGGCGCAAGGGTGATCCTCAAGTTTGGGGGATTCAACCTTGGACCTCAAAACACCAGTGGTGATGTAAAGAAGGCCGATGATCGGGAATTTGTGATCAGACCTCTTGAGCACTTCTCTTGACTATTAGACATATCTCTTCTAGGCATTTGGGACACATGGAGAAGGCTATGAGGAAAGCTGATCAACTCGAGGATCCCCAGGCTCGTACCCAATATGAATATGTTGACTTGACACCACATTTATCTCGGGCAACCCGCCAAATTGTTGGCTACGTGTAACATAGCCTGCCATGTCAAGCCGACACTAACACCTACAAGAGCCAATTGGTTAGAAAGATCAATTCTCATATCTGACATGTCAAGCTTAGAGGAGATTTGTGCTAACTGGACCATCCAAGAACTCCCAACGGTCTGTTTATGCTATAAATAATCCTCATCTGCTTCATTTAATGTGAATAATGATCATTTACTCCCCTAATGCTCTTTAGCAACAAAGCTTAAAGCTCTTAAAACCCTATACTCAAGATAATGCTGTTTCTTAATCTTACTTGCACATTGGAAGCGGCTTCCCGACCACCTAGGTCAACTCACACTCACTCTTTATCTCTTTAAACAGGTTTTAGCTTGAACAACCAAAGCTAAACTATAGTTCACTCGAGGGGTCAAATTTGGACACAACAGTTATGTTTGTTACCCTTTTCTCATTGTCAATCAAAATCGAAGGAGCTATTTAGGTTATACCAGTTTAAAATTGAGAAAAGGCTGTTAGTTTGGAAAACTGACCATCTCTCTTTCACAAAATATGAAATACCAATCTCGCTTATCTTATGTAAAGTTTCCTTTTCCCCTTAAGATTTGCAATTTAGGTAAGAAAACTTGAATTCTCTTAAGTGAAAATCTATCTGTTAGGTGGGGGTAAAAATGAGCTCGTCTTTCGTTTGGGGGACTGAGATTAATCCTAGCCTTACGGAACCATTTCCCCTCATCATTCAGTTTTGAGCAAATTACTTTGCTGCCCCAAAAATAGATGCCTAAGAACATGACACTACCTTTTCCCCTTATCAGTTAGTTTTGTTTTACTAGCTCATTAGAGGCAGCTTTTCAACCACCCAAGTTAACTTGCATTGACTCTTTCTCTATAAACCGGTTTTAACCTAAAAAACCAAAGCTCGACACAATTTACTCAAGGGGTCGAATTTGGACTCGGCATTTATATTCGTTATCCATTGTCAATCAAAATCAAAAGAGCTATTTTAGGTTATATCAGTTCTAGAATTGAGAAAAGGCTGTTAGTTTGGAAAACTAGGCATCTCTCTTTCATAGAACGAAATACTATTCTAGCTAATCTTATGCATTGCTTCTTTTTGTCCTCTTAAGATTTGCCATTTAGGTATGAAAACTCAAATATCTGAAGTGAAAATCTGTTTGTAAGTTGGGGATAAAATGAGCTCGTGTCTTTGTTGTTTTTATTTGGAGGACTGAGATCAATCCAAGCTTTGTAGAACCATTTTCCCTCATCATTTAGTTCTGAGCAATTACTGTAGCACCCAAAAATAGAGGCATATAAACACTTACACTATGATTTATCTTCAAAAAGCAAAAATACCCTAAAATTGAATTTTAATTAGAACACTAGTCAATCCAACCAAATGTTGCCAATTGGAAGACCCATTGGGATAAGTAACATGGCTTAGCAAGTAAGCCTATTCTTTTAATTAATGCTACTCTTCCTCTACCAATTACCGGCGTGAAAAGCAAAAGAAAATGGATCGGCGAACTTGATGTGACAGATTAACAAGTTACTGATGAACTTTCCTCCTCTATTATATGAGTTTTCCTCCGGCATGAGTGTTATTTTCCTCAGGTGTGAGTGTTTGTTTTGTCTCCGGTGTGAGAAGCTTAATTGGTGATTGCAGAAATAGAGCCTCATGTTGTCTTCAAGAGGAAGAGGCCGTGAGAGAGGGAAAACCTCCATCCCAATATACTGACCATCGACATTCAGGATTTACAAAGATAATCCTTTCAGAAGATGAAGGTTTTGAGGTGAATGAAGCAAAACAGAGCTGGTGAACAATGTATTAACACCTTGGTGGGTATGGTGCTTGCAGGTAAACCATATAGGAGACAGTCGGTAACAGAATCCTTGCCTAAGGCCTGGAATACAGTAATGGGTGTCGACATTATTCCGATGGAAGAACAAGACAATTTATTTTTCAGTTTGCACATCCACATGACTTGTTCAAAGTGGTGGAGGAATCACCATGGCCTGTTGCAGAAAATATGCTAATACTTGAACCATGGAAACCTGAAGGAGGATGGCGATTCACACACATTGATTTTTTGTGCCAATTCCATGGTATTCCTGTTGATTTATTCACTATGGATTTTGGTTTTCAACTAGTGACTCAAATTGGAGAGCCTGGGAAAGGTATGTTGATCAAGGGTGTGCAATTTGGGCAATGGGTAACATACATTGGATGCCGGATAACCATTGACCGGTGTCAGCCTCTCAGAGGAAGCATTGTAGCAAGAAGAAGAACATGGGAGAAATTTTTAGTGTCAATCATGTTTGAGAAACTACCTCTCTTCTGCTATATGTGCGGATTGATGGGACACGATGAAATGTGATGTCCGAAATATTTTGGAGTTGGAAATCCACAGAGACCAAACCACCAATTGGGGCGACATTTGAGGGGTTCTATACTAGTTGGACGCTTAACATTTAATGCTGCGACCATTCATTACTGAGAATCAGAGATCGGTGAAGGAAACGTGCTTGATTCCGGCGAATCGAATTTTTACCAGGTGAAGCCAAATCTTGTTTTTCTTATGGAGACATTGAGTAAAGTGGATAGGATCAAGAATATTAGCAGAAAATTGAAGATGCATAATTTTTCAGTGGTTGATCCTATTGGTCACTCTGTGGGGTTAGTTGTGTTCTAGGACTCTTCAACTCGAGTGACTATTTTGAAGTCCAATAAAATGTTGATTGATTCAGAAATTTCAACAAATGGAGCACCACCATTCTATCTTACTATGGTTTATGGTGACCCAGTGAAAGAGAAGAGGGTTAAGGTTTGGGACCCATAAAGAAGAATTGCAAATGGCAGACTTTAAAAATGGATTTGCATTGGAGATTTCAACTCCTTTGTATCTTGGAAAGAGAAGAAACGTGGCCTCAAAGGAAATAGTCATGATAATGAATAGTTCAAAGACATGATGAATGAGTGTGGCCTCTTAGACTTGGGTTCTCAAGGCCCATGTTTCACTTGGAACAATCGAAGAAATGGTGGAGCAAATATTTGAATCCGTCTTGACAGAGCTATAGCAAATGTCAATTGGAGTAATTTCTTTGGAGAAGCAACAGTTGTTGAGCATCCAGCATTTTGTTCGCACCATTTACCTCTTGTAGTTGATACGGTGGCTGGAAAAAGCTCTGGTGTTTGCCCCTTTATATTCAAATCCATGTGGTTTCAGCACAAAGATTGCAAGATGGTGGCTAAACAAGCATGGGAAATCGAAGGTGCAAACAATTCAGCTGAAAATCTTCTGATCAAGAGTAGAAATGTAAGAGAAAAATTCACAAAAAGGAATAGAACAATATTTGGTCATGTACAGAAAAAGATTGCTGATCTTTTGAGGAAGCTAGAAGAGATCATGAAAAATCCTTTTGATAGAAATGAAGAGGAAGAAAAGGTGTTGTAGGTCCTGTTGGAGATGGAACTTAAGAAAGAAGAAGAGGTGTGGTCTCAGAAGTCTAGGGAATTGTGGTTAAAAGCTGGAGACAAAAACACCAAATTCTTTCAAGCTCCAACCTTACAAAGAAGGAATTACAATAGAATTTCTAAGCTGAAATTAAGTTCAGGAAGGTGGTCGCAATCTGAAGAGGAAGTCTTCAATGAGGTTGTCCATAGGTACAGTCATATATTCAAATTTGAAAATGTTGATGAAGAGGCCCTTAGAATTGTATTATCTACAATACAACCAAAAGTCACTGCTGAAGATAATGAAATGCTAATGCTGCTCCCCCAGTAAAGAAGAAGTTAAAGCTACCATCTCCTCAATGTCCCCCTTAAAGTCACCAGGACCAGATGGCCTCCCTCCAGCTTTCTATCAAAAATATTGAGAAATTGTGGAAAGTGATGTCTATAAGTTTGTCTCTGATCTTTTCATTTCTGGAAGCATGCCTAAATCCATTAACTCCACTTTGGTTTGCTTGATTCCCAAAACTAATCAACTTGAAACCATTGATCAATTCAGACCGATTAGCCTTTGTAATGTCACAGTCAAGATAGCTACCAAGGTGATGGCCTCTAGATTGAAAAGTATTCTTGATAGAATTATTAGCAATTCCCAATCTACATTTGTTCCCAATAGAAGCATCTCTGATAATATACTGATGGCACATAAGTGCTTCCATTATATCAAAAACATGAAAAAGTGCAAGAGAAGAGTAATGGCTCTAAATCTCGACATTAAAAAGGCCTATGATAGGCTAGAATGGCGGTTTGTGGAGGGTACCCTACTGGGATTCAGTGAGCAGTGGGTGAAACTTATAATGTCTTGTTTAACTTATGTGTCATATCACATGTTGGTAAATGGTTTGGTGAGAGGCTCAATCCAACCTACAAGGGGAATTAGGCAAGGGGACCATATTTCCCAAGCAATATTTGTTCTCTGTGCTGAAGCCTTAAGCTCTATCCTCTTTGTTGCTCAACAAGAAGGCCTCATCACTGGCATCAAAGTTAGAAACAGAACAACCCCTCTCTCACATTTACTATTTGTTGATGATACTGTATTATTTTTTGAAGTCTCCCTCAAAGAGTTTCAAAACATCAAAGCTTGCTTGGAGTTGTATTGCAAGGCTAGTGGCCAACAAATTAACCAGCAAAAGTCCTCCATTTACTTCAGCCCAAATACACCCCCAAGGATCAAAAGATGGCTATCTAAAGTAGTGAAGATTCCCCAAGGTGGACCTCCTAAAAAATATCTTGGACTTCCATCTGAGTTCAAAGTTTCAAAGAAAGAGTTATTCAATGAAATCCAAGAGAGAACCAGCAACAAAATTCTAGGATGGAAGTCACAATTATTGTCAATAGCTGGTAAGGTTGTTCTTCTTAAATCAATTGGTTTAACGATTAACAAATTTGCAGCTTCACATTTCCTTCTCCCGAAAACTCATCACAACAAGATAAAAAAAGAGGCCATCAACTTTTTTCGGGGAGAGAAGGAGAATAGAAGGAAAATATGTTGGGCCTCCTGGGACAAGTTGTGCAAATCTAAAGAGGCAAGTGGATTGGGATTCCGAGATCCTCATCTTCACAACCTAGCTCTACTTAGTAAGTTGGCTTGGAAGCTCTAGAGCAACCCATACTCACAATGGGCAACATTCATGAAACAAATCTACTTCCCAAAAACTGAATTTCTTTCAACTCCTGCTGGTTCTTGCCCCTCGTGGGCTTGGAAAAGTATTCTTGAAGGTAGGAAAATCCTTCTTTCAGGTCTAGTATGGTTGATTGGTAATGGTGTTTCAATCAAGGTAAGGGAGGACCAATGGATTTTATCAAATCTTGATTTCAAAGTGCAATCAACTAATAGAAATCACCGAGACATAATGTTATTGACTCAGCATCAAGAAGGTGGAAAGAAGAAACCATTAGAGAGGTGTTTGATCTAGATGATGCTAAGGCCATTCTCCAAATCAAGCTTAGCATCATTGCAAGGGAAGATAAGAAAGTTTGGGGACCTGCTAGAAATGGTGATTTGTTTGTTCAATCTGCATATCACCACATAGTCAACAAGAAAGAAAAAGAAAGAAGCCAACTTCCATCAACTTTGGCCAACTCAAATAGAAGTGTTGTAGATCCTACAGTGTGGAAAAACATTTGGAAATGCCCCATGGCTCCTAAGGTTCAGCACATGATGTGGAGAGCATGTGTGGGAGCACTTCCTTCAGCTAAGGAGTTGAACAAGAGGAATATACTGATTGATCCAAAGGCCCTAGGTGCGACATGGAAGAAACATCTGATCACATTCTATTAGATTGTGAGTTTGCTAGAAGAGTCTGGTTCGCTTCCCCGATGGCTTTCACTCCTCCATCAAATCCTTAGTTGACTTCTATTATCAAAAGCTAGAAATCATGTCTACCTACAGACAAGTACATTCAGAGAACTCTCTTGTCAAACTGCTTATATCTGCTGGTGCTTGTGGCTGACTAGGAATAATATGATCTTTAAAGGCATAGAGTGGTCTCCTCAACAAGTGGTAGATAAAGTTTAAATAGAGGCGAAAGAGTACTTTGAATGTAATAAAGGAGGTAACATTGACGGGCCCTTTACTCCTCTTCAGCAAATCCAAAGGAAGAATGCTTGGAACCCCCTACTATTGGCTTTGTTAAAGTGAATGTGGATGCTGCTTTTAAAGAATAGATGGGTGGCTTGGGTATTGTGATTAGAGATGCTGCAGGAAAACCATTAAAAGGTGTGTCAATTCCAGCAAGTTTTAGTTCGATTCTCAGCGGTGAAGCTCTAGCCCTTAGAGAGGGTGTAGCTATTGCCCTGGAGGAAAATTTCAAATGTGTGCAAGTGGAGTCAGACTCGGTGGAGGTAGTCAAATATGTGAACAATATCAGCTCAACTCCATTGGAGATAAGAAATATCATCTAAGACATCCAAGCCATCTCCTTGCAATTTGATATTATTTTCTTCCATTATATTAATAGAGAGTGTAATGTTGTAGCAAACTCTCTTGCTTGTAAGGCCATGTCCATGGTGTGCCGGACTCTTTGTCCCGTTTTGTCTTCATGACTTCATGATACTTGTATTTCTAATACCATGCATGGGGCACGCTTGAATACATAGCCCTCTTTCTACAAGAAAAAAAAAAAAAAGAAGAAACCATTTTCCCTCATCATTTATTTCTGAGCAATTACTGTGACACCCAAAAAATAAAGGCCTATAAGCACTAACACTATGATTTATCTTCAAAAGGCAAAAATACCCTAAAATTGAATTTTCATTTCAACTAAATGTCGCTAAATCATCATTAAATTTTATTTTATTTTATTTCTTCTTTACAAATCTCAAAACTATCCCTTGTTTGTCTTGAGTATTATCAATTTATTTAACACATCTTCCTTTTCGAATATTCCAAATTAGGGTTACTAGAGCCTTTGAGATTGAGAAGATATTAATCCACCTTCACCCCAGGATGGTAGGATCTCTCTGGTTCAACTTTGCTATGCTTGTGGGTATTTGCATTTCGCATACACATGTACCAGCTGTTATTGTCTGAAAAAGAAACCCATGTGTCTTGTGAAGAGTAGGACCTAAGAGAAACAAGAAGCCAAAATTTACATGACAGAAGACAAAGCGTCAACCCCAAACATTACCAGAAATTTGTGTTGTCGTCGGTTGTCCTGAAGCTCTTTCTCTGACTATGCATCCTCTAAACGAGATATACGTATGATACCTTATCAAAAAGCCACTAAGACTCTCTCTCTCTCTCCATATTCAACTTTGGTTTTTGTTTCTCTCCATATTCAACTTTGGTTTTTGTTTCAGAGCCCAAGATGGAAGAGAGACTGGTAGAGGTATCAAACCAAGAAGTGTGCATAGATTTTGAATTGGGTGTGAAATGTCGTGCCAACGTGAGCATTAGATCTCTCAACCCCACCTCATCGGTAGCCTTCAAAGTCCAAACCTCATCTCCTCACTTCTTTCCAGCAGAAAACTCGCACAAATCAACTAGAATTTGGTTTATGGATCTTGTCCTTCTCCATCATCATCTCGTCCCTGCAACGGTTAAATTCTTCTATAAAAATTTCTGAAGACCCCTCTGCCATTTGAAATTCTTGTGTTGAGGTATTTGTTTGATCCGAAGGTTTTCCATGACTCCTTAGTATAATCAGCTCACTGTTCTAAGGTAGTCGTCATACTTCTGCTCTTACCCCCATATCGTTAACCACATTAGGATATTGATTTTCTTGACTAGTCTTATCTGCAGGTTGGTTGCCTTACTCTTGAAATGCAATTTTCTCCCCTTGTGAGATTCTTATTTGTGCATTGTAAATAGCTTCTCGAAGCCTATAGTGAGATTTGGGTTGAGTGCCATCAAAGTCCTTAGTAGTTTCACCTCTATTACGGAATATTTCATTAGGAACTTCTTCCATCCAGGAATCCATATCCTTTTGGTTCCCTTTATCATATGTCTCTCTATCACAAATTCCATCTGCTGGTGTGCTAGTGCCACATCTTCTAATCCACTCTCAGTTGCATTCCCACTGATCAAGTTATTTGCTTTTCCACACCTAGTGCCGCAAAACAAAATCCAACAACTGCAAGTCTCGCTTGATATCCAATCTCCCCACGATTCATATTGCCTCTTCCACTCCCACTGGGATCACCACTGCCATCTATCTTTCTCTTGTATCGTGGTTTTTGGGCTATCATCCAAGGGTCGTAGGTATCAGGAAGAGGGCTACCATATTATTTTGAGCTAGTGCTGGTTGCATCGTTCCCTCACCGGTTCTTGTACTTGCATGTTCTTCAGTTCTACTCCTATGTGGACATTGCTCTTGTTGATGACCATACTTTCCACATGAAAAGCAGAGCTTATGGAGAGATTCATATAAAATATGATAAACTCTACCTTTTTCCTGAACTTGGATTGTAGTGGTTTGGTGAGATCAATCTCTATGCAAACCCGGGTAAATTCGCCTCTCGTGGCAGCTTTAGTAGACGAGTCAACCTTGATCACCTTCCCTATTCTTCCCCCCAAATTTGTAAGGCATACCTTATCAAAATACTCAATAGAAACTCCCGAAAAACAAACCCATACTACAAGTTTCCTAACCTCCGCTTCATCAAGGTTAAAGTCCGGTTCCCACCTTCTGATGGACGGGTAATTATCACCAATTTTCCATGGTCCTTCTATAAGTACCTTCCTGTAGTCATTCTTAGATCTGAACTTGATGATGAAATAACCATTACCAGTGTCGATTAAGTCCATTGATCCCAGTGGCTTCCAGAGATAAGGTAGGCGTTTAGAGAGGAACATGTATCCTACAGATTTCCCTACAAGTTTAAGAATAATAGATTGCTTCTAGGGAGCATGCAACCTCTGTTTTTCATTCTTAGATAAAAAAGTTATAGGGCAATACCTCTCTTCTTCTTCAGAGAAAATTTCTTTTGTCTCTTCATTGTTTGTTTCTCAATCAGAATCAACATCTAGTGCAAATCCGTCCTAATCAAAGCCTCCTCCCTCCTCCATCTCTTCATCAGTCTTCTCATGGGAATGACTCAATTTTATCACTGTATCCACAAAAGATCGCCGAGAGCTTGTGATGGATTGTACTTCTACAATAATCGATCTTTCTCTTTTAATTTTATTGTTGCTCCATTGCAATTGATCCAATTCTTTGATCGAAATCTCCTTCGTTAGGTTTCCTTCGATCGTTCTTGTAGCCATCTAGCTAGGTTTCAGTGAACAAAGCGTACGAAGTCAAGTTGTAGGAAAATTTTCATTGGATAAATTATTCCATTGCCCATATAAAAATACTACCCACAACGTAATAAAATAAAGAATTTAGCTTTCTTATAAGGACAAATTTGTCCATCTATTTATGTTTAATACATTTGGTAAATCAAAAATATCCTTATTCTTTTTTACTCATACTATTCTATTATATATATTATATAAAAGTACAAATGTAACAAATCTTTAATTGGATAAAATAATCATATTTTCATAGTTTTAGATAATTTTTATTTATCCATCTCTAATATTAACCTTACATTTAATATTAGAGATAAAATAATCATATTTAACATTTCGCGCGGTTTGCTTGGAAAAAGATAGCTTGAAATTTCTTGCAGTTCTGCATCAGTAACCAGAGGAATTGAATAGAGAGAGAAAACAGAAGAAACGATGGAATTGAATAGTGGTGTTTCTGTTGATCCTTCTCCTTCGATGATCGCCATCCAAGTGAAATTCAAGAAGGAAACTATCCGTCTCTCCGTCAACCCTGAATCCACCATTAAAGACTTGAAATCTCTTCTTCCAAGAGGACAAAAACTCATCTGCAAAGGCAGGCACCACCGTCTCTTCCTATCACTGCTTACCTCTGGTTGTTAACTTCTTCTATCAATTTCTCAAACCCTATTGTCGCTCTTGCTGCTACGCCAGGGAAGACTCTGGTGGACTCAATGACGTTGAAGGATTCAGAACTTACTAATGGATCGAAGCTCATGCTGATTGCTCCTGAGGGTTTACACCAAGGGGTAATTCTTCTTTCTTGCATAAATTTTTGCAGATTTTGATTATGTTTCTTTCTGTCTTTTATATTTCGTGCCTAATTTGGAACGTTAATCCAGAACTAGTAAACTGTTTACGTTTCTTTCGATTAAAGGGTGGGCCTATCACTAAAGAAGCTTCTTCAGATCGGTTCGTCCTGGCTCCAACAAGAAAAGATGAGGACGGGTATGATAAGGATAGGATGTTGGCACCGAAGACAGTCGTTGAAAGCACCCAAACAAAACGCTGGAAACACTCAGGAGTTGTTGCTTTGGCAAAATGTTGTTTGAAGGTATATGCATTTCCTTGGTCTGTCTCTGATTTTTCTTCTGTTAGGAGATTATTCTTTTATGATCTTTATTGGTTGGCTTGCAACTAAGTCTTATGTTTCATGATGGCTTTGTTTGTTCCGAAATTCCTGATTTATTCTTGAACGTTGCGCTAACTCAACACTGCCGATAAAAGTGGTAGCTGCTAGGAACATTGAAAGGTTTATTTATATCACTTTCAACCTTGTCGAACAAACGTTGTGATTTCCTCTCGAATTGGTTACTGCTGTGTTTCTATATTTGCCTAGAAGGCACCTAGGAATATTACATCTTGTAGAGGCAAATAAGCTTGTCCACAATAACAAGAGATCTTATCATTTGCAGTTCTACTGGTGCATACAGTAGCTCTTTGTTCGTAAAATATTTCAACCTTTCTTTTTTTTTTTTTTTAGTTTGTGGCAATATACTTTTCATCATAGTTGTTGAAGTGGATTTTTTGCCGAGTTGACAATTTGCCTTGAAGCAAGCAAGGCGACTGCCTTGGTGACCTCGGATGTCTTGGTCCGCTTGGTGGCACAGTTAGGGTTGGGGGCTTTGTGGTTATTTATATTTTCTTCCTCTTCCTCATGTGTGATTTGAGATAAAGTATAGCTGCATCATATAAAATTATTGAGAATATAGGTTATAGATATTGTTACTATGTAAATGTATCATATAAGACATAAGAGGCTGGCCTTGGTGCAGTTGGAAAGAGCCTTGTACCATGGTCACACCCTTTTTTATTGGTTATTGGGATTTAGACTACTGAGATTGTGTTTCTTGGCATGCTGATATGGAAATTGTTACTGGGTACACCAATTTACAGTATTTTGCAGGGCAGTATTGCTAGAGTACAACATAGAAAGTTCTTAGAGTAATTACCTGTATTGTTGCTCAAATGTGCATTTTTTTTAGGGTGTTTTTTATCTCCTAAAGGACAATGCATGGAGGAATATTTAGTATGCCAGTATTTTTCAACTATAACATAGAAAATTCTTTAGTATATAGATGATTACCTGCTTTGTCATTTTAGGGTGCTTTCTCAAGGCCAATTCATGTGCTGCAAGTAAATCTGTGGACATTGTGAAAGATATGTATGATTGTCTATTGAAAATTGTAAGAATGGTGGGAGTACTCCAAAAAGGAAGTATAAGAATGGTTTTGGTGGGGGGGGGGGGACAAGTTGGTGAATTCCCAATTTTAGTTAGACTACATCAAGGATCAGTTTTAAGCCCATACTTATTTCCACTCATAACGGATAAACTAACCAAAGATATTCAAGATGAAATTCCTTGGTGTATGCTTTTTGGTAATGATATTGTTTTGATAGATGAGACACAAATAGGGATTAATGCCAAGTTAGAATCATGGAGAACAATAGAATCAAAGGTTTTAAGGTAAGTAAAATGAAGATGAAATACGTAGTGTGTAACTTTGGTTATGATAGGGCGGATGATGAGGTGGTGAAATTTGATGAGAAAGAGATTTTGCAAAGTCATAATTTTAGGTACCTTGGCTCAACCATGAATAAAAATAGGTGGTATAGAGGATGATGTTTCCCAGAGAATTAAAATAGGGTGGGCAAAGTGGAGAGCTGCCTCTTGGATCTTATTCGATCTACGTATTCCTTTAGAACTCTAAGAAATTCTATAGGACTGGCATGCAACTATGGTGCAGAGTGTTGGGCTGTTAAGAAGCATTATATAGATAAACACAATGTAGAAAAAGTAAGAATGTTAAGATGGATTGACAATCTAGGAAGAATAAGATAAGGAATGATCATATTACTAGGAGTAGCTTTGATAAATGATAAGCTAGGAAAAAGTCCTTTCAGGTGGCACATTCAATGAAGGTTTGTAAATGCCCCTATACAGAGAAGCGATTTAATCCATATTGAAAGAATAAGAAGGGCTAGGGGCAGACCTAAGATAACCTTAAGAGAAGTGGTGAGAAAGGATATGCATAGCTTAGACCTTATATCTAGTATAGCCTCAAACAGAGTTGATTGGAAGGCAAGAAACCATGTAGCCTTGGAACAAGGCTTCTTGTTGTATTATTATATAAGTTTATTGCAGCTCATATTGATTCGTTCATTGCTTCATTTCTAATGAATATGTTTGTATAATTTTCCATGCTTTCTTTTATGTTATTTTGCATTTATATGGCTTATATGTTGATTTTAGCATGGCAACTATGCTTTGATTGTGGTGTTTTCCTCAATTCTGTCAAATCTTATTCCTTTTCTTTAATAACTGGATTCGGTAGACTATACCTGATTAAGTGTGGGCTTGTGGACTTTCTGTAAGAATGTTGGATCTCAGCTACAATTCTATCGATGAAATATTTTGGTGTTTTCCTCAATTCTGTCAAATCTTATTCCTTTTCTTTAATAACTGGATTCGGTAGACTATACCTGATGATGTGTGGGCTTGTGGACCTTCTATAAGAATGTTGGATCTCAGCGACACTTCTATCAATGAAATATCAGTTAAAATTGGCGAATTGAGGTCTACACAGGTGACTTTTCTGTGAGTTCTCAATTTCTAATTTGACTCATATATTTGCAGCCTTAAAACACTTCTGACTGCAATTGTGATTCTTTGCCATTTGGGCTCTTAACCATCCATGTAGAGACTGTTCTTGAATGCAAATAAAATTTCAGACGATTGCATTAGCTGGGACGGCATTACATCTCTGAAGTCTTTGACAGTTCTGTCTCTCAACCAAAATTGGTAAGTGGTTCCCCTTTTCTATGGTATTTCTTGATCTATATCATAGGCAGAACAAGTTCAGACAACTAATATTGATGTGTTGAGAAATTCAGTTAATGCAAGTGTATTATCTGAATAGGATCTATCCTAGTTGTCAATATCTGAAGTGCATCAGTGATGCAGTAGCCTTGGCGAGGCCTAAACCAGAATTCTGGTCTAGAAAAGGCTGGAAACAGTAACATTAGTATTTCTTTACTTCTAAGTATTATAATTATTTTTGGGTAGATTACGTAGAATATCTTGTCAGTTGCATCTTTTTCTCAGCATTAGCCTAGTAGTACAGTTTCCTATTTCAGCTATTGAATACTGAAGTTAGTAGAGAAAATTCAGCGTGAGTTGTGAGAGTGATTTTTCCCCTTTGCCATCTCCTTCCTATTCTCTAATTCTCTCTCAGTGAAGCCTACCTCAGTGGGCCTTCTTCAGGCTCTGCTTTAATGAGACAATTCAAGTGCATAATGGAAGGTTGTATTTGACAAAGCAAAACAACTTCAGGATATCATCTTATGGAGAAATTATTCTCCATAATTCAAGTACACCTCTGAAAGGTCTCAATCGATCAGCAAATCTTGATATCAACTCCACACTCAAAAATCAATCAAAGAACTAGCAGATAGGAATATGATAACTGGATTTAGCTTCTCACTCTCACCTGGGCCTCTCATCCAGTTCCTTCAGCTTCATGGAAGAAAATCTGGAACATGTATTGTCTTTGCTAATGGCTATTTCAAATATAACTGGGGAAAAAAAGGCCCCAATAGAAGTCTTAATTTATGTAGGAAATTTAATGTAACTATGGTTCTAATTTCAGATAACTAATAAACCCAAAATAGAAACAAATCCATAAAGAAACCTATCTAATTATAACAGCTGTAAGAGTCCTCCACATATTTGTAGTTGAGTCTTAATTTGTTTTCACCAGCTACCTGGTTGGGGCTTCTTGATCACTTCAGTTCTAGAAAATATAAACCATTCATGAGAAGCTAGCCGATAATGACATTTCTGCATAAAACTAATCAATAACCCTTTTATCTCCTTAAATAACTGATAGACCTCCTCCCTTTTTTTTTTTTTTTTGGGTAGGGCAGGGGGGGGGGATGAATGACTGATTGGCCTCCTTTATTAGCCTTGGAAGTAAATCCACCTGATTTCTGCTGGACAGTACCTCTATATGGGATAGAAATCAAAGGGTTTGAATAAAAAAGAATTTGGACCAGGTGCATAGTGGTAGATTTACATCGCTGCAGGGCTGCAAGTGTTTAGATTGAGATGTTCATGATGGAACCACATAAAATTTATGATGTTGTAGCCATATATTGAAATGGATCAACTAGGAGCCAATTAACCTCAGGACTTCGTGTTGGGAGAACCAGGGTTTATGATGGTTGAATGGAGGCAAGGTGGATCAAGTGTAGGACATGGGGGTGCAGTGGATTAGGTTTCAATGAATTCTAAAGGTGAGTTGGGCTGGAAATGTTGAATACGGTACCCAAAGTTCCCGTGATTTGGTAGGACTTGGATAGAATAGGGGTGGGATTTGAAAAATCCCCTAGCCTTTGTGACTTTTTTTTTCCCCTTTTCGGTTAAGCTTTTGTGACTTCACCATCTTAAATTAACTAAACAAGGCTGGGATGGAATTTTGAGGTGCCACATTAGCATTTTTCCACCCCACCTAGGTCCCCACAAATGGATCCTTGATTAATTAACCTATTTATTTCCTGAAAAGATATTCTTCTTGAGAGCGATTCACACTTTTGAGCCATCAGTATACTACAAGAATTATGTCTCTTGATCTTTAGTTGATAGTATGCCAATATACTTTGCTTATCACCATTTGTTTGTGATCTTTGTGCTCTTCCGGCAAAGTATCAAAGAAAATGGAAAATAATAGATTATTCTTTGATACCTTGTTTGGTTACTATGAAGCTTAAGTTGTTGGGCACCATATGATTGTGCATTTCTTGTTAAGTTATACATAATTGTGGACTAACATCTGGCATTGTATTATCTCTGCAGTTTAACCAATTTGCCATCTTCATTGGGTGCTTTGACTTCTCTTACGCAACTTCATATTGCTAATAACGAGTTGACAAGCTTGCCAATTGAAATAGAACTTCTTACACAACTTGAATTTTTATTTGCAAGCAACAATAGGTACCATTTTCCTTCATATGTAATTAGTTTGTTTTAATTTTCTTTGCGTGCTATTGCTATTTTTGCTCTTAGTGTAGGTTATGTTCTTGACTCATTTAGGCACAGTTAAATTGACACTTGGAATCTTTTCATGTAGAAAGCTTGCATTTCACCAATACCCACAACCCACGGCTTGTAAACTACCTTTTTTTATGTATAAATTGTCATGAGGCGTATGGTTTTACGTTGCATGTTGAAATTGCTTTTTCTCCTGCACTTCATTTGAAAAAAGACTTCAATACAGGACTTGTCTGTTTTATATGTTGTGCTAGTAACAAACATACCATGAGTTTTCACTTTTCACAATGATTTTAGGCGTCCTGTGACTCATAGTGAATCATCCTAGGCTTAAGGTCTAAGTTAAACTACGAATTGTTCTATTTAAGCTGTCACTGGCAACCATATCTTTTATTTATTTATTTTTTGTGACATTATTTGACATTATTTTTTGTGCATTGGAAGGTTAATCTCTGTGCCTTCAAGTATAGGAAACTGCAGATCTCTAATTGAGGTGATATTATGTTGTTCAAGATTTTGACAGTTTGTTACTTTATTGTTCCTTTTAGTTTCAGGCTCTTGCAGTTGTAAGCTAATTTTTTATATTCCAGAACAGGTGTAGTCTTACATGTTAGAGGGGTTCTGGTGTACTGCAGATTGATCTTTCTTCGAACCTTCTAGTGGGGCTGCCTGAGACAATTGGAGATTTACACAAACTCAAAGTATGTCTTCCTATTCTCAACTGATTTCTGTTTTTCTTTGTTTTCTTTTCCTTTTGGTCCCTCAAGGGTTCCTATTTCCATCTTAGTGGAAACTATATAGATATAGATAGTGTAAGCCGTTCCTACCTAAATGGCATTTATATCTTGTATAGATTAGCTCTTGCTTTTGTGTGTTGTTTACTGAGGAAGATGATTATGAAATGATGGAAAAGGGATCCATGAGTTCATGCCAGTGCAAGGGTAGGATTAACCATGCTAGTAGAATGATAGTATTAATGATTGCCACATCGAGATATCATTCTACACCAAAAAAGGGCAATCGTGGTGTTGAAGGCTTCTGCACAAGTGGACTACCCCCGCCGGGGGGGGGGGTGGACGATTTTCCTATACTGCCTTACTCCGACTATTTTTGCTGAGAGACTGTTCTGATGCCTTGATCTCAGGCTACAACTATGGTCCACTAATTGTTGTGCCAAGGCCGGAACCTGAACATTGTATCTGTAAATAGCGTGAAAAACTATAACATTAAACATAATTCAACAACTATAAGCTGAAGACATCTTTGTCTCCAGTCTAGATGGGTTCCATGGTATAAGAATGGCTACTTTATACATGGACAGTTATTCTTTTACTGGTTTTTGACGATGTACACATTTATGCTGCCCTCCTTATCAATTTGCGTTTTTAGGTGAAATGGTATCAAATATGGTTCTGGAGTAGGGAGATCATGTGTTCAACCATTGGGATGTCCATGGAAATGGCTTTTTATTCTTGACATGTCTTCTTCCTAGGTGCCATGTGATCTTGGCACATGCAAGGACATGTGATTTTTGCCTCTACCTGCAAGGGACTGTTGATACATTTATGCCACCCTTTTCTAACAGTTTTAGCTTTTAGGTGAGATGGTATTGAACAATTTGTCACCTAAATCAATACTGTCCGGACTCCAGATCATTCTAGGGGGAACTGCCTAACCATCAGATCATTAGGGTAGCAAAATTATTCTCTGGAAAGGTGAAGTAAGTCCCCTAACTGGAAGAGTGGACGACCTGGGCTCAAGGGATACCCTAGGTTTGCTGCACAGCAGCACTACACAAGGAGCATGGCAGCTTTACTAAATTTTTGGGCTCTCAGTACTCGTTAATTTCGGCTGGGTAAGGGTGGTATGGTAATTATGCCCAGCTTTTATTTATTTGATACAATTGGGATTATTATTAGTAAACCCCATGATGGGATTCTAATATGGGTGCAGTTATAAAACTCTAGTCAGCTTTTGATTAGCCTAGTCAGTTCTGGTCTAATTAGAACTTCGATTTTAAAGTTTCTGATTTCAGTTCTTAGTTAGTTAGAAACATAGATCAAGTTCGCATAGGACTTTTATTTTCGTTAGAATTTTGTCTATTGTAGTAAGGCTATAGGTAGCACATCATTGTGGATGATATACCGGTTCATGTAAAAAAAAAGTATATTCAAGCTATTCAGCCCTTTTGATGTGTTTTCTCTGCTGTTCCATCGAGAATAGTATTCTGGCCCTGGCAAGGAATCTCCTAAGTTCATAGGTGTGAGTTTCTTGTAAAGACAAGCAAGGATCCTCTTGGCTGTGGATTCTAGCCTGCATTCAATCCATTCTGACTCCCTCCACAGCATCATTCAGGGCTCCAGCATCCAAGTGGCAGCCAGCTACCCCCATCCCCTTTTCCTCTTCCGCTTTTATTTCTATTTGAAACCCTACTCCATTTGATCTCTTCTCCATTGTCACAAACCTGAAATCCCATATCTCCCTATTCCACCGTAAAAACCTTACCAAATTACAGCCGCATCCACCTAACCTATATTAGCACTTGATCCAAAGGGCAATCCAAAGGGCAGTTCTTTCTGATCCTTAAAACAAACAGCCTAATCCTAGAATTTGAAATTCCTTATCTCCCTAATTAACCTTTAGAAATTCCCCACACTTGATGTGCATAACATAGGCACACAACCCTACGTTTGATCCAAGTTTGAGCGCAAGAAAACCCTAGAAGCCACACCCGAACATTTTAAAGAACCTTAGTTTTGCCCTAAAAGCTGGTTCCATCTACGGATATTGAATATTTGTTCTTACATCTGAAAGGCTAGATCGAAAGTTGATAAACTTATATTTTCCATTCACATTCCAAAATAATGAGATGTCAACTGGTAAACACTTCTAGGCATATCCATCCCAAAAAATAACCTTCTAGGCAGCAATGCAACTCCTCTTTGTATTTTGCTGAAAATTGGGGACGTAAACAGAAACATCTATGCAGCGAAGGAGTCATTGACAATTATGGCATCCCATACCATCCCAACAATTGAAAAGGCAAACATACTCTGATCTGTTTGTGTTCCATAAGTTACTGAGAGTTTCTGGTAATCCAACCGTAAACTGCAAAGCAGAAAAGACTGAAGCATGAGAAAGTTTCTGTAAGCCCATAGAAATCCCTTGATGTAAGCCTTATGAGTTATACGGTAGCTAGTAAGTTGATCAAGATGCTCTTTGGCTTTAGATTGGTAGGCCAACTTTTATTGTCATTTATTACTGTTGTCGAGCCCAGAGCCATCTCAAAACAAGAAGGCTATAGAGAATCTTTTTTTTATCATTTTATCTTGAACTTCATGAAGAATTCCATTCTATTTCTCCATCGTTAAGAACAAAATGTGGGGCTGTGACGCTGTTGGATGATTCATTTGTTCTACAAAGATTTGTTGATTCTGAAGCTTGTTCCCAAAGGAGCTGAGCTTCTGATGGGCCAATCCAATTTCTATTTACCCTGGAAGAGAAATGAGCTTCGCTCCTCTGGGCTTTTGGTCCTCCTGTGGTTTGTAGTGCACCTAGCCGTAACTCATCAAGCAAGGTCACCAAAGTGGCAGGTGGTAACATATTATCTTATAAAATCGGAGCATGCCTGCCTTCATCTCAGAGTGACCCTTGCTTTTGTCTTACCTTCTATTATATTAGTTAAGCGTGTGGTCTGGTTTTCGAAAGAAAGATGTACTGTGGTGGTCTTTTCTTGTCAGTATCTGGAGCTGAGCTAAGCACTGGCTAAACGAAGAGCTATTAGAATCCAGCTGAGACTCTTTCTTCTTATTTCAGTATGTCAAGATAGAAGAGTAGGAATTCTTAGTTCCTACTAGCAATCATCTTCAGTATGCTAGTTCCTACTACCTCCTTAATAACGAACAGTAAATCTTATTTAAGGATGTGTATAATGAGAGAAAAACTAGAGAAAGAGAAGTAGAAGGAGAGAGACCTATGGTGAAGGGGGGGGGGGGGGTTAGCCATGTATGTTGTTTCAGCATGTAGTTTAACTGAATACCACATGTATTAGCATGCATAACCGAGTATGTCCATGCAAATCTGTGGCACTGTCACACCTACTGTGTTTTCTTCTATTGTCCTGATTTTGAAAGCTGTGTTGCCAATTGGTAAACCTGTTTGGGCTGAAATTGATATGAACAGGGGGACCTTGGGGATACCAATCCACATAATTTTTGTTTTCTACTGAGTTGCCGCGTGGAAAGTATTTGGGCTACCAGGGAAGGCTTAAGGTGTAGGTGCTGGCTTCTCTTACTGGAGAAGAGAGATGGAAGAACGAAATAGCATAATATAAATCTAGAGGGTACTTTTTAAGTTTGATGGGAGCAGCGACCACCATTTCTAGTGAAAAATTATTTACCATTTCCTAGGGGCATCATGCTAAATTAATGTTTTCAGCCAGCTCACTTGGTTTAATGACTCTCAATCAAATCTTTTTTATCTTCTTTTCGTATCTCATTTTTGTTTCAAGTTCTATGCACAATTCAAAATGTATGACCTTTTGAAAGGAGACATTGATTAGGATCCACTTTCAAGAGTGCTCTTGAGTTGGTATGATGAACTCCAGCGAGAGAGAAAAAAAAGAAGCCATATTGATTCGTGGTTCATTTCGGAACCAGTTTTTAATAGCTGGCGTACTAAGTTGTGGGGTCTAGTTTGAAGTCTTGATTACTGGATTTTATATGAGATTAAATTGTTGGGACCTTTTATAAGTCCAGCCTTACTTTGGTTAGTAGTTTCAATTGTTTAGTTTCATCACGATCTTACTATGCCATAATCATTGAAATACTTGGTCTTGATGGGCCTAGAAATGACATGACATGCGAAATATGAAATATACGTTACTTTGCCAAAAAGACCAGAACAAGATCATTGGTTTAAGTGTTGAAATTTCAAAATAATCCAAACATTACAATTTTCCCCTTATGATACCAAGTTCCAAATCTGAAATTAGGGAATGTTGGAAAATTATTGCCAAGATTCAAATTTCTTCAGAATTTTAAAATATTGAGGTTTCGAGACTCATCTAAGCTCGTATGGCAATATTGTGTAGTAGATGTAGTCGAACTTAAAGGAGATATTTCCCTATGTCTTTTCATCTTGGTTTAATATTTTGCTGAATAAGAGACATACAGTGTCACTCATTACCAACCTAGGTTCCAATGCCAAATAAACAGTTGCCCCACATTCCTCCTAAAATTTCAGGTGTCGTTTCAGCCATGGTCAAAATGGCCACTAAATCAAATACTAAGACGGGTTAATACTGTACGCATGGCAGGAACTTCCCCAATCATTTTGGTTAAGCACGCAGTTGGGATTTTGGTTAGTCTCTGTGGTTGACTCCAGCCTTTTCTTTTCGGTCTTCGGTTAATATGGCATTCTTTTGTACAATCTTGTGAAAAGGATTATACAGACGTTTCAACCAGTTGTGTAAGGGAGACGGAGCTTCTCAGTTGTCTTTGGATTCAAGTGTGTTGGCTCTAGTGGATTCAAGGGTGGTGTTGGGAACATAGTTTTCAAGGCGTTGCCTTGTTTTTCTTTCCTCCTTGAATGCCTCACCTAGACACTGTGACATCTATGCTTGGGGACTCAATAGCATGTCTTTGTTGTGGTGCCCAGCAGAATTCTGTCGTATTTAGATCCATCTGCTGGGTGCAAATCATACTTTGCAGGTCTGTTTATCTGCCTGAGTTGAATATTTAATCAGAGTTTTCTCTTAATCAGATTTGTTTTGACTGACCTCTTTGATTTTCTCTTTTGCTGGTGTTCATTCCATTGCTGCATTTCTGGTTTCATTGATGTTTTCTATACATGTAAATAGTAGAAACTCATTATTGTGTTTGGTTGCATTCCCAGGATGGTTGGGAAGGAGAAAAGTGAGGAGTTGTTTGGTTGTGCTTACAAAGTGGGGATAGGGATTTGTATCACAAATTTAGCCACATTTTTTGGAGAAACATTTTGTGGCCAATATCATTCAAAATTATTCTGGAATTGCTGTTGTTGGCCCTTGGTATATATTGTTTCAGTTGCTTTTCTCATCCCATCATGAATAAATTATGGGGCAGATGCCAATTGTGTGAACTTGCTAAAGAAGGTAAGGTCCGGGGTCTAATTTCAGTTGAAGCTTTTGAAGCTGTTTGTGGTTGCTTGATGATTGTATGAGAAAATGTGAGGAAAGTCATTTCCTTCAGCTTGATTGTTGCAATGGGAAGGTAAGGGTCGGAACCTCACAAAAAATTTCCTCATTTTTTGTGGGAGATATTTTGTGGGCAGTACCTTCTAAAATCATCCCTTGGATGCGGCTGTTGCTTTCCTCCCGGGAACACGGTCAGATTTCCAGAAATTTTGGGACATGGCTAGTCTCTCCCCTTGTGGTCTTTTTCTAGAAAAGCAAAGATGTAGTACGAGACTTGAGAGAGATAAAAAACTTTACTTCCAACTGGACTTTGTTAAATTTTGTGTGGTCAGATTTCTTACTGAGAATTCTTCATGGATTGTATTATTGAGTGATCTTATACAACTGTATTTTCTTCCATCATGGTTGATAAGGTAAAATAATTATTGCATGCATGGTGTAGACTATGAACCTCAGAAAGAATGGGCTCAAAGCTCTCCCTTCTACATTATTCAAGTCATGTACCGAGCTCTCAGCACTTGATCTCCATGACACTGAAATCACAACGGATATTCTTCGCCAGGTAGGAGCTTGATGTTTGTTTAATTTGTTTGAATGCATCATAATATATATATATTCGATTATGAGATCACATTGACTGCAGTTGGAAGGATGGCAAGATTTCGATGAGCGTCGGCGCTCAAGAGATCAGAAGCAATTGGATATGGGAGTTCGGTTCGGTGCTGAATTTGATGAAGGTGCCGATAAGAGCTGAGAACCTTTTTCTATGATTGTTGCCGACCTAGTGAATCAGGCATCATATGATTGCTCCACATCAACTTGGGACCGGTAGAGGATGCCCGCGAATGTTATCGATGAAGTGAATTGTTGAATTGCATCAAAAGTTGGAGAGCCTACTATGGATTGGAAAACATTCTTCGTCTTGTTCATAACGGTAGGATGGAATTTTTGCCAGGATTTTTTTTGGAGGCGAACTTTTAGGCAGAAGTTTTCATAGAACATTTGAACATGTCTGAATGAAATTTGTTGTTAGTTTTTAGGTTGTGTATTGTATGGTTGTCACAAAATGTGTATAAACAAAAGAAAGAAAATCCTTTGTTTCGTAGGGATTTTGAATTGGTTGTACATTTCATGCCGCCTCGAATAACAACGGTGATGGAAATTCTTTTCATGATCTTGAAGTTCTTTTTGCTAGTGAAAATGACTTGAAAGTGCATTCAAAGTAGTGTGTAAGAAATCTTTCATGTCTAGAGCGAATCTTAGGTTTACAAACTTAGGTTTCTGATCTTAGGCGTTTCAGGAGGTATATGACAAAGATGCTCTTTTAAGTTCATATTTGTTTGTTCATGTAGTAAAGGTTCTATCTCCCCTTCTAATGGTAAAAACATCTAGGACTTTTTGGGGAAACAAAGTGGTTGGATCTGCACCCGCGGTCTCTCATTTCTTTTGGAATTGTTCTCTTATCAAAACAAGAAATCAATATAGCAGCTAGTAGTTCCCCCATTAGCTAAAGAAATGTAAAGGTTCACATGTTGTACCATTTTGCACCAAGTTCCTTAGTTCGTTCTCAAACTAGTGGCCCAATTTCCAACTAGAAAACCCCATAGCGGACCGAGGGCTCGACCCAAGCCCATGATCAAGCTTGGAAAATAATCAAGGCGCAAGGGTGATCCTCAAGTCTGGGGGATTCAACCTTGGACCTCAAAACATCAGTGGTGATGTAAAGAAGGCCGATGATCGGGAATGTGTGATCAAACCTCTTGAGCACTTCTCTTGACTGTTAGACATATCTCTTCCAGGCATTTGGGACATGTGGAGAAGGCTGAGGAAAGTTGATCAACTCGAGGATCCCCAGGCTCATACCCAATATGAATATGTTGACTTGACACCACATTTATCTCGGGCGACCCGTCAAATTGTTGGCTACATGTAACATAGCCTGCCATGTCAAGCCGACACTAACACCTACAAGAGCCAGTTGGTTAAAAAGATCAATTCTCATATCTGAAATGTCAAGCTTAGAGGAGATTTGTGCTAACTGGACCATCCAAGAACTCCCAACAGTCTGTTTATGCTATAAATAATTCTCATCTGCTTCATTTAATGTGAATAATGCTCATTTACTCCCCTAATGCTCTTTAGCAACTCAGCTTAAAGCTCTTAAAACCCTATACTCAAGATAATGTTGTTTCTTAATCTGACTTGCACATTGGAAGCAGCTTCCCGACCACCTAGGTCAACTCACACTCACTCTTTATCTCTTTAAACAGGTTTTAGCTTGAACAACCAAAGCTAAACTGTAGTTCACTCGAGGGGTCAAATTTGGACACAACACTTATGTTTGTTACCCTTTTCTCATTGTCAATAAAAAATGAAGGAGCTTTTTAGGTTATACCAGTTTAAAATTGAGAAAAGGCTGTTAGTTTGGAAAATTGACCATCTCTCTTTCACAAAATGTGAAATACCAATCTCGCTTATCTTATGTAAAGTTCCTTTTCCCCTTAAGATTTGCAATTTAGGTAAGAAAACTTGAATTCTCTTAAGTGAAAATCTGTCTGTTAGGTGGGGGTAAAAATGAGCTCGTCTTTCATTTGGGGGACTGAGATTAATCCTAGCCTTACGGAACCATTTCCCCTCATCATTCAGTTTTGAGCAAATTACTTTGCTGCCCCAAAAATAGATGCCTAAGAACATGACACTACCTTTTCCCCTTATCATGTAGTTTTGTTTTACTAGCTCATTAAAGGCAGCTTTTCAACCACCCAAGTTAACTTGCACTCACTCTTTCTCTATAAACCGGTTTTAACCTGAAAAACCAAAGCTCGACACAATTTACTCTAGGGGTTGAATTCAGACTCGACATTTGTATTCGTTATCCATTGTCAATCAAAATCAAAAGAGCTATTTTAGGTTATATCAGTTCCAGAATTGAGAAAAGGCTGTTAGTTTGGAAACTAGCCATCTCTCTTTCATAGAACGAAATACTATTCTAGCTAATCTTATGCATTGCTTCTTTTTGTCCTCTTAAGATTTTCCATTTAGGTATGAAAACTCAAATATTTGAAGTGAAAATCATGCATTTAGGTGGGGATAAAATGTGCTCGTGTCTTTGTTGTTTTTATTTGGAGGACTGAGATCAATCCAAGCTTTGTAGAACCATTTTCCCTCATCATTTAGTTCTGAGCAATTACTGTAGCACCCAAAAATAGAGGCTTATAAACACTTACACTATGATTTATCTTCAAAAAGCAAAAATACCCTAAAATTGAATTTTCATTAGAACACTAGTCAATCCAACCAAATGTTGCTAATTGGAAGACCCATTGGGACAAGTAACATGGCTTAGCAAGTAAGTCTATTCTTCTAATTAATGCTACTCCTCCTCTACCAATTACCGGCGTGAAAAAAAAAAAGAAAATGGATCGGTGAACTTGATGTGACAGATCAACAAGTTATTGACAAACTTTCCTCCTCCGTTATCTAAGTTTTCCTGCAGGCATGAGTGTTATTTTCCCTCGGTGTGAGTGTTTGTTTTGTCTCCGGTGTGAGAGGCTTAATTGGTGGTAGCATAAATAGAGCCTCATGTTGTCTTCAAGAGGAAGAGGCCGTGTGAGAGGGAAAACCTCCATCCCAATATACTGACCATCGACATTCAGGATTTACAAAGATAATCCTTTCAGAAGATGAAGGTTTTGAGGTGGATGAAGCAAAACAGAGTTGGTGAACAATGTATTAACACCTTGGTAGGTATGGTGCTTGCAGGTAAACCATATAGGAGACAGTGATATGAGAATCCTTGCCTAAGGCCTTGAATACGATAATGGGTGTCGACATTATTCCGATGGAAGAACAAGACAATTTATTTTTCAATTTGCACATCCACATGACTTGTTCAAAGTGGTGGAGGAATTGCCATGG